>NC_091679.1:43090399-43393429 GCF_030179915.1 Drosophila takahashii
CTATCACCATGCAGAGCGGCTTGTTGCCTTGGCTTTGGGCGTAACCCCGAACCAACCGCGCCTTTCATCCTCATCTCGCCATCGTCTGTGTGCATTCCGCTTGAGCTGTCAAATGCGCATCGCAACTGTAGCTGTATCCCTCGTGAAAACTGAGTTCCAATCCTCATCCGCATCCTCAGCGACGTGGTGGCCACTTTTTGTCACCCATCCTTTGCCGGCTCAATTGCAATTTGTTTTCGTTGATTCCCAGCCTTCGACCTCAGCTCAGTGTTTATTTAGGCCCGTGGGTGTGGGTGGGGGTTTGGTTGTGAGTTGGTGGGTTTGGTCCTCGTGGGGAAGCTGGGTTTTTGGCATTGGATAATTCACACAAATGAATCCCTTTAGTGTTGGCAATTGGCGCACGTGCACTAAAACAACAAGGCGGATTCGCTGCCCAGGATACGTGATCATTATTAAAATTCCTTGACCCTGCCACTACTGGTGACATCCAGCTCCCTCCTCCTATTTTTCCTTTTCGCTTCACCGACTGCACATTTCGCTTGGCTTTATTAAATTTTGATTTAGCCATTTATATAATCTATTTGCAATTGGCTTTATTTTCGTTATTCCAACGGGCAGCGACAAAGTTTGGCTTTGCCATTTGACTGCCGGTTGCCTTGAGGGTCCTTTGCCAAAAGGTCGTGGTGGTTGGTTGGTGGCATAAATGGTCACACAGTAACACTCGTCCTTAGTCCGAAATTGATACACTTTTAATTAACTCTGAATTAACAGTTGAGTTGTGTCATGTGATTCGACACAAAAATTATAGACCTAAAATGAACTTTTTTACGCCGCAAGCTAAATCGTATAATAAAAAGAAATTTAAATAAATACATAATTTATATTTATATTTATAAAAAGCAAAGAAAATAAATTTAAATTTTGTTGATACAAATCATAATTAAGAATGTTTATGAAAATCACAAAATTTGTTTGCGCTTTTTCGGCGTAATTCTATTAAATGAGGTGCCCCTGAAAAAAGGACGACTGTTTTGTTAAACTAAGCTAGCGATCCCCATAACTTTCAAATAAATTTAAAAAATTAATTTTTCAGCAAATTATCGAATTGTTTATTATGTTTTTTTTTTCAAAAATCTATAAAACTTTAGGTTTTTTGTTTTGAATAAAAACTGATTAGAAATTTTATTACGAGCTCAACGCAGTAAAAATTCCTAATTTTGCCATTATATTAATATTAGTTAATATACATTGTGATAATCTATTTTCTTTAACCCATTTTCTCGTACACTTTTTAAAGAATTAAAATATTGAAAATTTATGAGAATTCAGAGTTGAAAGCCTACTTAAAATCTATCCGGACGAGATAACGACCCAAAATATTTATAAATTTAAGAATTTAAATAATATTTGTAATATTTTCAGATCTAAAATATTGGGCTAAAATTATCTATGTAAATGTTCAATTTTAATCTTTAAATTAGTTTCCTTATTTTGTTAATTTCAATCAGGCAATCATAATTTGAAAACATGCGCTACTTTTTTCTCTGGCAACTCTGGAGAAATACCTTGCTTGTTGTCATCTTGGCTAATTTTAGAATTGGCTAAAAATAATTCGAAAATAATCCAATTCTATTGATAAAGTTCTTTTGGCAATTTGGGTTTCAGGGATTAGTCATCCCTCTTGATAATCTCGGGATCCATCTTATGGGTATTATATATCTAAAGATCTAAAGAAACATTTATGTGTGCGAAAATACAATTTTATAGTACAGAGGAAGAGAATGAATATGCATTGGGCCTCGTCTACAATTTAGCGACATCGCAAGACATTTGTTTTTCCATGTAGTATAGCAACCGAACCGCACTACATATACTTCGGTGTGTATGTATTGGGATATAGAAGAATTGGGTAAAATTCGTTGAGAGTGAGGAGGATCCATAGAAACGATTGGCCTCACCGGATTGTGCCATAAAACGTAAACATGCCCCACTTAGATGCAGGCCAAAAATAGACTGCACCAAACCTAATTTAAATGGGAACCCTGCAAAGCCGGCATGTAACGGTTAAGCAGGGTCCGATTCTATATGGCTTAGCCCCTTGTGCCCCCCTTTTTTTTCGTAAATAAACAATTAGTTTAATTAATGCTCATTACAAGGGGCGTGGGCCAGAGAGAGAGCAATAGCAATGAGAAATATGACCAAAAATAGAAACGAATCGAAAGGCATGAAGGTGCAAAGGCTGGGAAATTATAGAGATCTGTATATGTTCGTATATATATCGAAAATAGAAAATGAATTTATTACGACATGAGAAAAACACGAAAGTTATGAAAACAACGAGGAATACGAGAAAATAGAAGCCAACAACAAAGGCGAGCGATCCAAACCAAACCGAACCGCTATGGTATGGTATATGGCCGAGATATAGTGGGAGAACGAGAGAGAGTCGCCCAGAGAGAGCGAGCGAGCGAGAGAGCGAGTGTGCTGGAGGCGCCTCCTTGCCTTATACGGCACTTTTTGACTGGGGATCCGCCGATCGTGAGCAAGTTGGCTCCCCAACCGATCGTACCCGATCCCAGCCGATACGATCTCCTCCACGCTCGATCATGCCGAAACTATACTATACCACACTATACCATACCATCTCGGGTGCTTCCATCTCGCTCGCGCGCCTTATGTTTTCCAAAGAGCCCCCTATGCTGAACTGAAGGATCTATTTTTAGGATCGGATCGGCCGGTGGGCAGCAGCATTATCGCATCCATGAGCATATTCGTTCGCTGTGTTCTGTATTTTCTGTATTTCTTTGGGACGCGGGACGAGGCGGGGGCGGAGGCGGCGGGGGGCATGGCAGCGGCGCTTCTTGGACGAGATGGCATTTCGGCGGCGGTATAAAATCCGAGTACCAACGCGGCGATACTTTAGTCAGTCAGTTGTGTTCCAAGCCGTACACACCGTAACTCTTGATTTAATTCACCCGTGGTGCCGTAAAAAAAACAAACTAAAACAAAATGTGTGACGATGAAGTTGCTGCTCTGGTCGTTGACAATGGTGCGTATTCCCCATCAAAACGGATTATCTCCTTGGCTTTTGCTAGCAAAGAAGAAATAGAAATTGACAAAGGACAAAACAGCGAAAGGATATTCAACTAGTGCTAAAGTGATCGCAAAGTGAACGAATTTCGAGTTGTGAAAGACTCATTTATCCTTTGGGATGCAATATTCTAGTTTCTTGAAGAAATTATACAAAAGCAGTTCACTCCTAAAAAATATTATAAAATCTTAATTTTTTAAATCAATTCTCGAATTATACAGAATTTTAAACATTTTTTTATTCATAAAACGAAAAATCCATTTAGAAAAATAACAGAAAATTTAATATTTAAATCATTTGACTAAAAATTAATTCATAAATTCATCATGTTCCAACAAAGTTATATAGAAAATTTGTTATTTTAAATATAAATTGACAGATAGCTAAAAAATAATATTATTTCGAAATATATTTTTGAAAAAGAAAAAACATTTTAGAAATAGTATCTTTTTTAAGATAATTTTTCACCCTGCACTAGATTTCTCCAGTATAAAAAACGTAGTCTTCAGATCATAATATTAAAGAGAAAGAAAATATTAGAAATTTCGGCAAAGAGTTCCCAAAAATATAAGGCATTTGTTGAGAGAAATTTTATCTCTGCAACAAGTATTTCCAATATTTAAAATTCATAATATTCAAGAGGTATCCTACATAGACCCCCCAAAAAGATCACACTTTTCGTGAGAGAATTTTTCCTCCACCCCAGACTTCTCCAGTACTTAAAATGTAGTACCCAGAAATTTTCACGCTGTCCGTTAGAGCAATTTTCCGTCCCCCTTTCCCGCCGGGGAACCCAGAATCTTTGAGCCCCGACTAATGGATCGCCACCCCGTTTGTGTTATCCTTCAGGCTCCGGCATGTGCAAGGCCGGTTTCGCCGGTGATGACGCACCCCGTGCCGTCTTCCCCTCCATCGTCGGTCGTCCACGCCACCAGGGTGTGATGGTCGGTATGGGCCAGAAGGACTCGTACGTCGGTGACGAGGCCCAGTCCAAGCGTGGTATCCTCACCCTGAAGTACCCCATCGAGCACGGCATCATCACCAACTGGGATGATATGGAGAAGATCTGGCACCACACCTTCTACAACGAGCTGCGCGTTGCCCCCGAGGAGCACCCCGTCCTGCTGACCGAGGCTCCCCTGAACCCCAAGGCTAACCGCGAGAAGATGACCCAGATCATGTTTGAGACCTTCAACTCCCCGGCCATGTACGTCGCCATCCAGGCCGTGCTCTCCCTGTACGCCTCCGGCCGTACCACCGGTATCGTCCTGGACTCCGGTGATGGTGTCTCCCACACCGTCCCCATCTACGAGGGTTATGCCCTGCCCCACGCCATCCTCCGTCTGGATCTGGCTGGTCGCGACTTGACCGACTACCTGATGAAGATCCTGACCGAGCGCGGTTACTCCTTCACCACCACCGCTGAGCGTGAGATCGTTCGCGACATCAAGGAGAAGCTGTGCTATGTTGCCCTGGACTTCGAGCAGGAGATGGCCACCGCCGCCGCCTCCACCTCCCTGGAGAAGTCGTACGAGCTTCCCGACGGACAGGTCATCACCATCGGCAACGAGCGTTTCCGCTGCCCCGAGTCCCTGTTCCAGCCTTCCTTCCTGGGAATGGAATCCTGCGGCATCCACGAGACCGTCTACAACTCCATCATGAAGTGCGACGTGGACATCCGTAAGGACCTGTACGCCAACATTGTCATGTCCGGTGGCACCACCATGTACCCCGGTATTGCCGATCGCATGCAGAAGGAGATCACCTCCCTGGCCCCCTCGACCATCAAGATCAAGATCATCGCTCCCCCAGAGCGCAAGTACTCCGTCTGGATCGGTGGCTCCATCCTGGCCTCCCTGTCCACCTTCCAGCAGATGTGGATCTCCAAGGAGGAGTACGACGAGTCCGGCCCCGGCATTGTCCACCGCAAGTGCTTCTAAGCAGTTGCCTAGCATCACCAATCCATTGTCTCCTGCTCATCTGGCTATACTTTTATGGGTATTTCTGGCTTTGCGGGGGGCAGCGGGTGCTCCACCAACACAAAAACAAAAACAACCATCCACCCATTTGTTTTTGAATGTCATTATCTACCAACGTGTCATCCTTGGTTCGAGAATACTCTTTTGTACTGACTGAACACAACACCACAACAACAACATCAATCAAAATGAATTCAATCAATCTAAATACCATGGACCGCGATCCCCATCCACTTGTTAATCGCTCGCCGGCTCCCTTAAATGTTGATCGCCATTTGATTGTTTTACGAATGAACTTACAACCTCATGTATTTTGTACAGAACCTAACAACGTCCCCTTAAATAGAGCGGATGGGGTCTATTGACTACGAAATGTAAAATAATCTCATGATTGTAATATTAATTAAAACAATTTATAATTATTTATAAATAAAAACGATTTTTTAGATTTAATTTTTTCTAAAAATACGAATATTTGGGAAAAACATTTGGAACAAGAGGGGGGGGGGGTGGGTGCTATAGAGCTTTAGTGAAAAGTTTTCAAACATATGAGGATATAATATATATCAGGAAAGCTTTTCTTCCAGCTGAGGCGTTTCAAATTTCCCGCATACCCAACCAAAAGCTTTCTAAGAATGCCAAAAATATTCCTAAAATATTTCCTGTGTATGCGAAGATTTCGAAACGTTTTTTAGCTATTTTTAGACGCATTCCAAAGTGGGGAAATGTTTTTGTTTATTTTTTTCAGGGGGGAAATACGATAGCAGCCATGACGCAAGACGGATGATCAAAGGCGGCAACGAATACAAATTGCCAATGTCAATATGCTAGCTCCCCTCACTAAACCAAAAATGCATTTAATTTCTGAGGAAAAATGATGAAAAATGTAAGACATTCTGGCAATGAAAGAGACAAATGTTCTCGTCGGTGTTTGCCAAGACAATTAGTCAAGATGGCGTTGGGCCGTTTAATTAGAACTCGATCTGCATTATGAATGAAATTTGTATTCGCGGTCGTCGCCGTTGCAGTTGCAGATGAATAGCCCCATGCAAATGGGTAATTAATGGGCCTAAATCGCTGGCTTTTGGCCAAAAAGGGGCGACAGATGCTAATGAGTTGTGCATAGTGTGAGCTGTGAGATGTGCAAAAATGGGCGCAACTTGCCCGACCGGAATTCACTTTCTCAAGCGAATCACTTTACGCCGCGCTGCACAACAACAAACAGGGGTTTCAGGAACTAAATTGAGGAATATAAATTTAGGAATGGGAACTTACCAACCCCCAAAAATTGAGCTTAACCCACTAATCAATTTGCACAAAAACAAAAATAAACACGCACACAATGTCGACGTCATCGTCATAATGCAATTTTCAGTTCTTAATTTCCATACAAATTCGATTTAAAATTCATAATAAAGAGCGCAAATATTCGGCACATAAGTACTTACCTATGTACGATTGCGACTTGAAGGATGCCGCACAAAACGACCCATATGGTCAATTAGTATTACTGCCAACCAACAATGAGGGCATCAAGTTCTTCAAGGCGCTTCCATGTACTCATACTCATATTCGTAGTCGTACTCGTACTCGAACTCGTACTCGTTTTATACGGAGACATCGCACACACCCCAAAGCACACACATTGTTTTCACTTCAATTATTATCGATGAAGCTGCAAAGCCACCAAAAAAATCCGCTTATAATACAATCCAAACTTGTGCCCAGCGAAGCGTAAAGTGTTGGAAGCTCTGAGACTTGAAAAACGTTTCTTGAAAAGCGAATCCCTAATTTACTAAGTGCACAGGAAGAAATTTAAATTAAGAAAGGGATGTGGACTTAATTTGCTTACGAAATCTTTATAAATATTTTATAAAACTTTGCAATTTTATTTATTGCTTTCTTTATAATTAATTTTATACATTTTTAATGTCGTTAAAAGTTATATTTGAAATAAATAAATGTGGAATGGAATAGAAAATGTATACTTTAAAAATTAATACAATTTTTTCTCCTACAAAACATTTTTATAATTATTCAAGACAAAATTAAACTAAGAAAATTATATTTTGGGATTTTTCTTTTTTTTATTTAATATACCATTTAGTTATTTAAAAAAAAAAAATTTAGCAGTTTCCTTTTAGGTACAATTTTTGTCACAAATTCGAAACTAGATTAGTGTTAAATGATTTCATTAGAACACAGCAATTTTAAAATAAATAAATACATTTAAACTTGCCGGTTTACATGGACTTTCGTAGCAGCACACAGCTCTTAGTTTTATCCCAATTAATTCAGCTTTCAAAGAAAAACGAGCAAACGAACAAGGCAATTTAATTTGATTGATTTATTTTTTTTTCCATTACCACTGCGATTTACAATGCCCCTTTTCCCCGCGCTTGACTGGCTGAAAAATATAAATCGCGGGGATAATGAAAAGCGTCACATTTGATTGCATTTTTTGTGTGAAATTGGGCTGACAATGTTCGCTTTCGCTGACCAAATAAAAATAAAGGAGAAAAAGCGATCGGAGGAGGCTCACTCACGCAGACAACAAAAAGCAAAAAGGGGTGATGGTGATGCATTCACGTGGTTAACATATACATATATGTATATTGGGGGTGATTGCCGTTTACGAACAGGCAAAAGGGTGCAGCCCATTGGAACACAGAATCAGAAACAGAAACAGGACCTTTGCCCGGGAACAGAAAAAGAGGACCTCCAGGACGAGGACGAGTGGACGAGAGGCCGTGTAAACGTGTTAGGGCAGAACAGAAAAAACACAAAACAAAAATGTGCACTTTACGCAATTTATGTGCAAATTTTTCAATGACTTTAAAGCGATGCAGGAGGGCTGATTGACTGGCTGAGTGAGTGAGTGACTAATGGGGGATGGACCAACCGAAAGGCCAGTCATTATAATCGCTCGCTAATTGACTCTAATAGACTTGGTTTTATATGGGGGGTGGTCGGTCCTGTTCTCCTTTTCTCCTCACCTCCCCAAAACCCAATCTCTGCAAGGAGTTAACTTATGAAAAGCTCTTCCAAAATTAGTATAATCTCAAGTAGGGTTTATATCGATGGAATTTATACGTATATTATCTGAAGCACTCAATTCAATTTAATTCATTTAAATTTTCAATAATATTGTTTTAGTTTTTGTAATTTGTTATTTAATTTCTTTAATTTACGATAAAATCAATAATCTCGATAGTTTCGACTTTTCACAACCCAACTCATGACCTCCCCGAACCATAAACCGAACGAAAAAACCCCCTCTTCAGAAATATTACTCTTGAAAACCTATTCCAAAACGAGTATAATCTCAAGTACTTTGCCAGTTTCTAAGCTAGATCTTTGGCGTAGGAAAAACACTTTAGAGCCGCATTATGTGTGAAAAGTAGCCATTAGAAAATTGCCCACAAATTAGCACAAATAATGCGAGCATTTAGCAATTTGAATAAGCTGTCGCATTTAAAACTCCGAATATCCCACACACACGCACCCACCCTCTATATTATCCCCTCTCATCCTTTCACCTTTCACCTTTTCACATGTCCTAAGTCCGCTCACACTCACTCACACACACGTGAGTGTAGTCCTGGTAATTATGCGCCTGATTAAACTCTACTTTCGCCTGCACAAATGACAGTTTCACACCGCCTTTGTTGGCCAACTGGGCCTTTCTCTCCTAGATATATTATTCCTGTGTTATTTCAAGTGCCGCGCACTTGAATTCTCGGTCATGTCCTTGAAACTGTTCATGCAGAAAGCGAAAAAAAATATAAAGCGAATATAAAAACCAAAATCCTCAGCAGGACAAAGCGGAAAAAAATGGCTCCGCTCATCGAAATATGAGTTCATGGTTGTTGACGGCGATCAAACAAAGGACTTTTGGCGAAGGCCACGCCTCAAACGGACCTCCCTTTTCCACTTTTTTCGCACCGAGGAAATGGCCAAGGAAATTCGCATTTATTATAATCGCGCGGGGGAAATGCGAGGAGTGCAAAGAAAATTGCTGCCAATTTCCCGCCATAGAAGAATCGAAGATGAAATTAATTTTGCAGAGAGCGCGGAGCAGGAAAGTGCTGCTGCTCAAACTTTGCAATTTGCGGCGCGTTTCCGTTTCCGGTGGGTTTTTCTTCCTCTTCTTCTTTTTTTTAGCGTGAATGAGGCTTCCAGACAGAAAGGAAGATGCTGCTCCGTTGGTAAGCAGAGAGCTCCAATTGTCATCCATTCCGTTTGATGTGCACATAACAATTTTATTTCCATTTTGCTCTTTCACTTTTTTTGTTGCCGTTGCTGTTGTGTTGCCCGAAACGATTAGCAGCCACTTAGAGCAGTTAAGAGCCTCATTGAGTTTATTAAATCAGGCGTAATAATTGGCACACACACACAATGAACTGCGCACCAGGAGAAAAGGGACATCGAACGACGAGAATAGTAGGAGAATAGACAGTGCGGAATTGAATCGGAGTATCGAGCGACGATATCGATTCCCTGGCAGGCACTGCCCGTTCCGTCAGATCGCACTTACAGTTTATCAGTCACACAAAAAAACAACAAACACTTTTCGTTTCGATAGGGAAATCAAATTGAAAAAGAATAAATTTTCAGGAACCTTCAGCATGGCGGACATGGAGGAATATGGACTTCCAATGCCAAAAATCACCTTTATATCCGATGAGCTGGGTGAGTTTATAAAAAGGATGAGAAATAAATCCATATTATAGCTACATAATAAATGACTAACATAATAAACAATACTCAATTAATTTTACATGTAATAAATAAAAAATCAATGGTGATATTTGGCAATACTTACTCTGGCATTAAATTATTAATGTAATACATATTTTAAATAATTTATAAATTATTAAAATATTTGTTAATTGACTAAACCATCTTTAAAATAAAATCAAAAAATTATATTTTATTATAATTTCTTCTGTTTCAAATCTTCCCCCCTATTTCTTCAGAAAGGACTCATCTGGCACGCGTACCCCAGGTCCTGCAGCAATTGGAGGACATCCGGGAGTCGGAGGACGAAATGCTCTTGGCTGAAGGCAGCCGGCTGAGGAGGAAACCCATTTCGGCGGACTACTAGAAATCAACGAAATTTTCACGTCACAAAAACGTAACGAGCGACACCTGCCAAGGAGCAAAGGAGCAAAGGACGAAGGAGCCGAGGTGTTGGCCTGGCAATTAATTACTGGCTCAACTTTTCACATTCACATTCACGTGCTCGAGCTGGGCAAACAAAGCTGAGGGCGACAACAGCAACACGCAACTGGGAACAGCAACATGGAAATGAAACTCTAAAGCACACAAACAAATTGTGACAAAGTTGCGGAAATTTAATTAAAATCAAATAGAGTCGAGCTGAGCCACTGAGCCAAAAAAGGGATAGCGAATTGGCAGTCAGGTGTGACCCGCTATATAGTTTCTAACACGCTGCCAGCTTTTGGCCCGGAATGTCGCTAGTTTTCCGCGTCGTTTAATAAACAATATGTAAACAAAGTTTAACAGCAATGACACACATGGATCGCCCTAAACCCGCCCCCTTTTTCATTGTTGTTGCCATTGCCATTGGCTTTTTATTAATATAATTTATGAGCCTGTGGTTGTGAGAGGGAAATGGAAGGGGAAAAAGGCCAACAAGGCAAGGTGGAAATGCAAACATGCCCAATACAGCAGCTGCTTAATTTCACAGCGCATACATTTGATTAACTTAATTTAATAGTATTTCTCTGTGCGCCGTTATCCCTGCTTTGATATATTTGTTTGTTTATTTAATTTATTATTATAGTTACGACTATGCGCTCTGGTTAACAGCTATAAATGCGATTATATAGCTATCGATCATGTGTAATCGATGTTTTATTTTATTTCTATTTTATGAAATATTTTCTGCGGATTTTATTACTTTATTTGCTGGCTTTGTCCTATATTTTATACATTTAGTTAGAAACACCAAAATTGCTTTCGATTGATTTTTAACCTTTTTGTTCAAATATTATTTTTCTATAAAATGTTCAATAATATATAAAAACAATTTAATAATTAAGTTTATTTTATTTTAGCATAAATATATTTGCAAAGAATATTGCCGTTCAATTTTTTAGATATTAAACAAATTTATTGAAATAAAAATATTTTATTTCAGATATCAAGTAAACTAAAATATAAATGTCACAAAAAAGTAACAAAAAATGGTGATTATCACCTAGAATTCTAAATTTACGGTACACAACTGTCACAACAATTGGTCGTTGGTCTACCATTGGCTAATGAGGACACAATTGGCTGCCCAGGCCAAACCAGCTGTCTGCTATAAATATCTGCACGATTCTACCTGAACTGCCCAAGGGACATCGCCTCAGATTAAATCAGGCATGAAACCATTATGGCTAAAATCGGTAAACAAAAACCACGGGGCACTGCTCTTTCTTTAATCACGACCAAAGCAGAGGACTTCATTTGTCAGCGTTTAGCAATCGATAAAATTAGGCGCAGCTTAGCCACATTTTGAAGTCAGCAGCAGCAGCAGGCAGGGATCTTCAGGAAGTGTCCTCACCTTTTCGAGGACTCTCAGCTGGAAAGGATCTTCGTCGATCGTCGGCTCCCTTTGAAATACTTAGCAGGAGCGGGAGCATTTGACACAAAAGTATCGTGTTTCCCAGTTGTCGTCAGCATACTTAGGATCCTCGGTATCCTGTCGGAAATGTTTTCGTTTGCAATTGCATGTTGCGGTGTGTTGGCAATTTATAGTATTTACTTTCTAGCGATCAGCGATCTAAGGACACTTGATACTTCTCCAACTATTTGTCGGATTTTTTGTATGTCCTTTTAAGTGGTCACAAATTACAGCAATTACGGGGCGCCCTTGTGTCCTTTTCGTCTACAAAATGGCGCTCATTAGGCAGCTTCCTTGTGCAATCTTCCCACCCACAGAAGCCAGACAATCTGCGTAATTACTTCGCTGACAACTTTTGATGAATTAAATGCGAAATAAATTTTTAAGTGCGCATAACGAGCATTCCGGCTGCTGATGCTACTGCTGCCGTGCCAAATGAAATGAACATGAAAATGAAAATGCGCCGGCAAACAGAAAAGCTGAAGGAAAAGCGAGGTGAAATCTGGAATCTTGAGCGTCTGTTGAGCGGATTTAACTTGTTTAATTACCGCTGTATTCAGTGCAACTGTCGCTCATTACGCTGATATTTCATATTATATATGTACCATTTTTTATACCCGTTACTCGTAATATAAAAAGGTATATTGTACTAAACGACATTAAAATATTTTTGCGGCCACACGTCAAAGCTTTTGTAAAAGTCTAAATACGATTTTCATTCGTTTATTAATACCTGCCGACATCAAAAAATTGATTTCAAATCGGACCTCTCATTAAAAACTTATGAATAATTAATAAAATGCGCGAGTGCAAGCAGTTCTCATCCTCCTACTTCCTTCAGGTGAATAAGGGGTATCTGATAGTCGAGCTACTCCCTTTTTTTCTTTATACTTATATAGGGGGTCAAAAATGCTGGCAGTTTTTCAAGTGCACCGCCCACCGTCACTTTTCCCTTGTTTTGCGTAACTGTTACCATTTTAATGCGCTCGAGTGTCGAGGACGAAATTGATTTTCGTTACCCATTGTGTTGGGCATTTTTCTCTGAAGAGCATTTGGGGCTCTCATAAAAATTTGTGCCTTCACAAGGTGAAATTGCACTGAGCCGAGTGCAAATAAAACGTGGAGGGAAGACGAGACCCTCGACACTCAATTTCGTAGAGCCACAAATGCGAAACTCGAAGGGCCACTTGATAAATTTCATATATTTATAGCCCGCAGAGTGATGCGCTGCATTTGCACACTGAATGAAATTCCATGAGCACAAACACACACTCTCGCATACAAGGACATTTTGGGTGGCCCGAAACGTACCCCCTTTGGCCACCCACCACTGCTCTTTGGCCAAACACTTGCACAAATAAAAGATCTACTTCAACTTATTGAATTTTCGTTGATAGAAACAAGATGAAGGAAGCAGAAGAGCAGAGTGACTTTTGAATACCCTATAAAAGTTTAATATTGTATTATTTTAAGTGGGTATTTATATTTCTTGTATATTTGTTAATATAAAGGTAAGATATTCCCAAACATTGTTCTTTTATAATAATAAGAGCTTCATGTAAAATAATTCTCGAGTTAAATATGTTTAATAGTAAATTAATTATTAAATTACAAAATTAAAATCTTAAATTTTTATTGATATATCAGATATTTGGATATTGTCATTTTATAAAAAATTGGATTAATTTTTTTTATTTATATATTTATTTATTTATTAAAAATCACATCTTTTCTTTAGGACATTCTATTTATTCAAATAACATAGATTGGCAAGGAGAAAATATGACAGTATGTTAAATTGGTAAAAGACTAAGAGTTCAGGTCACCTTATAAAATATGTGAACATTTTTGGTTAAAAAATTAACCTCAGAATACTTCTCAAAAATCCTGAAAGGGTATATCTTATGGCTGGCAGGTCCTTCCATTCGCCGGATGTCTTCTGCTACCTTGTACACAAAGGACGGCCACAAAAGGCAATTGCATATGAGTTTTATGAGAGCTTCTTTTGACATCGCCATGCTGACTCCTCCTCCTCGTCCTCCTCCTCCTGGCATGTCCTTTTGACTGTGACAAATCCGTTAAGTCGCGCATTTCACTCATTATTATTGTGTTGCCCGTGTATTTGTGCTGGGAATTTGGCTTTGACCTCGCCCATCCCCCAGAAATATGGCGAGTGGTAAGTGTAATCAAATTCCAGCCCGAATCCGAGCTCCGAATCCTGATTCCTGAATCCCGAATCTAGACAGAACTGAATGAGCAGGAACTTGACGGCGTTTTATTATTAAATTTGAGGCCATCGGCACACAATGGCGATATCCTGCAGCGAGGACGAGCGCTGTGCGAAATTATTAAAAAGTAATTATGGCACAAATTACGAGATATCAATATAGCATTTAGCTCTGCATGTGGGCATGGGACTACATGTGAAAGGACTCGTTCTGCTTCCACCACCACTTCAATGTTCTGGTTCTGGTGCAAATCCTTTGGCTCATAGAATTGCATTTCCTCCACGGCTGTCTGCATGTCTGGCACAATGCGATAGATTCCATTGTTGTTCGCCGACTTCTTGGGCTGCTGCTCCTTCGAGTCCTGCTCTTCACATGTTATGCAACATTTCCTTCGCTCCGCAAAATTTGACATAATATCAAGATTATTATACGATTTGAACTCTCCGCCTTTCTGGCCTCTTTCAAATTCAATTCATCCCCGATTCCCGGTCGAAAGATCGCTTTCATTTGACTCGGGCAAAAAGGAAAGGTCGCCTCGCGTTTGTATACAATCAATTGTAGCATTTGAGCGATTTATAATGAGACTTTGTAGGGCCATAAGCCCTACTTAAGGTACAAAACTTTTTGCGATTATTCCGCTGTGCAGCGGGGAGAAAATATTGAAAAAATTTCTTAGGTTAACGGAAGTTGACCGGGAGATTAACTCGTGCATTGAAATTCTAAATATGGGGTAAACATCGCCTAGGATGGCAAAACCTCAAGAAGCTATTTATCACACTCAGAAAATGAATCGCCCTGAATTTTAGAAAATCGCCTATGGATTTGCTTCACTGGCGATTTTTTTCTTTAAAATAAAAAAATTTTCTACTGGTAAAGAAAATTTTCTTCCAATTAATCAAAATTCATTAAATTCAAGAAATATTCCAGAAATATAGAAAAAAATCGCCAGTAAAGCAAATCCATAGGCGATTTTCTAAAATTTTTTTTTGAGTGCAGGGATCAGTTTTTCAGAACTAGAAAATACTTCACCCAACTGTCAGTTAAAGGAAATGTGGTATATGAAAAGAATGCAACAATGTACTTAATTGGAATAAAAACCTTTAAAAAATGGAAGACTACTATTATCTTGATAACAGCTCTTTGTTTATGACTTTGTCTCATTTCGTTTATAGCTCCTTTAAAGAAAATCCTAAATTTATTTTGAGATTGGGGTTCAAATAATAAAGAATTTCTGAACCTTAAACGAAAGGTTATGTAAAATTTTTCTTGTGAATAAGGCTAATAAAATTCAAATAATACATCAAAGTACATTCCAAAAAATTGAGAAATTAAAAAGTGATGTAATTTTTCAACACACATTGATTTTCCAGGATTCTCCACGACCATCCTACCCACCCATAAAATACACCATTTCATCTTTTCATATCGTTTATTTGTTGACAGTTTTCCTTAGTGGATAGACTACCTTTATGTGTCCGCAAGTGGCTAATTACGCTCGAAGATCGCTTACAGCTAGATAATTTCATAGGTTTTACGACTACGTTAACTTTGGCGTTAGACAAAGCTCCATATATCTTACAGTGCGTGGGCTATATAACCATGTATATGTATAAATACAACTAGATACTAGATATATCTACAATATGTATATGTATGTACAGAAAACGAATCCCAATCCGAATATCACGGGCCATTCAGTCCTCGCCCTTGGTGACCACGGAGACGGGAGTGGAGGCGTTGCTGCTGGCTGCTGGAGATTGGGCGGCGGTGGAAATGAGTCCCACACCTCCTCCGCCTCCTCCTCCTCCCGAGGCAGGGGGCGTGGCATGGGGCGGCGTGGGATGAGGCACTAGCAGCTTGGGACTCTCACGTGGACTGCTGTTGCTGCACGGCGGACTCACCTGGCTCATGGCCGAGAGTCCGGCGTGCAGGGAAAGATTCTGCGGATAACCAGCCGAGGCAGCTGCCGCAGCAGCCGCTGCTCCTGCCCCAAAGATCCCGTTGAGATTACTGAGTCCCATGTACTGGGAGAGCAGGGTGTGGAAGTTGGGCAGCTTGTAGTGCGGAGCCATCAGATGCTGGGGCAGCAGACCTGCAGCCGCTGCAGCAGCGGGATTGAAGTGCTGATGGAGGGCAAAGTGCGGGGGCCAGAACTCCGACTGCATCGCACCCGGATGACCCGGAAGACCGTGTGGCGGCAGGGGAATGCCGAGCGGAAACTCTGGCAGACCTGAAAGACCAAAGAGGGGAGATTTCGTTAGTACAGAGAAAAAGAGGGTGGTGGTGGCGACACAAGCGACATAATTCCTAATTATGTTGCACACGTAATTTGGCAATTTGCGGACAAATCAAATGCGTATCGCTGGGTGGGGAGGAGATTGTAACGGGGTGGCAGGTTTAAGGGGTGATTAAGCCAACTTACCTTGTTCGGGCAGCAGGTAACCGGCCTTGTCCTGATTCATAAACTTCTCACGTTTGCGCCATTTAGCCCGACGGTTCTGGAACCACACCTGCAAGTGCACGAAATGAAGAAGAAGGGATTTTAGAGATGGTGTTGTACGTATGCAAATTCGAATGTCCCAGGGATTTTGGGGGTATAATAAGCTAGGATTACTCAGAAAATAAATCACAAATAAATTCAGAAATATCATTCGTATCTTAGATAATGTAAAAAAGATATTGGAAATTGTACATTTCGGTCTCTCTCGCTATTGAAAAGTAATGATGATAATACAAATGAAAAATAGTTCCTTCAACTTTTTTAATTAAAGAGGATTTTTTAATATTTTACTAGTTTTTTATCCTTGCATAAAGGATACAATCCATTCGAAACGTGAACAGTTTTGCCCAACTAATGCCTTGCCAAACGACTAGTAATTGCTTTGACTTTGACCAAAAACCGAACAATTTTCTAATCTATCAATCTGTGGGTTTGAAAAGTTCGAACGGAGCACTTGGTCCTTGGAGATTGGAGAGCTCCTTCTGCGTTCGCCAGCCTCTGGATGTCTGGATGCCGAAAAGGACAGGGGCGCAGCGGAAAGGGGGAGGTCAAATACAATGGCATCCAATCGGAAGTGTTCTGCTCTGATTTGCAACGCTCTCTGTCTGCCTGTCTCTGTCTCACTCTTCAGACGCAAAAAGGGTGTCTTATGCATTTTTCAACCCGCTTTAACCCATCCACAAAATAGGCGTTGGCTGCACACACATTTCCGTTTTCAGGGGGCGGGGGTCCAATTTTCAATCTGAGCCTCTCGTTTTTGATGGGAAAATTAATTGTTTGTAAATTGAAATCACTTGACAACTGACTGTACTCGGTGATGAGTTCGAGACAATGGAGGAGTCTCCGTAATTATAGACACCCTGTATTTAGACGAATCCCCCTTTGCTATGCCGCCCACAATCTGCAACAATGTGTGCAGTTGAGCGAGTAGTAAATTAGCAACGATTTCCTTGCTATAATTGCTGCCAATTATTGTCCTGTGTCCTGTGTGTCTGCTGGGAAAACGAAAACCCCCTTTTTGGGTGACTGTGTGTGTGCGATTTTGTGGGCTTTTTAATTGTCAGTCGGCAGCAATTATAATGCGAGCAACTTAAACCACTGTGCCAGAGCAGCCAGGCAGTAAAAGTTGAATTGCGGATATCCGTTAGGCATTTATCACACATGTGCGATCAAAATGAGAGAAGAAACTGTCGCAAAAAACGTTAAAGTGGGCATGTAAACTCAAAAATCAGCTTTAGAAGGGATGCCAAGGAACTATAAAAGGTTTAAGGACTTCAAAATCATTTTTTGAAAACAAAAGTAGATGAAAATACGATGGTTAAGTATTTAATGGATTTACATTTCTAGATACCCTTATAATATTTTTGAAAACACAAGAAATCGCAAGTTCCTAAGCACATTTCAGACTTTAAAACAATATATAATTCACAGAAAGAAATATTTCTGCACATTGCTCTTGAATCAAGAACATTTGTTCTTGAATTGAGAACATTCAAAGCCCGTTTAAGGACAAATGTGAGTGATAGTTTGGATAGGAATAGGAATTTCTATAAGCGTTCTAAAACTTTTAGTTTTGGTTTTATTCATAGGAAAGACTCTAACAAGTTTTGAAAGAGTATGAACAACTTTCAGACAGTTAGCAAATCTTTTTGCAATATTGTTTTGTGATTCCCAAGCTCACCAATAAAAATTTGACTAAACCCGGGAATTAAGTCGCTGCTTACTCCTTTTTTTCCACGATTGCCCCCCGACAACAAGCATGCAAATCCCAAAATAATTGCCCACTCACCAACCCCAAAAACAAGCGAGGATTACACGCTGCAGATACTTTGTATCTATCAGCTGAGGGCAGGAAAAAAAACGAAAGGCAGCTTCTAAATCGGTTACTATTCAAGTACCCAAAACGCTCTGCATATGCGAATCAATGACCAATTACAGTTAATCTGCTAACAGATACGAATGAGAGCGAGAACGCGAAGGTTGAGGATATGCGGATGCGGATGCGAGGACGTGCGGATGCGGATAAAGACCGTGAAACGGACAATTTGTATTCAGAGTCGGTAATCCCTCGTGTGAGTGCTTAGGTCAAGTTGTTTTACATTCTCTTCACTTCTTTTTTATCCAACTGCCAAGCGATACTTTTCCCTCTTTTTTTGGCTGTCAACACTCAAAAAAAAATTTTAGAAAATCGCCTATGGATTTGCTTTACTGGCGATTTTTTTCTATATTTCTGGAATATTTCTTGAATTTAATGAATTTTGATTAATTGGAAGAAAATTTTCTTTACCAGTAGAAAATTTTTTTATTTTAAAGAAAAAAATCGCCAGTGAAGCAAATCCATAGGCGATTTTCTAAAATTCAGGGCGATTCATTTTCTGAGTGAACAAACAGCAACGAAATTGAGCGAATCGCTCAATCAAATGTGAAGTGTTTGAAAGCATTTTCAGCTGAAATCAAATTGTATGCGATTCGGGGACGAAAAGGACACCCTAATTACATGTGTAGTCGGGTGTATTTAGCCGCGTGTCCTGCCACCCAAAGCCACTTTAATTGTTTACCCCGAAACGAGTAGAGTTAATAAAAATACCAACACCAATTTAATCATTTGGAAAATCACAATATCTAATGTCCCTGGACCAACCCCTAATATCAACCCTCCTCCCCTAACTATGCAGATCTAAGCGTGTTTGTATACAAAGTGGGGTTTAAGTGTTCCAAAGACCATTTACAAATTGGGTTCGGCGATTGTTTCGCCCGTTCTTATCTGGCCATTCGAGTTCCCAGACTCCCGAGAGTGATTTATTCGCTTATTAAGGAGAGTTTTGTGTTCGCTAGCATATCACTGTGTTACTAAATCGTAATTCGAAAATAATTGCGCGAATCGTTGAGCATTTTCAATTACCTGCACGCGTGCTTCGCTCAAATCCAATCGCATGGCCAGATCCTCCCTTGTGAAAACATCGGGATACTGGGTCTTCTCGAAGGCCCGCTCCAGTTGATGCAATTGAAATGTTGTAAATGTTGTTCGGGATCTGTGAAAAATCAAAGCGGGCAAAGGCG
Organism: Drosophila takahashii; assembly: GCF_030179915.1. NCBI lineage: Eukaryota > Metazoa > Arthropoda > Insecta > Diptera > Drosophilidae > Drosophila > Drosophila takahashii. The sequence continues at coordinate 43,109,895 of NC_091679.1, forward strand.
GCACGTTAGATAAGAGTTTCTCCCCTTTTGTTTGTTGTTTTTTAATAGCCCGACAATGGGTAAATACGATTTGATCTGCTAAGCGGATTGTCTGCCATAAACTCACCTTCGAACTTTTCGCGGCCTCTCCATATCGCTGAGATCATGGCCATTGTTCAGACTGGAGGACAGCTCGTCATCGTTATCCACATCCAGGCCTCCATCCGTATTCGTTGGTGAGTCCTCTCGTTTGGCCTGAACCTGCAATTGTTGCTGATGTTGCTGCTGTTGCTGGTGTTGCTGCTGCTGCTGATGGTGTTGCTGCTGCTGGTGCGACAAATGATTGCTGCCGTTGCTGTTGCTGCCGTGCAAATGATGAATGTGATGTGGATGGCCGTGGTGGGGATGCGTAATCAGCACTTCGTTGGGTGTATCTGAAAAAAAATCAGAAGAGGTAAAGTTAAACAATTTCAAATTGAACTCACGAAACTTTTTGTTTCGCGTTTGACTTTGAAAATCGAAAGCCAGCAGCGGCAGCTGCAGAAATTGAAATTCATTCAATTGTAACTGAAGTAGTTATATCCTGGATTTTAACCCCCTTTTTGCGCAAATCCTTCAAGTGCTCGAAAGCTACGCAAATTGATTTGGCAATCAATAACAAATAAATATAAAGCCAGCTAAAAGTTTGAAAGCCCCCCACCCCAAAAGAAACCAAAGGCATATAAATATCCTTTCCCAAGGATTTTCGCCCGAAGGCAAAATGAGATTTTTTGAACAGCCCGAAAACGTGTAATCAAACTTTAATGAACCTCAAATTAATCAGATTCACAATGGCACCGGGACACGTCCCCGCTCAGCAGGACACTCCATCCTTGTGTATCCTTATCGTATTTCGTAACATTTACGCAGTCTGTTGTGGCGAGAAGGTAATTTTGCAGCGAGCATCAAATTACGAGGCTCACAGGATGCAGTGTCCTGCGGTGCGCACGCCGCTCGTTGTCCTCGCCAAATTGCAACCTGGACCAATGGGTGCCGTGATTTCAGGCAATTTCGTCCTTGTTCTCCCATCACACTTCCCAATCCAAGAGAGGACTTCAATCTAATTACGGGTCTAATGACGCAATTGCTTTTATCCTTCGTGATATAACCGGATATGCCAGATATGTTTTGATACACAGTATTTTTTTTATTCTTTAGCACCGAGATCCTTGGGCGAACTGCCTCCTGCAGCTTGGCCACGCCCCCAACAAGAGTTCCGACATGCCGAAAAGACCTCCCTTTTTACTATGATATGTGTTTTCTTTTTGCTTTTTGGGGTGGAGAGAAGTTGGTTCGAGGTGGTCGGTGTTTGCCGGAAAGTTTTTGCCCTGCCCCCTCACTAACTATGATAAAATGTCCCTTGGCTGTGCAATTTGCATATGATATGGACAAGTATGTGATGATATGGAGATCCTGTGTCTGTCTTTTTGATGTGGTCACTGGTGGAGCAGGAGTTTTGGTGTTGGAGCTTCAAATTGGGGGGAGCTCATTGACTTTGCACGCAGACTAACTCAATATTTTTGCCCACAGCTGGTGGGAAGTTATGCCTTCTCAGGGGGATTTTATACTGATGTGGTGCCAGATGTGTGTGATAAGTACCTCAAATCTTTAATTAACCTCTTTTAAGGAAGTGGGTTCTTGAGTTTGGATAATACTTTATCTATTGATCAATTGACACTTAAAAACATATAATACTAAATCAATCAGTTTACTTATTAATCATTAAAATATTTAGGCTGTCCTTAAGAAAAAATCGCAATTTCGAAATATTTTTTTTATTAAATTTTATGTAAACAAAATTCACGGGATTAGTTTAAGTTCTTTCAATACATAAAAAATAATAATTTTTAAGTGATAAAAGTTTTTTCTATTATTAACCTCTTCCGGATTACAAAGCAGTAAATATATATTTCATCTTTTATTTATTTTTAATGCTTACCTACACAGAGAAAATTATACAACGTTTTAGGTGCCGTTTTCATATAAAAACGTTTTAAAAATAAAATTGAAAGCGTTTTAAAAATGCAAAGTAAAATAATTTGGTATGAAACGTTTTACTTTTTAAAATGTTTCACCCCTTATTTTGCACCTAAAACTTTTAATAATTTTCTCTGTGTATTAATGATTTTATTGGGTATCTTCTCAAAAATCCCAAAAATCTTAAATTAAAAGGCTCACTGATGGGCAGAGATTTTATAATCATTTTACTGTACTTTTCGTATCTAAGAATCCTTAATATTTTCATGAGGTTAATTAAAAATCCCAAATATTTGCCTGAGGTTACTAAAGCACGCTTTTCCGATCGCCGACGGCAATGAACGACATCCGAAAAACTGGAGCCCCTATTTTCCACAGTTAAAATTCCATTTTCCCGTTCCCATTTTTAAGTTATTTTTTAAGACTTACCACTGCGCTTGATCTGGTGCTGATTTCCCAGGATCTGATCGATGCTGTAGACGGCGCGGGGGCGTGAGACGGGACTCTCCTGAACGGAGGCGGGGCGCATGGCTGGCGGCATGATTGGGTGGTGCTGGTGGTGCTGCGAAGTGGTCGTGGTCATCATAGCTCCACCGGGAGAGCTGCTCGCGAACCGTAAGGATGCCTTTCGTTTCACTTATTTTGCAATTACTGGTTAGTGGTTTATTTTTTCCAGTTTTTTTTTTAGATATTTCTGTAGTTATTTATTGTCACAAAATTGTTAAATGGTCACGCTTTTTGAAAATTACTTAATTAATTGGGATTATATTTTGATTTGGTTTTCACAGCCACTGCGACGAACTGCTGAATCGATTTCAAGTAAGCGAAGTGCCTCGTAGTGCTCGTGACGATCAACAACCACCGACTGAGTGCGATTCCTGCGGACGTAGGCTTAAATACGCAGCCCGTTTGCCAAGTGAAATGGGCGAGGCTCGCTCTCGAATCCGATTCAGAAACCCAGTCCCAATCCTTCGCTTTCGCCCATGTCCTGCCCTAGTCAGCCGTCTCTTTCGCTCTCTCTCTCTAGGGGTAGTTTCCCCCAGTAACTCAGTATCTCAGCATTCCGGTATCTGTGTGTTGGTTTGCTTTGGTTTGCAGGTAGCTTTGGCTTAGGGGTGTTGGCCTCTCTCCACTCGCTCTCTCTCTCCACTTTCCCTTGACACCTTTCTCTTTTTACCCCCGCCATCTACCGTCTCTTTCGGTAGTTGTATATTAACTAACATGGTTTGCTCATTAATTTTATTTATTTCACAAATTTCGCTTGTTAAAAAGTATATCATCTCTAGCTCATCTCTCTCTCTCAGTTTAGTCCTACCCTTCCCCTCGCCGACTCATCCGCAAATCACAAAACAGGTTAAACCACTTACCCGATTTACTACCTGGTGAACCTGAATCATGTCGGCCATTTGCCAGGACCTCGTTTATTAGTTCCGCTTCCATTTCGGCGAGAGATTTATTGCCAGGATCCCCGTGATCTTGAGAATGAGCCAGAGGTTTCATTGAACAAGCCAAACGATCAATGAATCCCTTTACTTAGCAGGGAGTTCTCGCGGGATTCGTAGCCTAAGTTCATTGATTAAACTGATCTCATCTCGTCGGATCTTCGCCGCACTGAATCGCGATGGAAAGATTGGAGAACAGGTACAGGCGTTACTAATTCGTATAAATAAAATTTAATTAATATGCAGTTAATTATTTTGCAAAATAGTGTATTTATTTGGATTCAATAATTTTGTTAATAATTTAATATCAATAAATATTTAATTAATTGAAGTTGTTATTTAATTCTGAAATTCATTCATTTTTAAATATTTTTTTAAAATGTATTTTTTAAGTGAATAAGTGGAATAATATATTTATTATTCACCTGCATTTCAGGATATTTTCACTTTAAAAATGTTAGTTTTCATAAAATGTTGTTGATTTAACGTTTTTGAAACTAAACAAATACTTCTTAAATAACAAATAATAATGTGAACACTATTCGAATGACTAAAAAACAGTTTTTCCATAATTACAGATAATTAAATAAAATATCTTTTATAAGTACGATACCTTTATCTGCGATTTTCCTCCAAAATTTTAAAATTACAAGAAATTAAACTATATATTTGTAAGATATAGTTTTGCTACGATCAGGGAACCAAAAGCAGCTCAGCCTTGGTTAAATCACCCACTAGAATCTGGGATTTGCGTTGAGCAACAGCTTAGACAGGGCTCTCCTAACCAAGTTTAGCCCTAGAACCCATGGTCCACCCACAGGTTGCATAACACAAAAGAACGCTGCAAATGGTCAAAATAGTTCCCGAAAAAACCATCTAATGGTCCGAAAATACATAGTGAGCTAAAACGCCGCTTACAATGATAACAAAGCAGGGACAGGGGATTTATCCTCTCTAATTTGTTGAAACTTACACAATTCCTTTGTGCCCCGAACCCAAACAAAGCCAAAGATCGCGGCACCTTCGCCGGTGGAAAACGGGAAAATGAACACGTAATTTCCGCGAAAACTGTCAACAAGTAAGCAAGGACAAAGCGTTGACCGGACTCATTAATGTGCCAGATGTATGACGCCACAGGACACAAGGACTCGGGATGAAGAGCACAGAATTATAGACCCCTATATCTGGGATTAGGGTTAGTCTGCCCAGGCGCTTAATCATATTTTCATAGGACGTATTCCCTATGCAGATTTCATTCAGAAATCCGATTGCATGTTCGTTTAATTTAGAGCTGCAGAGGGCATCTCGGGGGACTAAGGAGTGGTAGGTATTCGGGCTACCTGCCCCTTAATCTCTGATCTAATGTGGAATGCATAGTGCCGACCAAGAAATTTATGCAGCATCATCAGCGCACTTAGCCGTAATCGCGGCTCATTAGGACTGCTAACCAGCCAAAAAAGGCTGTTTGCTCACTAATTGCCGATCCTCGTTGTGGCCCAGGACATGCCCTTTTTTATCCTTATCCAAGGGCCATCTGATTGCCCCACTTAACAGCAGGCGAGATATTAGTACTTACGTATCTGTAATTAGATGTATAATCCAAAAATAAACCTTATTAATTAACTAGGATGACGCTGAAAATCATTTTCAAACTAATAGATCTTAAAAAGAAATTATAGAAGTTTTTTAAGTCATAAAAGATTTTTTAAACTATCAACAACAATTCATTTTGATGTTAAAGAACATGTAAATTTTTTTCTTTCTATAAGGCATTTAGAACTCATGTTAGATTAGATTAAAATAATCAATAGAAAGTAATTAGATTCCACATTCCTAATTGTTGTTTCAAACCTATCATATTATTATATAAAATATTTAACTTAAGCAATACTACATTAAAGGATTCGATACTAAGAATCAATATTGCGCATCCTTCGACCCTCTTTCCCCCTTTTGGCCATTGCTCTTCAACACTTTCAACTAATTTAGCTGTAGGAGCTGTTCTTACAACCCCTCCGCTTGTAACCAAAAGCCATTTAGGCCAAGTGTGAAATGACAAATTGAATCAAAGCCAAACTCAAACTCAAACTCATTGAAGACTGCACTTCATTGTAATTTCTAAATTAGCACATCAATTGAGGACTTACTGGAAAGGGGTGGTGAGGGGAAAAAGGGGGCTAATGGCGATAGAAAGAGAGAAGAGTTCTCCTAGAAAGTCTCTCAGAAATTCTCCTTTCTCTCGGGACATGCGCAGCTCAGCTGAAAGCTCATTGGATGTCCCAGCATTTCACTCACACTCATGGGAATAAAGCCAACGAGGTCATTATCGTGTTAGCCCCCCTCTCAAAAAACCACCTTACCACCCATCAAACCCCCTTTGCAGCAGCTGCGTGTAAACACATTGTGGCAATTCTCTCTGGTGCCATGACTGTGTTCACCTTTTAATAAGGTTAACTGCGACGACGACAACAACCCACAAACACCCACTTTCCTTTCCACAATAGAAAATGCTAAGGTTCGGAAAAGTGGGGGAAAACCGAGGAGGAGGATAGATGCTGTCGGCAACATTTTTCTTAACCATTAAATCTAATATATCAAAGTAATAAAATGAATTTCGCTCGTTGTGTTGGTGGGGTGCAAAGTAGCAGTAGCAGTAGATGAGGGGGTGGTAAGTAGCTGAATGTGTGCGCGTTCATTCTTACCCTCCACATAATCCAACTAAAAAGTTTTCGTCTACTTACAGTCTGCCTGCCATTGTCTACCGGATATTCTTCCCGTTCCTCGGGGGTTTTTGGCTCTGGTTAGTTAGGGAATGGGTTGGCGGTGAACTGATAGCTTTTCTTATGACTGGGATATTTAATTTTGAGTTTTAACTTGGGAAACCGGGGAATGGGGGATGGGTTCGGTTCATACCTGCCACTGACAACATTTTGAGCGGAAAAAAGCGATTGACTTTTGCAATTAGCTGTGGCATGAGGTCGAGGTTGATTTGTTTTTGGGGGGTAAGTGGCCTGCATAACCCAAAGGTATTTAGGAAATTGAATCGCGTATTTTAGTTGATACTTAGGTACATATTAACCCATCTTGGTTTGTCTTTTTTTTGATGATAAGTAGTCTTAGTAACGTCTATAATAATTAGTATTTTTGAAAAGAAAGTAAAAGAAGTAAAAGTGAAAACAATTTTTAATTTAACTATAATAGCAACTAAAAAGCGTTTACAAAGAAAAAAGTGGCATGGAGATAGAAAAATGATATAAAATCTAGTGTACCCTTAATTATTCTAGTAAAATTGTATTTAAATGAATTCAATTTTTGATTTATTTGTTACTAAATCTAATAATAATTAATTTCCAAATATATATTTTAATCAAAATAAATAGGAAGAATAGGAATAGAGAGAATTGTTAAAATTTTGAATAAATTAAAATCAATATATAATTGCTTCCTATGGCTTATCTTCATTAAAATATTAATAAATCATTTTGTATAACTTTGATTTCCATCTTTTTAATTTGATATATTTCCATCCTGCCAGGCAACGTAGCTGGTTCTCCCAACTCCTCCGGCTGCAGATAGTTTGCCATAGTTGGAGCCCGCAATTGCTGCCTGGCAAAATGTAATATGCGGCGGCAAATGAGCAACTGCTGAGGTTGGCTAGCAACCGCAATTCAGGCAACACAGATACACAGACAAGCCGATACCACTATGGATACTTCTGGGCACAGAACAGGCACATCCACAGCCACGTAGTGGCTTGAATTATCCAATATCCTTGACTGTTTGTGGACGTAATCAAACAACTGCGAGGAGAGACGACGGGCCAAGGCTTGTTTGACATTTGGTTTCATAATCTAATATAGCAGGAGGGGCAGAAATTGGGGGATTTCGTTTTAGGATAGCAGGAGATGAAGGACTCGAACCGCATATAAATAACCCCAGTTAAGTTTTGTAGTCCAACATTATTGGCCACGTTTATTAAGGCCCGAGGCCAGAGAAAAAGGGATTTCAGTGAAACCGGAAGACTTTCCATATTTTCTTCCTATATGGCACACTTTTCCAGATCCCCGGCTGATAACCCTTAAGTATTCCCAGTAAGGTATTTAGTACATATATCGTGTGGTAAATTGACACTCTCTCTTTGGGACAAATTAAAGCACATATGAAAGGACACACATGTCCTGGGGATTCTGGTAAATTTCTGGCCAAGATAAGAGGCTAAGGAGAAGGCTCCTTCGGCTGCTCACTTCAAACGACTCGAGGCCGACAAAAGTGCTTCCCAATAATTATGCGGCTGTTTCTTTTTTGAGCTGCAGATTTGCAATCACACATGTGGCCAAAAGGAATTCATTGGAAATTACCTGTCGCATTGTTGGGCACTTGAATTACATAAAAATTCGGTCGGGCGAACAATGGCAGAGTGGCTACCGTTTTGGCCAGGACACACAAAGGATAATGCCCACATATCTGCACATGAATATGCGAGAGGGTGTTTGCCACTATGCAAAACTGTAGCCAAACAAACAAATAGACTGACAAAAGTCTCTGAAAACTGACAACTGCCAAGTGGCTCTTAGCTCTCGGCTGGGAATCTCCGAATCTCTGGGTTCCGAGTCTACGAATCTGAGTCCCAATCTTTGGATGACAACAATAAGGCGCTTGATATGTGTACGCATGGGCGTGGCCCGGGGCGGCGGCCTGTCCGTCGAAGCAAACAAACAACAATTGTAATCACACACCTTTTGTGCCAACGTGTGCCCGAAGAAAGGCCCTCGAAAACATTTCCTCCTCTGTTCGAGTGTGAAAAAGAAAGAAGTTTTTAGCAGTTTTATGGCTAGATTGGCAAATGAGGAACAATTGAGCCTCGAATGGAAGGAAATGAAAGGCTGATGAAGGCTCATCAGAGCATCTGCATATTGCAAACGGTCTGGATACCCCCAACCCCCTTACACTTGGAGAAATAAAGTTAAATACAAATACTGATGTGGCAATTTTTTTTTGCGAAGATTTCATTTGTATCAATATTTTAAAATATATGAAGGAATTTGTGTAACATTTAAAATTACATTTTTAAACATTTTTAATTGCAAGCTCAAAATAATTTTTAAAATTTTTGAATCAAATTCAAAAATAAAATGTTTACGATTTTCTAAATATTTTAAATGTGTGGTAAATTATTGGAAAAAAAAGGATTTTCCAATATTTTGTACTTCTAAGTATTTGAAATTAATGGCCATTTTCTAAATTCTAGTAATTAGAGATCCACTCAACTCACTCAATTCAGATTCAATAAATTATTTTCAAATATTGTGTATTTATTTTTTAAAGAGGAGGTATAACCAGAGTTTAATATCGATATTCATCAAAATGTTATGAAAGATAGTACTTAAGTATTAGATTTTTATATGTAGGTATATGTATTTTTTCGCTGTGCATTCAACCCCCTTACCCCCCTATTTTCCACCACTCGCGTTATAAGTACCCCCGTGTGGGTGTGGGAGGGAAACTTGTTCAAAAATTTCATTAAAAACGGTTTTCATTTGTTATTGTTGCTCGGCCCAGCCGCAAATGGAGGCGTAATAAAATAAAAAGTGCAGCCTATGGCTCCTCTTTCTGCCCCCTGTCACGCCCCTGCCCCCTGACCCCGCCCCCTTTCACTCGTCCTTACGGAAATGTAACACACAATTGGCAGCCGAAAAACAAAAAAAAGCGACGAAAAAATATTTTTTAATATCTCATGCAAAATTGCATTCAATTGCCCTCTGTGTGTCTGTGTGAGGACGCCGCATTTGCGTCTGTGTGAGTTTGCATAAGTGCTGTAAATTTCCTTATTTGCCCAACCGCACATGAACACACTCACACACACAGCCCCAAAGCGCAGGACCCTCTACATATGTGTGTGTACAAAAACTTGCATACAATTTTAACTCAAACAAAAACGTTGCAGAAATGAAATTTGTTACATTTTTTGTTTTGTTTATTTATAACAATTGTGTTTAAAAGCGCTTAAATTTCGCCCAGCATGTGCAAATAAGTCACGCCCCCTGCCACGCCCACTCCAGCGCCCCTTTTTAGCCAACAGGCAAGTGCAATTTCTCGTTAGCCAAATTCTTTCTTTTTTTGGTTCCATTTCGGGGGATTTGGATTTTTTCGAGGTTCGGGGTTAGGAGGCTTTTGTTTGAGTTCCTTTTTTGGGCATCAGCGGCAGCGAGCAAAATGAAAACTAAATGCAATAAACGTTTGCGTCTAAAAGCTGCAACAAAAAATCAACGCCCAAAGATTAGCTCATGTGCAGATGGCGCAGATCAGTTGGCTATATTCGCTATCGCTTCTAAAAAATATAAGAAATAAAATGAGAAATACAAATTACAATGCCTAATTTCTTATTACTATTTATTTTTAGATATCTATTAACAATATTATTATTAAATCCTACGAAATGAACTCATGGGAAACTTTTAAAGTTCTTCCTTTAAGCACAGCCGAAAAAAGTATGCTACGCTAAAATGTAAGTCGATTTTGAAATTTAAAGTGAGTGTTTAAAAAATACAAAATTTATTGAATTTAAATTTGACACCTATTGTTTTTTATTTAAATACCATGTCGTAAAAAAAGGACCTTGATCTTAATAAATAGCCAGATATACCGAGATAATTATAAAATATAAATATTTGATAATTCCATATGACCTTTCCAAATTCTCAAGTCGTAAATATATTCCTTATGAATAAAATCCAAGCCTTGGCATCACTGGTCTTTCGCAGCTGCCTCATGTGTGAGTGTGTACACACCGCTTTTTGCAGAAGCCTCTTCTCCATGCAGCACCCCCTCTATAAAAAAGGACCCATCCTTTCTGCTTTGTTTTTTCGCTGTTGCCAGTTTAGCGTTCATTTAATCTTTGTCTGACTGCAGTTGTTGCTGTTTTTTCTTTGTTCTGCATTTAGCTGGGCCGCAATTTTGCGTTGCACACTTTGGTGCGTTGTCTTTTGTTTTTTACCATTTTTTGGCCTTTGCCTTTTCCGACGGAATTGTAATGAACATTTTTTCCCATCGTTTTTTGGCCACTCACCAGAGGAGACTGAGGCCAAAAAAAAACGTACCCGTTAATAAAAGGGAAGAGACACCAGAATGAGAATCAAAAATCGAAACGTTGAAAATTTCATTTCAACGCAATTTGCCTGTAATTGTTTGGAAACCTGTGGTTGGTTGGATTGAACGAACCATCGCCCCCCTTTTTTGGGGTAGACAGTTTCACCATCGACGGGGGTTTGGGGGCGCTGTTTGTTTTAACTTTGTTATTGGCCGTTTGGCGGCCATGGACAGGTTCATTAAGCCGCTTACAAAAAACGCCAAAAGAAACCAGTTTGCGGCTCAAAGGATAAGCAAATGAAAATTGCGAAAAACTATTTGCTGAATATGTGATTGGTGCATTCAAATATTTTTAATAATTTGTAGGATTGTTGATGAATGCAATAAAGTCACTGAAAAACTTAATATGCAGTTGCCAGAATCGCAAAAAGTAGTTCAAAATGTTTTTAATAATGTGACAAAAAAGAAAATAAACCCAAATAAAATATTCAAAATTCATTGAATTTAAAGTTCAATCTTTTAAAAGATGTTCGGAACAAAAATTGTATGTAATCGAGATAAATAAATAAATGTTCTCTAATAATATTTCAACAGCAAGCTAAAAATCTGAGAAAACTTATAAGCTTTCCTCACTTCTCAAGACTTGAAATTTTAATTAAACTACACGCAAAATCCCAAAACTAAGCTAAAAACCAATGTTGCTTATATGCTTGGTAAATAAAAAGGCAATAAAATAATCCCGCATGTTTTAAGTTATCTAAGGATTCCGTCACGCATTTAAGTGAGGGAAAAGGATGCTTTCTCCTCATCCCCAAAAAAACTAAGTCCAGCCTGGCGTACACAAATAACGCTCAAATTGCAAAAAATAACATGACCGCGGGCCATGCAACCAAAAAAAAGGACAAATGCCGGCAGAGGAGCGGGTTGGAGGATTCATCATTCGGTTTTTTCCTTTCGGATTTCAGTTGGCGGATTGCCGCTAAGTCGACTTTGGCCCCAAAGGCCACCGAGTCTGCCATCTATATTGACACAACATGCCAATTTTCTGTGCGGCAGGTGGCGGGCGGCCGACGCGTCGTGTCCTGCGGCTTTGCGGGTGTCACTAGACCAGCAGCCACCAAAAGGACCTGCAAGGATTCGAAAAGGAGAGGGAGATACAGAAGTGAGGATTTGCGGAAGGGGCTAACAGCAGTTAGTCCTGCTATATCAACTGACAAAATAATTAATTTTATTCGCATTTTTGTTTGAGCTGCGTTAGGCACAGTACGGCTCAACATGCCAGTTATTTTTAGATGGTTAGATTTGGGGAACTTATTTGTTAAGGAAATTGGGAAATTATACCAAATTATTTTTTATGAATTAAAAATAACAACAATTTTTTTGAAAATCATTTTTAAATATGAGAAATTTAGGAAATTATACGTAACGTTTTTTATTGATTGAAAATAATTGTATAATTTATTTTTAGATGATTGTGATTAAAAATGATCAGAAGTTATTATGCACTTTTCGAAAAACCACCAATAATCTAAATTTTTAAATTATAATTTTAAAGCTCAAAATAATTTAGGTTAAGATACACTGTATTCAACTAGTAAAAGCGAACTTAGTGTTGGCTGACTCCTGCCTGGCATACGTAATTAAATGCGCCTTACGCAATGTGCGAAAAGTGAAGAAGGAAAAATGCCGAGGGAAAGAAATCAAAAGTTAAAGGAGAGTGAGAAGGGCCGCTAAAATGGAGGGGGCGTGGGCCCATCTAGCACTACACGCCCTCTACTGGCAGACGCTTTTCCAGCTTTTCTGTGTAATTAGTTTTTCCCCTCCAAAACCAAACCAGAAAGAAAGAAAGAAGCGAAAAAGTTCCCGTCTACTACGATTCGTTTGGTATTTTATTGAATTTTCTTTTCATTTGTTTGTTGATTTTTGGGATTTGCCGCATTTCGTATGCACAGCGAATAGGTTAAAGGGGGCGGTGAAAGTGGGTGGTGGGTCAGAGTTCTGTCATTGAGACAAATCCTTGTTTATCCTGGCTCCTTGTGACTTTTCGTTTTGCCAATAAATTACTTTGTAATCAAGTGAATTCGAGTGGCAAAGGACCCAGAGCAACAGAAAAGAAAAAACCGAATTAAATAGAAGGTTGTTTGGAATATCCACAGTCTGAGCAGGAAATGTTTGATTTGGCTTACCAACTGATGACTGTAATTTACTCAAGATTTTTTAATAAAAGTGTATTAACCCCGTTTTTGTATTGAGAAAACGAGGGTCGAATTTTTGATAAATATTTCTTATATATGTTATTGATATCTTGCTTTTTATAAAAATCAAAATGGTAGCCATTTATTCTTAGAATTTTTTCGAATATTTTCCCATTACGAATATTGTTGTTTTCTCAGCCAATTTTCTACTTGAAGATGCTTTTAAACTTCCAGACCCATGCCCATTATTATATTTCGCCTGAACACACATTCCTAATACGTTTAACAATGGCTAGAAATCAGCGCAAACAATGCGAAAAAGCCAGCCTCAAAGTTTGCCCCGTGCATTAGTATTAGTCGAGGACGTTGAGGCATAATGGATTTGCATTTTCAGCTCAGAAAAGAAATCCTTTGGCAAACATATTGAAAATATTATATGCACATGCTTGTAAATAAACGCAAACACGCACTTACATTTGCCTGATAGTATATATACACAAGAATTTCTATAATTTCCGACAGCAGAATTTTTTGGATTAAAACTTATATGATATCTAGGGTTTGCACCTTTTGTAAATTAATTAATATTTTAGATTAAAAATGTTTAAGAGTATCATGAATCTTTTTATATATTTGAGTAAATGAGTAATTGCTTCACAAAATTATGGCAGCCACACAATGGATCTGGGCAAGAAAGGACTCAGCTGAAGGACCAAGCAGGAGGATAGGAGGAGTAACTAACTAATCTGTCAGCGACAGATGCGGGCGCAATGATAAAATTTAAAATTGCCCAGCTAGCATTGCAATTACCCTCAAATAAAAAAGGCACAAGGATATGCCAAAGGACCTCCTGCTGCGAAAGAGGGAGATGGATAGAGGTGCAGCGGGAAAGAGACCGAAAGAGTCACTTGCACAATGCCAAAATGATTCAAATAAGTTAGAATAAATAGTTTATAAATTATTAATAAGTTAAGTCATTTAAAGAACTACCCAAAAACTAAAAAAATAAAACTGAAAACTGTGCATTTAAAATAAATCATTTTACTGTTTCTTAAAATAAGATAATATTAAATACTAAAGAATTTGCTTAATTATGTCACCATTAGGCTGATTCTAAAATTGTAAAGAAATAACTTTCAAATTATTAAAAATATCCTTACCAAATTCTGAAGAATTTGCGAATTTCTCTCATACAACATCATTATATCAAGGTAACTTGTTCCCAAGACTTGCTGGTTTTCCTCGGTGCTCCTGCTTTTAATGAAATAAAATAAATGCTGCTGGGTTAAGAAAGGAGGATGGGCGACTCAACAGCAGCGGGTAGCCAGCAGAATCAGCCGCAAGGACAAAAGGCGGTTGACATTATGGCATTGTTGTGGGATGACCCCGCAATCTCCGCTCTCTGTGTGCTGTTGATATTATATTACATTTTATAAATTACATTTTATGCGCAAGCAAAGTTAATTTGCCTTTCGCTCTCGGCTCTCTGGGTTCTGGGTTCACTTGGCCTTTCTTGCGAAAGGACCTCCCCGCCCACGCCGCCCTTCCCAGGATACACTTCACTTGCATGCAGGACAAGTTGACATTTATTGTGGCTGTGGGTCGTGCATTAGCCGCCTCCTTTTCTTTTGGCCTGACTTCAATTGCGCAACGGAAATGCATTAAGAAATTCATTCCACCACCCAACCCTCTTATTTTTTAGCAATGGAAAAGTGTCCTTCAGGTACATTGAACCAATAATCACGGGGATCCGCACGGTTGGGGGGCGGCCGAATGAGGAAATGCCTTTCAAATTTTCCGGGGTTACGTGTTTACAAATGCCAATCGACTGGTCCCGGCTAATGCAATGTCTAGCCAATACTTTATTACATAGTCAATGCAGATTGGCGAACAAAATGGAACTAAATGTGCCAAAATAAATCAAATTAATCGGTTGGGGAATTATATTTTTTTCGTTTTGGAACTTTTAAATTCTCTACATTGATATCGATAAAATACATTATTAACATTTTAATTTCTAAAACATATTTAAATATCTGATTATCTCAAAAAAATTTTCAAAATATTAGTATTGTTTTTGGAAAGGCTAAAAACTCGAACACAATTTTCATTAATTTACTTATTTCCTTAACTTCAGAAATCATCCTTGTAAAAACCTTTTCTATCGTCAACAGAGATCCAATTAAATCAGCTAACCTGTTTAGAGAAGAGTATAACCTATCGCCCCCGACTTAACAACCATTCATTGGTCCTACCTGTCCAATAATAATAGTATCAAAAAACATTTAGCACCCATTCAAAAGGGAAAGACCCACTTTCCCCTCCCCCTTCGATTTTCGCTGGGCGTTTACATAAATTTCCCTTTTTTTGTGCGCACATTTTTATGACAAGTAATCCGCTTTCACAGCAATTGATGTCAGGGGAAAATCGTCACAAAATGAAAGTTAATACCCAACAACGCGACAATTGATTCAACCTGATGTGATATCCCGTCATTATTATCGAGTTTGCCACTCGGCAACCCCGCCCACTATCCACACCCACCCACCCTTTTCCACTTTCCCACCGCCCACTTGTATTATTAAACATTTTATTTGATGTTGAGTGAGCTGATAAGGCTAATGAATGCACCTCGCATAAGTATTGGGATTGGGTTCGGTGCGGTGCCGAGAACCTGGCGAAATATCATTATGATTTTATTTACATTTGCCTTTAATAAAAGTCAGCCCGCATGTCTTATCGAGATGGCGATGACTGTTTGATTTCGTATTAAATTAGTGTCATAAACAGGAACAACTGCTGTGGTTCGCATGGGTTGCTTTTTTCGAAAAAGAAAAAAAAGAGATAGAGGAAGGAGAGCCTTGGTTTATCAATGGAATATTTACAATGTTGTATTAACAATTTATTAAACAATTTTATGGTGTTATCGACGGTTGGCCTCGCATTACGTATACGCACTCGTGGCTCGCTGTGTGCGCACTCTGCACTGCTGTAATGTAATTTCCGTTCTGCATTTCCGCCGGCCGCCGATCCGAAAGAGCCGCAAATTGGGCGTAATTTTATTTATTTAACGCAGCAGTTTGCCGCCTGCACTCGCTGCCTCATTTTCGGCGGCAGTTCATTTCCGCAGCACACACGCATTTTCAGTTGGAGTTGCAGTTACTTGCTGCGGTCGCCATTGTTCGCTTTAATCCCAGTGATTGTCGGCTTCATCGGCAATTCGCTAATACATACTTATTTAATGAAGATTAAATAACGAGGGAAAATACAGCAAGAATTTCCAGGGCGCTTAAGTTTAACAAGTAGCTCTTGAGATGTAAATTTTTGCAATATTTAAATCCAATGCATTGTGAATGTTTAATTAATATTATAATATGACTTATTAATCCACTCAAAAATCAGATATTTTCAGAGCACTTAAATTTAATAGGAAACCCTTGTGATGAATTTTGTTAGCAGTTTTTAAATCCAATGGCTTTTGCATTTTTAATTAATTTTACATTAACAGTTTGAGTCAGCATTTCATTTATCCTGGATAATTTATTAGTTATAGAAAAATCATTCTTGTAAAAAATTTAAAAATAGATTTTTCGATATTTCTGTGTATTTTTAATAGGTGGTAGCAAAATTTGTTTGTTTTAGGGAAAATTGTCATGGAATCTTGATATTTGCTTGGTTTGAAATCTCTGCCATTAATTAAAAATATTTAAACTAAACATTTTTAAAGCCCAATTTCACATTTAATTGATTTTATTCGAGGCCCAAAGTATGCCACACATTTGCGAAAATGAAATTCCAACGTGAAACACTTTCCCAGATTTTCCCCACGTTCTCCGTTTTTCTAAATTGATGTGGAAAAACTCAAGCCGCCCACTCCGCACACCTGAATCCTTTTTTCCCAACCAGCCTGCCTTTTTGCGTTGTCCTGATTCAGCTCGAAGCGAAATTGGCTTCAATTATGCGACTGAATTATGAAATTACAAAAATTGCGAAAGTAAGTAGCTGCCGCTGCTTTTCGCTTGAGCCAAATGTAATTGCGGCAATTTGCAGTTGCAGCCAGCACTGCCAGTCGGCTAATAACGTTTATTAAAACCACAACAACATTGCAGGAAGGCTGAGGGACTCAGGGATTTTCCCCCAGCCACCGACAATAAGCCGAACAGAAAGGGGGGATATATGAATGTACATATACTGCAGCCATGTTGTGCAAATTACGCAAATCCTTGTGAAGCACATTAATGCGCACAATGACAATTAATCGCTGCAAATTAAAATGATGACAATGTACTGGATTTTCCCATATACCATACACCATATCCATACCCACATTCCCCCATTTACCGAGCACTCGGCGCGGATTAAGCATGGCAAACGAAACGAGAGTTAAATTTAAATCATAATTATTTATGGCTAAGCCGGCGGAGGCGGATAGTTCACATTGTGTTCGCCATTCAGACGGAATTCATCCCGTTGTCCTTGCTCCGCTCGCCGTTCCTCGTGCCGCCCATCCAGACCCACGCCCAGTCGCTCGATGAACTTGGACGAACGGAATCCATTTTTCTAAAAACAATTAACAGGAATCAAAGAATAAATAATATTGGTTTTTAGTAATATAGGGTAATCCCCACCTCGTAGTACAAGGACCGCGCCTTTTTGGCCGCTTCCGGATCAAAGTCCCATGAAGTCCTTTCGTGAAGGATCGGCTCACCAGCCACATTATTTTGCAGAGTCTCGGTTATCAGCCGTATTATAAATCCATCTGTCGGTTGGCTAACCTGCAGCAGCAGCATCAGCACCAGGGGTGACTAAAAAAATATTCAAATCAAATTACATATATTGAATATATTAAAAAATGTGTTAAACGAATATTTTATATGTTATTCACTTTGTAAAAATTATGAAACTTTTTATAATATTCCAACAATTTGGAAACTATTACCAAATAAAAAATGGTATTTGGGTATAGCATTATGAATATTTAAAATATGAAATATAATTTTTTATAGTGAGAAACAAGTGAATTTTATTTTAATATTTCATTTAAATATTTTAAAGTTTTGACAAAATTATTTAATTTAAAAATATAATTAAAAAGCTGTTTCTGATTTAGTAAAAGAAAATTAGTCGTGAGTAATTAGTTTTAAATCTTTAACTCGTTAATAATGCTTTAACTTGTTTATATTAAGTATCATATTTTAATTATAATTTAATATTATTATATTTATTGCTCTTTAAATCGAAATAAAGATATTTTATTATTTATGTTCCTGTTAGTGTAAATTTCTTCTCAGCTTATGTGTTAGCTTTGGCATAAACGTCAACAAAAAGAGGAGGCGGCTGATAATTAGATTGCACAAGAAATTAATCGATCAGCGTTTATTACTCATACGCCCCACATTACACATTCCGCCACACAAAAAAACCACTTAACATTAGCCTTCCTCCGCGCTGCTCTAAACGATTTTATTCATGGCTTATTTACTTCGCATTAATCACATTTCGGTACACTTACAGCGAACATAAAGACAAATCTCAGGTGTAACATTGTTTCGAGTTTCGAGTCTTTTTTTCCCCGAGTTGAAGAGCCGCCCGTGCGAGTCACTGGACCATTGATCACTGAAGACTACGAATCGCTGAAATCGCGTAGTTGCATAAAACGCAGCCAAGCGCCAACTCGAAAAATATTGAAAATAAAAATCAACCTCACGAGCGGCAACAAAATATGGCAAACCAAACAAACTTTGAGAAGTTACACAGCCGAAAACGGAGAGTTGCCCAGAAATTAAGAGACAGACAGAGAGGGATTGAGAGATTAGAGCCGAGATACAATTTGGCTTACAAATCTTTAACGGATTCCAAAATTTGGCGCTAGCACATTGAGAGAAATCATGATCGACTAAAGGCCTAAATGAGTTTTTCGTTCATACTTAATTTTACTATTTAAATTAATTTAAAAAAAAATAAAATTATAATTATTTTCAGACTAGGGATGTATATCAAAATATCGAGCTTTATATCGTATCGAAAATATAGTAAGGTTGATATGTCAATTATATCCAAAATATTAAAATATTTAAAAAATTTTATATCCTGGCTTTTTTAGCAATTATGTTTTTTACAACCAACTTGTATTAATTCTAACAATTTTAAGTTCCGACTTCCTTGTAATTTCATTAATTTTCATAGTGCATTAAAAGTTTTAAAGGTTTTTACGGCCTATTAATGGAATATGATCTCCGATCTGTGACTTTGCTTTCGACCTTCGAGCAGGTACTTGAAAACCCGGCTTCGCCAAAACTCTTGCTTGGCTTTATGAACTGTTTTATTTTTTTTAGTTTAGTTTAATGACAACCCAAATTGGTTTTCATGGCAGACGGAACTAAGTACGCATATTCGCCAAAGGTTACTGCCATTCATTTGCCGCAAAAGCTGCGCCAAAGCAAACCGAAAAAAATAGTTTAAAAAAAAGGTAGAGATAATGTTAAACAGAAATAGAAACCCAAGGAAAAATGCAAATGCAAATGCAAGGCAAAGAAAGTGCGCCGGAGAGCTGAGAAGAAATGGCACAGAGTCGCGAAATAAAGAAAGCAAAAACTGGTTGGCAGCTATTTTTCCGTCGTCGGAGCATGACTCTTTTTTTATGGCTGCAGAAGTTACATAATGGGTCCATCGTCATCTCGATCGGAGGCGAGGTCCAGTCGGTCCACAACCACTTTGGTAATGTGGCCCCAATTCCATTTTTGCCCACTCGAACAGCTGTTTACCATCCGCTCTTCCAAAGTATTTTGACTCTCTTTGGAACCAAACAAAAATAAAGAGCCTACGTGAGTCGACTCAGGTGGGTCTTTAGAGCCATCGTTTTTGTTTATAAACATACATTTCCGGCAGCCTAAATGCAGGTGGAAAAAGTGCTTAGTTTTTCAGGACTTTCACTTTCCCCATGAGTTTCAAAATCTTGAGGATCATTAGATTAAGTAAACAAATAAGTTACGACGCACTTAGAAAAAATATAATTTTTTTAAATTAAATTACTATTAAAAACTGTTAATTCAAACTATTTAGTTTTTTAAGTTGTAGTTTCCTTTTCCCTTAAATATTTATACAACATAAATTATTTTACTTTTATTTCTTAGAATTTGGTTTTTTGTGATCTTTTTTAATCAAATTATTGTGAAAATCTATAATTTCAAAATATTTAAATTTTCCCATTTATATATCCATTTAATTTAAATATTTATATAATAATAATAAAATTTTAATGCAACCTCAAGTGTCAAATAATACTAAAATGGCACTAAATTTTTGGAATTAACTTATAATTTAAAACAATCAACTAAGTTAATATTCCATGATAAATTTATTTACATAATCGACCACCATTATAATGAAATATTTAAAAACATTTGTGTAAATGTTTAATTTTTATCTCCTGTAGCCATAATGAAAGTTTCACGATTTCAATTTATTTTACTTTTAACAAAATTAAAATTTCTAATAAATTAACTACCCATTTAAACTAACTAACTGACTAACTAAGCATTTAAATTATTTATATTTCAGGAAGATTAGCTATTTATGTTTCCATCACACTATGCCAGTTATCATGATAGCACTATTATATCTAGCAATACCAAAGTGTACTTCAATTTAAAGAGATAGAGTGACAAAGCCTTAGTTTAAGTTTGTAAGCCAGTCTTGAAGCTCCAACTCTCTTTGCTCAAGCTTTTATTCGGCTCTCTTCGTGGAGCTCTGCTTTTGGCTTGGCCGCTTGTCGACTGGCAATGCAATTCAGTTGCCAAACAAAACGCGATCGAAGCACATCTTCGTACCGCTCCGCCCTTCATTATCTTTACCGTTACGCCTGCGATCGGGGATTACACATATATCCGTATCCAAAAATAAAAAAAACCATGGCTAGGTTGAACGCTCTGCTGCTGCCTGTAAGTTTTCAGCTAGTTTTGGATTTACACCTCAATGAGAATGGGAATTCTAGGGTTTACCTCCCCAATTAACATGTCTTAGAGCCCACTGACACAATTTCCGCCTTTTCTGCGCGAAAGTCGCAGCCGAAAAGAAAACCGTCGGCGATCGCTGGAAATTGTGACTTGAATTTCCAATGAGCCCGGTTCTTCTGTCGAAATCCATTTGTTTTCGACGGCCAGACAATTGACACATTTCCGAAATCATATGTGGGCCAAATTTGAAGGCTCTTTCGATGGAGAGACCTTGAAAGACACGCTTGCGGGATCTTTCTCTTAATTTCTCTCTCTCTTTTTCTCTTGGCCAAGTTGAAAGCCAAGCGAATTGTGTCATAATCTTTGGGCAACAAGTTGTGGCCAAGTTGCGCATCGTGGTTATGGCTATTGCTATTGTTGGTGCAATTGCATAACCAGCGTTTAAACCGTTGCTTTGGAGTTGTTTAAACCGCCCGAAAGAGATTTCTCGGAAGGCGTAGAGTACATTTATTGCCACTTTCGTGCAGCTGACACAGTGAGCTATTGAGCATTTGCTGGCTTTAATTGTTTAACTTCCCTAAGTCCAACTACTTTCACATAGATATGTTTTTTATTACACATTTAATTCCAAACACGACTTTTACTGAAAGCACGAACCAGTTTTAATTCGCCAAAATCACATAAACGAAATGATAATCTAAATTATTTTCCTAATTTACAAAATGGAAAATATTTAAGTGCCAGTAGTTACATTCTTTAAATGGTTCTCCTAACTCATTGATCTTTCACCATATATTTTAAAAACTTTAAGATGAACATAGAAAAAGACTTTATTTTTTTTAATCTTTAATTCTTAAATCCTATTTGTTGTTCTTTATTTTCAGCTTCTTCTGTTTATTGTAGCATTTGTGGTGCATACAACATTTGCCACTGTTCAGCCAAAGGCGCCAAACTTCCAGTACTTCGAAAGGTATTTCAATGTTATATATAAAATTATATTGTATATCTTAATTATAATTGGAAATTCCAGGCCCAAATACCGTTATCCCTACTACGATGAACATGGACGCGGAAAACTTCTCTATGGCTACGGTGGCCCGGAATTGTATCAGTACAAGACCTATACGCCTTTAGAGGGCATACACTAGGCTTTATAGCTCATAGATCCATTATAGTTCATAATTTATGTATTCTCTGCTTTATTTAAATTAAACGTTTTTTTATTTACCCATAATGTTGATAACTTGAACAACAGATGGCGCATTCAGTACTGTTTTGCATTTCACAACACTGCTTCGTTTTGGGCGCGCAGTTGTTAATTTTGAAATAAGGAACAATTTTAGAGATTTGACTGGAATTTAATTTTTAAGATTATAATTATTTAATTATTCCCTTAGGCTCGTTGTTTTTATTTTCAAGCTAAAAGAATAGTTCGTAATTAAATGCTCAAAGCCCAACAAAAAAACATCGATAAGAATAATTAAAGTGACCATACAGACTATCGTCTAAGTAGCAGTGTGACCGCAGCCCGGCCGGGATAAAATACCAATTGTATTGCAAATTTGTATAATTTTTGCCGACAGTTCAGATTTTTACGAATTTTTAATAATAATAAAAGAAATATGTCCCGGAAAGAGGCCCTGTCGCAGTTCATCAACCAGATCCATGGTCGCCCCGTGGCCGTGAAGCTGAACAACGGCGTGGACTACCGAGGTGAGTGGAAATAGCTCTCATAAATAAAGCCGGCAATCACAATCACGTTTTGGATTCCCATTCCAATTCCAGGGGTCTTGGCCTGCTTGGACGGCTACATGAACATCTGCCTGGAGCAAACGGAGGAGTACGTCAATGGGCAGCTGAAGAACAAGTATGGAGACGCCTTCATCCGCGGCAACAATGTCCTCTACATTTCCACGCAGAAGCGGAGGGTCTGAAAATCGTAGCACCTAAGTTTATTCCGTAAATACAACATGATTCACAACAATACAAACACCCTAGGAGAACTGGGATTTGGGTGTAGCGGGTTGCCCGGAATTGAATAGATCTACTACAGAAATATTTCTCATGTTAATAATCTTTGGAGATCCTTTCTACTCATAAGTAATGTTTCATGGAGTCCTTTTAGGCAACACATTTAGAACCGTTTGCTCAAAGGAATGTAAAAAAAGTATGTTTGAACTCATCATCATCGTAGGTTTTCCACGATTTTACTTTTAGATCTATACTCGACCCCTAGTATCATTCTGATTTGGCTTACCTCTACAAAAGCTACTCTAATTATATAAAGAAAATGTATAGTTGCATTAGAATCATATGTTAAGGATTGTCAGGATTGTTACAAATATTATCTTAGTCAAATGGTAAATAGAAGTTTAAAGTGGTTACTTACGGTTGTCTCATAAATACTTACTTCAGAGCACTTAGCTAGTTTCTATAAAGGCTTAGGAAGATTTTCCCATGCTCAGATGCTATATTCACTCACTTCCCACTTCAAATTAAAGTCCAGGCTTAGAGTCAATTATTGTAGCTTAAGTTTATTCCATAAATACACTATCTTAAGCAAGAACCATCCGCTCTCAACTAGGATAGTGTGGAGTGCCGTACTCCCGGGGAATGGCTCCAAAGTGCCTCAGCTGCTTCACCGAATATCCTGATCCCAGAGCGGCGATGAGGCGCTCCCCGCGATAGCCGAACTTCCTTTCGTAGACTGGACGCCAGGAGCGACCAAAGTGCGGATCGAAGGGAATCTCGCTGGGCTGCTGGAAGGGCGAGTTGCCGAAGAACAGGCGGTCAAAGTAGTCCAGCACCGCCTTCTTCTTCTGAAAGTGCTCCAGAAAGGGATTGGCATTGGCTGCGGTTCGGGGATCCTGCGAGGCGAGGTTCTTGAAGTACTGGAAGTTCACCAGATCCAAGTTGGAGAAGTCAAAGACCTGCGGCAGATCGTGCAGCGTGGCTTCCACTCGCACTACGGAGCACATGGAGCACTTTGCAGCCAAGGGCAATGTTAATGGGGTGATTATCGAACGATGGGTGGCTGCTTTAATTGCCCACTTACCATTACGGCCAGTGCAGCAATTAAGACGTATTTGCACATTGCAATTGGCTTTTTAAGATCCGGAGAGAGAGGAGACACCTATGCGCCTTCCCGCGTGGAATTCAACTGATTTGAATAAATTCGGCCAACTGCATGGCTTGGTCGCTCGATATCCGACTGCCCAGCGATTTGCAATCGCTCCCAGGTCTTGTATTCTGTTGTAATATCCCCCAGAAATCGCATTACCCAATCCCGCCTGACGACGCGCTGTCCAGGGAAGCCCAGCCGAATGTAACCGTCGTAATTAATTGATATGCATGTCGCATCAAGAGGCGTTCCAATCAAAGCGCTCGTCACCACCGGCTGAATCGTTCATTTGGGCTTTGGTCACCGCTGGCGGCACTGCCACTTTATTACTCGCGGGCGACTGACTATAGATTACAATCTCCCGATCTTAATGAGCATGCTTTGTTTGCTAGACCCCCAGATCGGTGCATCTCGCTCGATTTGTAATAATTTATTTATTTAAATCGAAACACACAAGTTAAACAGTTTATAAAATAATGCAATTTAAAAAGGTTGTTTGTTTGATCTCCAAACTCGATTAGTTACTTCACCAATTTGTAATAATTTATTTATTTAAGGCGAAATACAAAAGTTTAACTGAGTATAAATTAGTGCAATATTTAAAGAAGGTGATCTCCAACTAACTTAAGAAATGTATTTCTCATGCGCAGCTTTACATATAAAATAGAGATTAATAGTTTTGTGGTCTAAAATGTTATTTTTAGTTTTTCTCAGTCAGAAAGAACTTTTAAATTAATTTTATATATTATTTGTATCTTTTCTTGTATACAGCTGCGCCATCTACTTTGATTATTTTTATATATTTTGAGCTGCTGCGTAGAAATGTTATCTATTTTCAAAGGATGGTATATTCTCTCTTTAGTTTACAACAAATTTCTTATAAAACTTAGTTTTCAATTCCAAACAGAACTTCGGCTTTAAAAAAATTAAGAAATGCATTATTTAAAAAAGGTTCTAAGAACATTAAAGTTTAACTTAAAATTTGCGACTCCTGCAATTTATTTTCCACAACTGACTGATATCCCTATAAAACAAACTTTTTTGACGGAGCTTTCTGCCAGTTTCAGGCGCGTTTCCTATATCCAATCGATATGCAAATGGCAACCGTAACCTGGTGCGTAAGGCGATTGTCAAATTTCTATAGAAACTGAAACAAACAAAGTATTTAGGCCAGGAAATGGCAGATTACGCAAGGTTAGCCTTTAGTTGGCTGTGATTTTGTGAAATACGCACTCATCAAAACACTTTTTGGGCTCCTGTCGGTCAACCAAACGAAAAAAATTACAAACACAATTAATTTCAGTTGGTGAAACGAGTTACTTAAATTTTAGCAAATATATTCAGAAGGTTCTCACTAAAACTTGAGGATTTTCGGTGAAAAAATTCGGAAAAACCGCCAGAAGAATGGCAACAAAACCGGGAAAAGGCGATGGCAAGCCGGTCAAAGGGAAGGTAGGTACTTAAGCTACATAACTTATTTTCCCTATTATTATACAATCCACACTTGGTATAAGCACACACGTCCTTTCGCCTCGAGAGCTGGCGGCGTAATGGCGAAAAACGAGGTCCTTGCTGCGGGCCCAAGTCTATTTTTGTGTTTAAAATTTTTTTGCGCCTGTTTGCGCTTACTTTTTAATAAGTTTGTCTGAAAGCTTGGCTCCCACCTTGATGGAACTTTGTCACGAAACATAATTTGCAATTTCCGGAAGGGGCAGGTGGGGCCGTAGTACCCACCATGTGCGTGCCAAGCTGAGTAAGCCGGAAAGCAGAGCGATCGGAGCGGTGCAATTTAGTTACAGCTACCAATTTATTTGGCTTTCGGCTAGCCTTTTGCCTTCTTGCCTCGCTGCTGATGATGAGTGTCGAAGTCTCATCAGGCGCAACGCAATAAAAGAGTCGATAAATCACTCACGTATACGACCCTAGGCTCACCTTATTCATTTAGATGCACATCAGAATAAATATGTATTTATGTAAGAACAGAACGAAATCTTTCGCGGAGGTGGGAGCTGTTATTCCCCATATCACCCATTCCATTCCTGGCAGGACCTGCTAATCGAGTTGTGTGCAATTTGTTTATTCCAACTCATCCTGTTGGTCGTGACGTCAGGGCCAGAAAGTTTTGTCGTGAAGAGGCCGCTGACGTGGCGAACGTCATCACGAATGTCTTGGCTTCAAGTCGAGGTTCCTTTTTTCGGCTCTCAGTCTTGCCACGCCGTTCTCGCCGGACACATTTACCGGGTTCAGAAAACTCCAAAATCCCATCAGATAGTCTTCGGTTCCGTTCCTTCTTACCCCTTAAAGATCCCAGTATCGACCAGGATGTGGAAGCTAGCCAACAAGGCCATGGCGGTATAATGACCATTAGATTGCATCCCATCCCCACTAGCAACTCTTAGCTAACTGAGTAGATCTGTGTGCCTGTGAGTGTGATTGCAGTGCGTTTCAAAATCAGGAATCAAGTGGAATATAAGGAATCTCGTAGAAATTTCCCTTAAGAAAAATATCCATTAAAAAATACAAATATATCAAAAATATT
This sequence comes from Drosophila takahashii, assembly GCF_030179915.1. Taxonomy (NCBI): domain Eukaryota; kingdom Metazoa; phylum Arthropoda; class Insecta; order Diptera; family Drosophilidae; genus Drosophila; species Drosophila takahashii. Next base: position 43,136,228 of record NC_091679.1, read on the forward strand.
TAAGTTATATCATGAATTCAAGAGTCAATAACCATTCTATATAACTAAATAAAAAGTAATTAAATAAAGAAATTAAAATATCAAGGATTGATACTTATTTAAACTCTTTAATTTTAGTAAAGAGACAAAAAATATTCATTTAATTATTCCGATATTTAACTATTTTTAATATTTTAATAAAACAAGTTGATAATGAAAAATTCGAATGCATAGCACTGTAAAAATAATCACCATATTAAAAATCTGAAGATTCTGAAACGCATTGTAAGCTAGGGACCTGTAAATACCACGAGTGCCTGTCTGTGTCTAATGTAAATAACCGATATCTTTCCATATGTACAACCTGTAAATACAATCCGTAGTCGTTTCTTCAGATCTAAAAGTCTAAAACTCAACTCGTAGTCGTAGCTAAAGTAGGACAGATCGCTCCCCATCTCAAATCATCATAGATCAGTCAAGTAGGCATCGTCGCAATGTCAGAGGGAGCCGTCGATCCTGAGGTGGATGATAATGATCCTGAGATCGCCAGCGAAGGCGACTGGGATGGCGACGAGGTAACGCCGCCTTGGGTACCAAAACCCTATCAAACGATATATTTGGACATATATATGTATCTCCTTTCAAGTCGCATGCCGCATACTGCTTGGTTCTCCTTTTTCTCATGATCCTCCTCTCACCTGCCCAAAAAAAAAAAGTTTGCACCCAGATCTTAGGGTCTAATATCAGGTAAGTGACCCTCACCCATCCGGATTCCCACTCCCAGCTTCGTTTCTTTTTGGGGCACCATCAGTGGAATGTTGCATGCACCACACACACTCCGTAACCGCATCGGGAAATCCCTTGAGTTAGTCATACTGTTGATCCAATTTCCCCAGCTGAGGACGTCCAAGAACAAGACCGAAGGTGGTGGAGGAGGTGGCGGGGATGCCGATGACTTCGATGCCTGGATGAAATCCCGCCAGCTGCTCAAACCGGATGACCAGCTGGATCTCACCGAGGCCGAACTGGGCGAGGAGGTCACCAAGGTGCTGACCCCCACGAATACCAATGTCATCCGCAACCTGGTGGTCTATAGCTTCAAGGAGGGGGAGTTTGTCCTGGCTCCCGTGCCTGGCAATACGGTCACACTGATCGCCTTCCCCGGGAATTCGCTGCACGTCGACTCGGAGGAGGGTCGCCGCCAGATCGAGGAGTCGGACGAGATCGGCTACCCACTGCCCATGCCCAACTACACGGTGGTGGAGCAGCGCGAAGCCGAAAATGTCGACGGGGAGGAGGGCGAGGGCGAGGAGGATGATGATGGGGCCAAGTGAGTACTCTTAAAAATCTGTAAATTTTGGAAAAATATATATTTTTTAAATGTTTCTTATTCTTTAGTAAATTTACCTTATTTTAGAAAAATATTCTTTTGGTGTAGGTTATTGTAATATTTTTATAAAATCAATATTCAGAAACTAAACTAGTAATTTAGACCATTTTAAAATCCATTTATCTTTAAAATCTATTCTTACTAAATCGTTGATAGCGATAATTACAAATATTTATATTTATGTACTACATTTGTAGAGATCATTTAGGTACAGGTTTTACCATATAAGATAGAATACTAAATAACTATAGTTTATTATTAATATTTTCGATTTAAGTAATCCAATTACTAACCCAATTGTTACTTCTACATTTTCATCATGTTTTATACTACAGCGCAAAGGACGCCGGCGGGGATGAAGAGGAGGTCGAGGAGGAGGACGACGAGGAGGCCAAGGGCACCGAGGGCGATGAAGGCGAGGGTGAGGGGGAGGGAGAGGGTGGAGCAGCCCGGGCCGAAGACGAAGAACCCGCCCCACAAGCGGCGGCTGCTTCTTCGAAGAAACGGAAGCTGATCAACCAGTTCAACTATTGCGAACGGGGTGCCCTCACCTACACAAATCCCAAGAGGGTGAGTAAGCTCTAGATATCGAAAGTATTTCTATATTATCTATATAGATTCTGAACTTAGTAATTGTTACCATATCGTTATTACATGAAATTTTTTAACCGACCATATCAAATTTACCTGGCCGCATATTAAGTTAAAATTTATCGATCTACGTTTCATATTGATTTTTTTTGGTTGTAAAATTTTTACCATTATTTAATATCATTTGAATCTAATCCCAAAAGTGCTTATTTCCTATAGAATGTAGACACCCAGACCATTCCACCGCCGCGCTCTCAGTTCGGCGCCAATGTGCTGCAGTGGGTCATCTACGATTCGTATATGGAGAACTTCGAGGAGCAGCAGAAGGATGGCAGTAAGAAGGACGATCGTAAGCGCGGCAGAAGGGCCAAGAAGTTCCGGGATAAGTCCGCGATTGCAGAGCAGCTGAACAAGAAGTATCTTAAGTGCTGGCAGATCCTCGAGCGCATGATCAACCAGAATATCTACGATGACATTGCCCACGACTATCGCTACTGGGAGGATCCCGCCGACGAGTTCCGTGAGGGTGAGGGCAACCTACTGCCCCTCTGGAAGTTCCAGTACGACAAGACCAAGAAGATGAATGTCACCGATATACTTTTCAATCCGAGTTACTATGATCTGTTTGCTGTTTGTTTTGGATCGCGTAAGTTATAGATAAGCAAGTTCTGGATAAGCATTATATCATTTTGGTTTCTGATATTTCAGATGACTTTATGAAGCAAACCAATGAGGGTTACCTGTGCCTCTTCACCGTCAAGAATCCCTCGTTTCCGGATTATATAAGTGGGTCCTAGTTTTTTTTCTATTAGGAACTCATTAAATAATTTTTCCAACTCCAGTTCAAACCGACAGTGGGGTCATGTGCTGCGATATCCATCCCACTTATCCCTTTCTGGCGGTAATTGGCCTCTATGACGGCAATGTGGCCGTGTACAATCTACGCGAGGACTGCAAGGAGCCGCTCTATGTATCCAAGGGGGTCAACTGCAAACATGGGGAGTGCGTGTGGCAGATTAAATGGGGTCTCGACATGACCGACGGCGAGGTGAACTTCTTCTCGGTGTCCTCCGATGGACGGGTCTTCAACTGGATCCTCATGCAGAACAAGCTGTGGGTCACCACGATTATTACTTTGTACCGCGAGAATGGAAGGGTGGATGGACCGGATGGAACGAAGATCAGCTTAAAGAGCGGAGGATCCTGCATGGTGTTTCATCCCGTGGATAATAAGGTAGTACATTAGTCTGGGATTTTCTGGTTATTAATCCTATAAAACCTTTTTTTTCCCAGGTTTTTCTAGTGGGCACCGAGTGCGGCTACATCTACAAGTGCAGCACGGCCTTTAGTTCCAAATACCTGATGACCTACAATGCCCACAACATGTCCGTCTACCGCATCGACTTCAATCGCTTCAACAGCAACATTTTCGTATCCTGTAGCGGCGACTGGCGGGTGAAAGTCTGGGAGGACATGCGTCCCGATCCGCTGTTCATCTTCGATCTTGGAGCTGCCGTAGGTGATGTGAAATGGGCTCCTTATTCGAGCACCGTTTTCGCAGCGGTGACGACTGAGGGAAAAGTGCATGTTTTCGATTTGAATGTGAACAAATACAAGGCCATTTGCATTCAGGCTGTGGTGCCGAAAAGGAAGAACAAGCTCACCCGACTCTCCTTCAACGAAAAGCTCGCCTTTATTGTGGTGGGCGATGAAAAGTAGGTACTATCTGTTTATAGGAAAACCTCTTAATGGCCTAAAATAATTCCAGGGGCGTCACCACTTCGCTGAAGCTGTCGCCCAATCTCCGCATGATGGTCAAGCCGCCCAAGAAGCAGCTCTATCTCGATCAGAACACCCTGCAGATTGGCAAACTGGAGAAGCTATTATCCCTGGTACGGGAACTACCCGAGGGAACTGTAATCCCCGATGCAGCCACCACCGTGCGCAGCTAAATCCGAATATTATCAACACAGCAGATAAACAAAATGGTCTGATTTCATGTATTATATTTTACACACATAGATCTGCTGGCGGTTCTAAAAGATTCTTATGTTATTTTATGTTCCTATCAAGTCTAACAAAAATTTGCTATCAACCAACGCAAGGAACTCAGAAGCAATGTAAAAAATCACAAAATTGTATATAGGCTTAGAAACGAAATAAACATTGATTAAAACTGTAGTCAAATCCGTTTTTAGAGTTTTTAGTGGACTGAAAGATCTTAGGGAATAATACAAAATATTGTACTTTTTTCAATCCATTTTTTGCCTGTTTTTCAGTTCAATCATTAAGACTAAACTGATAGACTTCTTCTCAGAGGTTTCTTCCCTAATAATCACGATTGTAATAGATGACTGAGATCATTCAGCAGATAAAACCAAACTATAATATCATTTTCACAGACTCTTTTTAGGTTTATGAAAACTAATCTCAATCCTCCTCCGCATCCAGGTCAGCGGACCTCACCTTGATGTGCTTCTCCTCCAGATACTCGAGCACATTGTTGGGACACATGACACTCTTGCCCAGGAAGAGCACCGTGGACATGGGATGCAGGTAGTCCGCCGAGAAGGTGGTGGCCTTCCAGCCGAAAAATCCACTGGGCTTCGCCTCCGTTCCGCTGATCGAATAGGGCAGCAGATTGACGCCCACCTGGTTGGGTTTGGAGAACTGGACGCGGAAGTAGTGGCCATCGGTGGCCTTGATCCAGTAGAATCCCTCGTTGTCCACATACGGCTTGCTCTGCGACTTCTTCATCGCATTCGAACGCTCCAGATCCTGGACATTGAAGCTAATGTCGATGTCGTAGGCATCCGGCGACAGGTGGTTCGTTTCGATGGCGCTCTGCAGGGCGCGGTTGTCCAGCCAATAGCGAATGCCCACGTTCTCGAACTCCTCCAGGACGTGATTGAAGGTGGTCCTCAGCTTGTCCAGACAGCAGGGTGGCGTATGTTTGCCCAGATACGAGTAGTAGGGCCTCTCATTGTACACACTGCCGATGCAGGATTTGGTGGTCCTCTCGCAGCCAAAGAGATCGATGTCCGTGATCAGGGGCAGCGAGGTGTTCGAGGAGGAGAACTGGCCATCCAGGACCAGGCCGTGACCCTGGCCCCACACCTCCCGGGCCTGAGCCTTCCCGGGCACCCGGTAGGCCCGCCTCACGATCCGCTTGATCTGCAGCTTCTTGTACATCTCCCGGAACTGCCGACGCCGCAGGTCCATCCGCCGCTGTTTGGTGTGAAACGAGGCGAACAGGCGACGACCCTCTTGGAAGGCCTGCGGGAACACGGTGGTCTGTAAAGGATTTAGATTTTAGTATTGATGTAAGGATTAAGGGATTCCAAAAGGTTTTACCCACCGACAGATTGGCTATTTTAGCCTGCATGTAGAGCATTTCTGGAAAGGGCAGGGTGAAGGGCTCCGGCATGGCTCCCAAAGCTGTGGCATCTAAGAGGATGGCGTGCTTCTGCAGGAACTGCAAAAAAAAAATTGTATTTTTAAAATATTAAAAACCAGAGAAAGATTAGACTATCAAATACCCGTTACTCAGACACATTTTCAAATCGTTTAAGGCGATTGTGGTCGATTGATCTAAGCAGAAACCTCAAGAATCTGCTTGATTAATGCCAATTTTCTAGCTTTTATAGTTTCCGAGATCTCAGTGTACATACGGACATACGGACAAACGGACACGGCATAATTAATTTATCTTGATTGCAGCTTCCCCTTATAACTATTTATACCCACCAAATCACATCGCTTGGTATCGTTGGTGGCCACCAACTCCAGCGTCCAGTCGGGCAGGTCCATGGTCATCCGGACGCAGCTGCTAAAGGATTTCAGGTTGCCGGCGAATGGAACAAGGATCATTCGACGAACGGTCTCCTCGGGCGGAACCGGAGGACGCTGCTCCTTGGGCTGTCCAGGCACACCCAATGAGTTGATCTCGCGCAGGATCTTCTGCAGGATGTTCTTGCTGCTCAGCCGCACACTATCGGGCATTATAAGCACATACTTGGTGCGGATCGAGGCCAGAGGATTCAGCTCCTGTCGCGAGTGCCGCACGTCGAAGGCCAGGCTCTTAAAGATCACAGTACGCTCCTCGCCGGCGGTGAGATTTCGCTCATAGTTTACCGGCGGATAGGCATACTCGGCACCGCCATCCTGGAGCACCAGGATGGGCATGTTAGGTATCACGTCCAGGATGCTATCTATGCTGGCCCGCAGGTCCTGCTCGAAGTTGTAGTGCCCGTAAAAGACAATGGTGATGGACTTCCGTATGTGTTTGTTGGCATTGCGCAGCTTGTCCTTGGGCGATAGTTTGGCGGGCTTTGGCAGTTCCTCCGCTGGCGGAGATTCCCCGGACAGGGCTTTACTAATCCGGCGCCAGAGCAGCGTGTTCCAGGTGTAGTAGAAAAAGACCAGGTTGGCCAGCAGGAATCCCAGCAGAAGGACCTTCACCAAACGCAACCGGAAGACCTTCATGTCGCAGGATGTGAGGGATTCTAGATTCTTCTGTGTGTATCTGTATTTTAAGCTGCTCCCCGGGTATCTACACTGCATCTACATGGCTAGCATGGCTAGAATCTCCTGATTCCTGATGATCCACATCCTTCCACCGATGGTAGCTCATTATCAGTTTGCAATTGTTTCGGTTTTATAACTCTTATAACTATTTTATTTCTTTGCTTTTTTCGAGCACTTTGTTTTTGTGGCTATTCCTTTTTCCTCGGCTATGCGCAAATACAGATTTCCTCCCCCCGGCGGGAAAGCCTTTCGAACAGCTGATGGCACTGGGAGCTGGAAAAGCGGATGGAAAGCTCTCTCCCAGCATAGCTAACCGCATATCCTTCCGCTTTCCAAAGCTTTTGACTAAGCTTCACACTTTCCTTGGAAAATTTAACCGTTTAAAATCTTGCACTTTGTATATATAGATTATATGTTACAAAAGTCTGGACTACTAAATAATTTTGTCAAAGTAGTCCAAGTTTAAGTTGTGCCCATCATTTTTATAAATATTCATATTTTAATTTATTACGTTCTTGTACTAGTACTTTGTCCCCAAGATCAAGAGCCGTGTTATCAGTTGCAATATTATCATCCCTGTTTATTCTCTCTCGGTCCAGAAAGAAGACTTAAAAATAACTTTTGATAACTAACTAAAAGAAATGAGTGTAAAATCATGCAGATATATATAGATACAGATATATAAGGATGCATGTTCCTCAGTTTCTCAGTTGAATCTTAACTTTGTCAGCATAAAGATGTCCATAACTCACACGATCGCCCGACTATTGATTTTATTTTTTATTGTAGGTCTTGTACCAATTGAAGCCTGCATACAAAACGGTTCAAGGGTAAGACCTTAACTCAATTTGACCAACTTTCACTCTAAACATATTCGTCTTTTCCAGTGCATAAAAAATGTGGTGTGTTGCAGCAGTGTTTGTACCAAAAGAAGCCCCAGTGATGTCCATGGTGTGTGCTACACAAATAAATAAATGTGCTTCACAATAAAATTTATTTACAAATAGCAATAAGATTTCGAGAAAAAAGTAATTTTTGGTCCACACTTATAAGATTTTAAATTTTCGCGGAACGTTCATTTAATAATTGTTCGAACAAATAATTTTGAATAGGAGGTACTAGGCACTATTTTAATATTTAAAATACATAAAAACCGCAATGGATGTAAAACATGGCGAAATATGTTTAAATTGAATGCGAAATCATTGGCTTTACGACGTTGTTTTGTCAGTGTATAAATCCTAAAAACCCTAAAAGTAAACGGGGCTAAAAGTATTTTAAATTTTTAGGTCATGAGTTACCTTATCAACAACGAAAACAATGTGAAATAATAAAGATACATATTTATAGATTCGGAGCAAAGTGAAAGATAAATAAAAGGGTCTTGTGCTTTCATCAGTTCGTCAGTTGAATCTTAACTTTGCCAGCATGAAGATGTCAATAACTTTTACGATCGCCCGATTGTTGATTTTCTTGTGTATCATAGGCGTTGTGTCAATGCAGAGCTGCCTTCCAAACAATAGTTCGGTAAGACGACTACTTACTCAATTTGGCAAACTGAAACTCTGAACGTGCTTTTATTTTCCAGTGCCATGCTAATAGGCCGATGTGTTGCAGTAATTTTTGTTACCAACAAAGTGGATCCAGAGTTGGATCCTGTCGAAGAAGACCAATGTAACACAATAAACTAGATTGACAATTTTTATAATCGTTTTTATTTAAAAGGTTTTCAACGAATTTGCGAAATCTCAACCTTCTAGCTTTTGCAGTTTCACTTATCAGCAATAAGCCATTGCCCAGCCTTTTCCTAAAATCGCATGAATGCAAAGGAAGAATTACTTAAGAGTGTTTATTAAAATATGAATATGAAGTAATATAATGTGGTACAAATTAACATAGAACGTTATAGCTTTAACGTTCTAAGCATATTAGAGGCGGGGGTGTCTGCAATGGTGTGATCTTGGGCTACAAAGATTTGAGCAGCAATCCAAGTTTCGACGGCACTAAAAAATAATGTATTAAACGTGAAAATTTATGAAGCTAATGAAGATATGATTTTACCGGCCGAAAAGGTAATATGCATCCTTGTATTGGCACAACTCCTAGGATACACAACAAAATCCATAGTCGGGTGTTGGCGATTATAAACAACTTCATGCTGGCGAAGTAACGATTCAACTGATCAACTGAGGAACTTGCATGCCTTTATATATCGTCCATTTTACTCTGATTTGTTATTTATTATAAATATATGTAATATACATTTATATTTCTTCTTTGGGCACATTTGCAGGACAGTTGAACCCATGACGATTAAATAAGGGTGATAGTATTGAAACTGATAACTCGGGCATTGATCTTGGGGACAGAGTTCTAGTAAAACAACATACAAAAAACAAAAAAAAAAAAGAATTTTTGTTTATTTCCTAAAATGGTAGAATAACTCTTTAAGAACGTGTCATGAAAGTTTCACGAAAAAATTCGAGCTATTTTGGAACTTATACCAGGAGATATATCCCATTACTTTAAATCCGTTTTTCTCTGAACCATGTTTTCCCCAGCTGCGGATCGTGTATCTCAAAATGTAATGCAGTCTAGCACACTTATATTCTATACTAGAAGCCCAATCATGATACATGTGGATTTCATAACACAATAAATATATTTAACGTTGAAAAATTGATAAAGCGGATTTATTGGGGTGAAAAAACCCATCATTCACAAAAATGATAATTCTTAAATCCAAGCAGATTGATATGGGTTCTGATTGAAGGGGATGATATATAAAGCGATGGATGTTCCTTAGTTTCTCAGTTAAGTCTGAAATTTGCAAACGTGAAGATGTCTATAATTCCCACTGTCGCCAAATTGTTGATTTGGTTGTGTATCATAGGCGCTGTGTTAATGGAGAAGTGCCTCCCAAACGATCAAACGGTAAGATGACGTACTTCTCAATTTTACCAACTGTGACTCTGAACGAGCTTTTATTTCCAGTGCCAACCTGGGCAGATCGGTTGCTGCAGTGGTTTTTGTTACAAACAAATCGGTTGGAAAGTTGGACACTGTCGAATCAGATAAATGATCTAATTTAAACATTTTTGTAGTCATTTTATTCAAAGCATTTCATCGAATTTGCCAATACATAAATTATCAAATTACATTTAAATAGAGTCATCATCAAAATTAAATATTATTAAAACACTAAAAGCGGTTTTTTTGTATTTCCCTTAGTATAGTATAAAATATTTATCTGATGAAATTATTATTATTATAACCAGTATTGGCACAAAATGATATATTAATATACGATTTTTTAGTACCGTCGTAATTGGAATGGCCTTTTGCTGGGAGGTACTTGAGTTCATGGACCGTGCCATCAGTTTCAATATTATCATCCTTGTTCAATTTATTTTCAAGAGTGCACAAAAAAGATTTAAATAAATTTTGTTTGGCAGAGTCCAAAAATCGAATTGGGTTTTTTGTAACAGAAATCACTGCAGCAGTCTAACTTATGTTGGCACTGTAAAATAAGAGCATGTTCCGAGGGACAGTGGGAAAACTGAGGAATTAGTTGTCCGAGGGACAGTGGAAAAACTGAGAAATTAGTTGTCTTACCCTATCATGGTCTTTAAGGCAGCTCTGCATTGATACACCGCCTAGGATACCCAACAAAATCACTAGTCGGGCGATCGAGGGAATTATAAACAACTTCATGCTGGCGAAGTAACGATTCAACTGATCAACTGAGGAACTTGCATGCCTTTATATATCGTCCATTTTACTCTGATTTGTTATTTATTATAAATATGTATAATATATTATAATATATCTCATTTATATTTCTGAAACTGATAACTCGGGCATTGATCTTGGGGACAGAATACTAGTTAAAGGACAGGTATCTCGTACGCTATTGTTAAAAGAGAAGATACCATGTACGGATCCACGGGGGGTGATATGGGTGATATTCATCACCCCACACTCGCGTGAAAAATTAAAGAAATTTTGGTATTCAAAAAGTATGCAACAACAAAATTTTTGTGATATATTTAATATTTTGTTTAATATTTAAAATGTTCGAATGTCATGAAAGTTTCACGAAGAAATTCGAGCTATTTTGGAACAAAATAAATATATTTAACGTTGCAAAATTGATAAAGCGGTGCGGGGTTAAAAAACCCATTAAAAATGATAATTCTTAAAGCCAAGCAGAATGATATGGGTTCTGATTGAAGTGGATGATATATAAAGCGATGGATGTTCCTTAGGTTCTCAGTTGAGTCTCAACTTTGCAAACGTGAAGATGTCTATAATTTCCACTATCGCCAAATTGTTGATTTGGCTGTGTATCATAGGCGTTGTGTCAATGGAGAAGTGCCTCCCAAACGAGCAACCGGTAAGATGACGTACTTCTCAATTTCACCAACTGTGACTCTGAACGAGCTTTAATTTTCCAGTGCCAACCTGGGCAGATCAGTTGCTGCAGTGGTTTTTGTTTCAAACAACCCACTTGGGCAGTTGGACGCTGTCTATTCAGACCCTAATTTAAACATTTTTATAGTCATTTCTTTAAAGTTTTTCACAGAATTTGCTATTGAATATATTATAAATTTACATTAAAATAGAGTCATCAATAAAATCAAATATTATTAAAACACTAAAAGCGGTTTTTGTTCTCCTTCAATATAGTATAAAATATTTATCTGCTGAAAGCGTTATCAGGTGTGTCACTGAAATCTATGACGATTTTCTGGACGGAGGGTTTGAAAAACGTGTGAAAAATACTTTAAAATACATTGGATGAGGTTTTTGTGACGCCCATAAATAATACTGATGTTAAGGAGATCGTTTTAAGGATCCTTGATCGCATCCTCTCGATTACTTTCCCATCCCAGCGAAGAGCAGCGGGAAAGGCACCTCGTCGGTGGTGAGGATCTGGGGAGTGGGCGGTCGTGCCTCGCCCTCGGTGGTGCTGTTCAGCCAGTAGGTGGTCACGGTGCCCTTGCCCTTCAGCTCAACATCGCCGCGCTGCTCCAACTGGAAGGTTCCAAACTTATCCAAAATAACCTTGGTGGCGGAGGAAACATGAATCTTTCCCGGCTGGCCGGTGCTCTCCATCCGCGATGCCGTGTTGACGGTGTCCCCAAACAAACAGTAGTGAGGCATCTTCTTGCCCACGACTCCGGCGCAAACGGATCCCGAGTGCATCCCTATACGAATCTGGATTTTGTACTCCGGCTTGTGGCGGAGATTGAAGGAGCTGACCGCCTGCAGAATGTCCAGGGCCATCAGGGCAATCTCGCGGGCATGCTTATCGCCATTGGGCTCTGGTAATCCCGAGACCACCAAATACGCATCGCCAATAGTCTCAACCTTGTAGACATCGTAGAAACCAATGATCCGGTCGAAGGTGCTGTACAGGTCGTTCAGGAAGTTGACCACATCCATGGGACTGCTGCGGGCACAGAGCTCGGTGAAGCCGACGATGTCACTGAAGTAAATCGTCACGCTGCTGAACTCCTCCGGCTCCACGAGATCGCCGGCCATCAGTTGCTGGGCGACGGGACGTGGGAGGATCTGGTAGAGCAGCTCCTCGGTGCGCTGCTTCTCCAGGCTCAACTGACGGGTTTTCTCCTCGACAAGGCTCTCCAGATTGTTGGCATACTGCTCCATGCGGTTCAGCAAGTCGTCCATTAGGTTTTCACAAAAGCCCCTGGGATAAATTGGAAATTTATTATAGGATTTATTGATATCTAAAAAAACCCACTTCATTATGGTGCGAATATTGCTGCGTATCGTGGAGAATGTGGGCCTTTCCTCCTGGTTGTCCGCCCAGCATTTTTCCATGAGCTCCAGCAGATCCGGCGGACACTCACGTTCTCGGATGAGTGGCCTAAATCCGCTGCACTGGCGCACCTTGTGCAGGATCGTATGGACGTCCATCTGCTGGCGGGCCTCCTGGTAGGGTCCACCGCGATTGACGATCTCCTCTAGAATTATGCCGAAGGAGTAGACGTCGCCGCGCTGAGTGGCCGGGCAGCAACCCGGAATGGAGGTCAGTGGGAGAAGTTCCGGGGCGATCCACAGAAGCTCTAGAATAAGAATTAAATTAGAAAATTTAATTTTTTATGTACGTTTTCCAGCCACATTTGACTGGTTAAAAAATATTTTCAAAAAATCAAAATTAGATTGAATTCTAACTTAATTTCGATTTTTTAAAGCAAATTTGTAACCATTTTGTAATATAATCGCAGAAAATTGAACTTTAGAAAAAAAGATTTAAAAAAAAAATCCATTAAAAGATGCATAATTTTTTAAGACACCTTTAGAGGAGATTTTCAAAAGCTTACTTAGATAATAGTTTTGATCCCGCACAAAATCCGAGGGAGTGGTCAGAGTCCTCAGCCCAAAATCGGATATCTTGAGCACAAACCGTCCGTCGATGAGGCAGTTGCAGGACCTGAGTTTTCCATGGGCCGCCACATCGCTGTTGTGCAGGTAGTTCATGCCTTTGACGATGTCGTGGATTAGGGACATGCGGAAGTTCCAGTCCAGCTCGATGGCCTCGTTCTCCAGGACATCCTTCAGACTCCCACGCGAGCAATATTCCGTTAAAATAAGGACAGTCGGTCTTGGCAGATCGATGCAGGCGCCCACGAATCGCACCGTATTCTCGTGGCTCACATCCCGCGCCTGCTTTATCTCCCAGAGGAGCTGCGGCGTTAGGTCCACCTTCTTTACGTTCACCTTCTTGATGGCCACCCGCTCGCCCTTGAATTGACCTATGGTGGTGTACACCTGGGGCGGTAGCGAAGTGAAGCTAGCCACCGAAGCTCGGCCTGAGTGGATTCCAAACTGCTGCAGCGAGATGTTCTCCACATCCAGGCGCTGCAATCCGCCCTTTGAGCCAAACATGCCTCCCATCTCGATCAGGACGTCGTCGGGCCGAACACGCCAGGACATATTGTTCAGCTCCTTGCTGAGCTTCATTTGCCTGAAAGAAAAAAAATAAATTAAATTTAAATTATCTATTCATTACTATAACAGAAGGCACCCAAATATTCATAGATAAAAACATAAAATCAAAAATAAATACATACAAAATTATTCCCATTTCTTTAAGAATTCTAAACTTTGATTTAAAAAAATTTTATTTTGTTTAAGTTTGAAATACGACATTTTTAATAAAATATATTCTTATTTATTTTTCAAAAATAATTTTGTTTCAGTGCATAAAAATTAAATTACATAATTAAATGTTTTTTATATAATTCATTTAAGTAACTTACTTTTGGAGCAGGCAAATAACCAGTAACACAAGACCCAAGAAGGCAGCCAAACCAAATACAGAGTACATAATGGTGGAAACTGTAATTAGACAGTAATAATATAAATATTAAAATAATATTAACACATCTGAAAGTCATACAGTTTCCAAGGCAATCTGATGAGTTCTGGAAGCCACAGGGTGGAATATCCGGCGGAGGCTCCTCGCGGCCACCTGGCCAATGAATCTTCTTGCCATGAACAGCTGAATACACTCTTTAAACGAAAAATATTAAATGTAATTTAATTTATAAAATGTAAACCCATTCTCTCACTTGTGAACACCGGAATAGTGGGCCACCACCGAAAACTTTCCGTTGATTGGATCCAAATCCAGAATGGAGTAGTCCGCATCTCGATCGCCATTATCATCGATTCGCACATGCCCCGTGATGCCCTCGAAGGTGCGGTTCCACATCCTTCTCGTAATATTGACGCCATCCCGGATATCACCACCCTCGGTGAGGGTCTCATTCAAGGCCATTCCCAGGAGATAGACACCATCGTAGAAGGCTCCAATGAAGAAGTTCACCTCCTCGCCCTCGCCAAACGTATAGTTGTAATCGTAGAGCGCATTCTCCCTAACATTATCTGCAAAATCCTGAAACTTGGGACTCGTCGGCTGCAGAAGACTGACCCTCAAAAGGGCCTCATACGCCTTTCGAGCCTTTGCGTCGTGCTCGTCCTTCATCTCCCACCCCTTGTCGCCCCAATATTCGCTCTGGAAGATCTCCACGTCCAGGAAGACCCACTCACCGTTGGTCATGCCCAGACTGTGGGCCGCTAGCATGAATTTGCGCACCAGAACTCCGCGAACTGAAAGGATGACAACTGACAAAAGAATAAAATGTAGGTTTAAGTAAAATAACTTTGAAATAATAAAACAAAAACGGTTTTCTAAGTCCACTTGTCTATTGTCTACTTGTGTGAGAATTAAACTACAGTGGAGTTTTTATTTTACCTTAAACCCACACCAAAGCTCCCCCTACACATTTTGGTCCTTCGAGCCGGATTGTTCATTCTATTCAGTAGTTAAGTACCACACCAAAGCACCCCCTACAAATTTTGGTCCTTCGAGCCGGCTATTATTATCATAATATTTTTGGGAATTCAATCGAAATAATACTAGAGGGAATCAAAAAATATTATGAACTTTTCCACTAAAATAATATATTAGTTTTACGGAATTTAAACAAAATCAAATTTATACTGAAAAAAACATGATAATAAGCTTGTGTTTCTATGGAAATTCGGTTATACTTTAATATGAAAGGGTTGTAAGATAACCAACACTCCATCGATCGTTTTATATAAATCCCAAATAATTACTAATCACCTCTGGCATACATGCTGGCATCCTTCAGATAGTTATCGTAGCTTTCCTCTTCGTTCCCATTGAGCTCCTTTACGAATTTCAAAAGTCCCTCCTGCCGCAGTCCGTACTCCAGGTTCTTGCCCACCGTCCACGAGAAGAGCTCCGATCTGTCCACCAGCAGGGCCACGTGCTTCCAGTTGAACTGCCGGATGACGCTGGCGAAGACGAGGATGAGCCGGCACTGGCAGTAGGACATCCTGGTCAGAGTCGGGTACTTGGACTTGTCCTTGAACATACCCTGCAAGACATAAGGGTATCGAGAGGGCTAGTAGCCCGTTGCTCAAGCCAGGAAAGCTTTAAGCCAGGCATTAAGATGTGCAGGTACTAAATGTATTCTAGGACTATGTGGCATTTCAATAAAAATAAGCAGATCCTCCAAAAAATAAAATTACATTTTTTATAGTGTCCTTTATTAAATTAATTAAATTTAAGTATAATCCTTGTAAAAAAATTTTAAAATTGTTGAAAAATTCTTTTTAAATTTAAATTTTTGTAAAAAAAAGTTGAAAAGTATTTATATTTTGGAGAATTAAAAACCATGTGAATCTTAAGGTTTTCATTTTTTAAGTTTTAAATATAAATTGTATCTTGTTGAAGCTAGAATTAAAGGCTCTAACTATTTCCGTGCAGGACTTACCGTATTCTCGTTCTTCCACTTGTGTATCCTTCCCAGGATCCCGGAAGTCACCGTGAGCTCACCCTCCGAGGAAGGCGGCTGGCAGCAGCAGGTGGGCAAAAAGCAAAAGGCAAAAGGGGGAAAATGCCATTTGTCAATAATACGGGAAAACTTAAATGCAAATTAAAGAGCAAGCCGAAAACCATTTAATTGCCAATGTCAAGAGTACGAGACCACGACACAATTAAGGTGGCTAAATGTGATTGCTTCTGGATGTGGATGTGGATTAAACTGGAGCTCGGGGTTCCGCATTCCACGGGGTCGGAGGCCACATAATTGAAAGCGGCGTGCTGCGTCGCCTGACACGCGACTTGGGGATCGGAATCCTGTGCCTGCATCCTCTCACCTGATCTCCCATGCCGGTGATGATGGGCGTGTTCCAGTAGGCGGCCAAACGTGCCACCGGCTCAAGGGCAAAGGCGCAGGCTGGGCCAATAAACGCGATTACGTCGTCCTGGAAATGCATATCGGCCGCAAGTCCTGGAGCCCGAGCGCCCGAGCAGGATGGGTAACTAATATAAGAAGAGAATGGTGGACATTAAAAGGTAAGGATAAGCTAAAATAGCTATAAAATATATATATTCGGATAAAGGGTTGCAACTTATATTTATCAACATTTTTAGGACATTCCTATATTTAATTTTTTAAAGTTTATTTTTATCATATTTATTTTTTTAATGTTAATTTCTGGTCACCCAAAAGTTACTTGGAATAGTTTGCAATACTAAAAGTTAACCTCAAATAAATATATAAATACTATCGAGAAATCCTGTCGTCCCTGGTTTTATTTTATTCCGATACCAAGATGGCCATGACTTGTCAAGTCAAGAAGGGCCCTAGAACCTTCCGGAGAATTCATTTCAATATCAGAGCACGTGCCGAACGGTCTTAAAATAACAGTGTAATTATTCGTTTTTTCAAAAGTTTTCCGGTTTATTTCATTTCTATTATTGTGTTTAGGATTGAGCTGACTACGAAATCCAAACGAACTTGAAACATTTTCACGCTGTATATCTGCAGTTTTGAGGATGTTGCTTTCTAGGAAAAGCATAAACTTTTTCTAATCCCGCGGATTACGAGAAGTTTAAGCTTCTCCTGGAAAACAACCTCCTCAAACTGCAGATATACTCGGGAGTTCTGTTTATAAAGAGGTGAGCTGAATTTATATCCCATTAGGGTTGTCACCCATAAAAATGTTCTTACAAAATGGCGCCCAATTAAATTTTCTGCAAGTCATTTTAATTCAGAAATTTTCAAGGTCTTTTTAATAATAACCTAATAACCTTATAAAAGTAGCTTTACTAACCTTCCCTTCTTTTTCAACAGGGTTATATTGTGGGGCTTTAGGAAGACTTTGTTAATCTCGTCCAGGGCCAAATCCACGGCCGGTCCACAACGCTCCAGATCGAATGGGGAATCTGGTAATGACCAAATGCCCGGTCCATCATCAAATCTCAACTCAACAGTCCAATCACTTACCCAAATGAGAAGCCATTAGTACACCGACATTGTAGACACGCATCTGGCCCATTTCACCCGCTTCACTGTACCTCGGAAGTTGATGGTACTTGGCCTCCCTGCTCCTCTCGAACATTTTCACCTCGGGACCCGCATCGCTGCCATTGAACCACATCATCGAGGTGGTGGAATCCAGACTGAGATCCTTATTGGCATCATCCCAGATGATCTCATTGCGCCGGGGATTGGGATGGACAGTGAAGGAACCGGCGAGCACCAGGAAGAAAACTTGGATGCTGATCCGAAGCAGGTGCATTTCAAGGACTGCTAACTGTTCAATAAGAAATATCCATACAATCTGTAATGCCGCTTTCTTATGGGGCAAAATAAAGTTAAACTTTAAAGCTGTCATTTATCAGAATTTAATGTACTCATTGTATACTTGAAAATTGAAAAATATTCCAGAAACTAACTTAACAATTTTTTAAAATTAAATTTCCAAATGTTAAAATTCACTACGTATTTTAAAGTATTTTGTAATCCACTTTAAACATGTTTAGTGCATTAAATATAAGAATTACAGCATCAAATGACTCAAAACCCATTGGATATGCTAAATCACTTCATTCACTGACTTAATTTTATGGGTTTTACTTTTACCCAAAAAACTGCCTAGATCTTCAAGTACTGAGTTTTCAAGGGTCCCATGTAAATTTGAAATTAATTCAAATTGCAATAAAAGGTAATGACGCGCGAGTAATTATCCACTTAAAGCACGAAAATGTTCAACTCTTTGGCAATTCTTTCGGCACATCTTTAAATTTAAAGTCCTTGAAGTAATCCGAAGACAAATGTTTAACGATTTTAAAGGACACTTTTTTTAAAGATTAAATAAACACTTCACTTCACAATATCCAATTGTATTACCGAGGAACAAGAGGGGAAATCCAGCCCGAAGCACGTTAATCGAATGAGCCAGCGGGCAGGACCGTTGGTCCTTTTATATCCGGCAGGACCTCCGCTCGGCAAGGGTCGTCCTGCAGCCCGAATAGCTGCGGCCAATGGGAGGCCAGCAAATCGGTGGCCAACTGGTGGCCTCGTCCGAACGGAAAGTGAATCTCTAGGTTAGGCAAGCAGGGCTTTATTGTTGCCTCACTTGTTGCTCCTGGGCCAAATTTGAATGGCAATCGCTTGGAAACGCCGTCGCGTGCTTCCAGCAGTTAATGTGTCTCTTTGGTGGCACTCGTGTAGACGGCTTTAAAACGACGTCGTCTTAAGTCACCCGGTGTTTGGTGAACCGAAGTCTAGAAAGCCAAGAAAATGGCAGTCTAAAATGTACAATAAATTGGCTAGCAGAAGTGAAATCCTTAAAAACGAAGCCCTTAAACTTAAAGTTAATACAATTTTGAATGAGTTTTTTAATTTATAATATAATATAACTTTAAATTAATTAACTTACTCCAGCTTTTATTCTGTACTTTACCCTTTACTTCACCAGCTAAAAAGAATAAAATTAATGTGAATAAAGGGCTTCCATTGAAATGTTTTCTTAAAGAAAATTATTCTAGATTCTTACTAATCTTACTAATCTTTTCCTCTACTTTGACGTTTAAATATATTCTATAAGGTATTTATAACAATGTTCTTTAATCGAATTAATTTTGTAATAATTTATTTAGTGACTAGTTTCGCCTTCAACTGCATTCATTTGCGATGCAGACCGACGCCAGGACGAATGACACCAGCGGCCGCCTTCTTCACCTCATCGATGGCATGCATCATGCTCTGCGGCTCGGTGAGGAACCAGATCCACAGGACTACGCTATAGCGCCA
The DNA here is from genome assembly GCF_030179915.1 of Drosophila takahashii. Lineage (NCBI taxonomy): Eukaryota > Metazoa > Arthropoda > Insecta > Diptera > Drosophilidae > Drosophila > Drosophila takahashii. The sequence goes on from NC_091679.1 coordinate 43,155,383, forward strand.
CAGCTTATCCCGCTGCTGAAATAGTAAATAAATCGGTTACAAACGATGATTGCAAGGCCTTATAAAATAGTTAACATACAAGGCGGCCGACGACTTTCTCCGTGAAATTTGTGCGCAAGGATCGTAGTTCCCCATCAAGGCGGCTTTGTTGCTGGGTAACATTGTACATGGCGCTCAAGTAGCGGACATTCTCCAACATGGGCTTCTCGAGGGGGGAATCGTAGACAAACGGTCGCAAGGTCTGCTCCAAACGCTTGCTGTGGGAGAAGTTAGGATAATTTCTATACGAAATGATATAGATAGCAACTCACAGCTCCGCCAGCTGATCCTGGACAGCCACACAGGACTTTCTTTCCCGAAATCTCTGAAAAGAGTAGGCCAGCAGACGCCCAAACTTCTCGTACTCAAACAGACAACCCTTCGCCTCGCTGGCCTTAATGTTTTGTCCAGAATGTGCGGACAATAGGTTAGCAATCTCCTGCACAAACGGGGCGCAGATGCCCTGGTGGCTGGCATTTATGGAGCGCATAGTCTGGATCCTCTGCCAGGTGGCCTGCGCCTGGTTGCCGAGCTCCTCCGTGGTGTCCAAACAGTTGCGTTTCTTATCGCAATCTAATTGTATAGCAATCCAAAGCAGTTCCGCATTGGACAGGGCATCCGAGATGATTTTGGTCAGCTTCTTGTCGCTCTCATGACGGCGAACCGCCCGATCCAACTTGAGTTTGGTGTTCTCGTACAGAACGAGTTCAATACGCTGCTGGGTGTGCTGCTCAATGTGGATGGTTAGATCATTTAAGAGCGTGTCGTAGGTGTTGCTCAGCTGATGATCGTTGAGCAGCTGCAGATCGTGGAGCTCGCGCGACATATCCGCCAGGCTGAGGCAGTGAATATGGCTGAGATCCAGCTGATCGATGAGAGCCTGCGTGGCCTTGGCCTTCGCCTTGGTCTTTATATAGGATAGGGCATAGAACTGAATGCTGGAGAGGTAAAAACAGTATAAGTTTTCTGGCTATATTATGAATTGCTATAAGTTTACCCGTGTTGCAAGTCCTCAAGCTTGCCCTTCTCCTGCAGCATGTCCAACTCTGCGCCCTGGAACTCATCGTAGTCCTGGATCTTGAAGTTTTCCTTCACGTACAGCGTAAAGTATTGCATGAAGGAGTCGCACTTGTGAAAGTACTGCTCCAGCGGCAGCTGATGCATGAACAGTGGCGGCGACTGCTGCGAGGTGAAGGCCTTCTTGGCCTCGGCGCTCAGCCGGCAGTTCTCGCGCTGCAGTTCCTCTAGCTGCTTGGCTTTCGCCTGACACTCGGCTATCAGATTCTTCTCCCTGATTTGCAGCTCGGCGGTAGCACACTCCACCTCGCTCAGGTGGTTTACTATCGAGTTCTTTGTGATCCTGCAAAGGAAGGGGGGTGTTAATATGGGTATAATAGGAATCTTGGAAAATCAAACCGTAATATAATTATAATTTAAGATATCGCTTAGTTTAGACAAGTTCTTAAAGGAACTACCTATCTAGTTTGAATAAAATATCAGATTTAGTAGTGTATTGTAGCTAATTTACTACAGTCTTGTCATAAATATTCAGAGATTTTTAAAGACCTTGTAAAAGATTAGCAACAGTGTTAGCATCAGACAAAAAAGTGGTTAATATTGGTAGTTTATGATGAGTTCTAGAAATGGGAAGCTTGGATTCGATGCGAATAAGATTAAAATAGGTTATTAACATGGGTTTTAGGTTATAGGTTATAGGTCCTAAATTAGTTATAGGTCCTAATCCCGAAACAGAGAACCAGGATACCAATCCCTTACATCATCTCCTCCAGGAGCGTGGCGTAATCCCTCGTCGCCTCCTCGGTCGCCTCAATGCTCATGGTCAGGGCGTCCACATCGTGTTGCTTATGGGTCAGAAGACCAGGACTCTCGGATTCGATCTGTAGCAGCTTTGACTGGCGATCCGATTCACTTAGCCACTCGTCCCGCCGCTGCATCTCCTCCCGCTCCAAAACCTGTTGCTCCGTCAGGATATTCGCATCCGTGATGTTTTCCGAAAGAAAGCTGAAGAACTTCTCCATCCCCTCATCGTAGAGGATCCACTGGTTCGAGCTGTCCACGCCCAGCTTCTTGAATAACTCCGAGTTCTGATTGGAAGAGCTTATTAACCTTAATTTTAGTATTAAATTATTTATTAAAACATACGCTCAGCAGATCGCCCATCTTTTAAAAATCGCAACAACAAATGACAACAAAAGATTCCCTATCGATGGTATCGATAGACTCTAGCGTCGCTACTAGTGATGACACTTTCCGTTTGGTTTTTGAATGGATTTAAAAATACATATATATAAATAAATTAAGAGAATACATAATAGAATACAAATGACTGTATCTATTCAGATTAAATTTTAAACACTAAATAATACATGTTTTTAATTCCGATAAATCTGAAAACCAATTACAGCTGCTTGAAAATTTGTACGAATAACTTGGGCTTGTTTATCTTGTTTATCTGATAAGTTTTTAGATTTAATATTTATAATTTGTAATTGCAGTGTAAGTCAGTTATTTTGAAGTGAGCTAATAAAAAATACCAAATACCAAAATAATCCCTAACGCCAACTATGAATTCGGGCTCTCCAGCCCTGGTACCGCTTTTTGGCATCTGTCTCGATCTGGCAACCCCACACTGGATGACAAACAGTTCTGTTCGTTTTGCAAAATAAACTTGTAAATTAATATATTCGTGAACAATGGTAAGTAGCGGGGCCAGCCCACCGGTGTGGGCCGGAAAAGGGTCTCCAGACCCTTGGCCATGGATGGCGGATAAACGCGGTAATAACCACATTCCTCGTCCTTCCACAGGCGCGCCGCTATGATTCCCGCACCACGATCTTCTCGCCGGAGGGTCGCCTCTACCAGGTGGAGTACGCCATGGAGGCCATCTCCCACGCCGGCACCTGCCTGGGCATCCTGGCCGAGGACGGCATCCTCCTGGCCGCCGAGTGCCGCAGCACAAACAAACTGCTCGACAGCGCCATTCCCTCGGAGAAGATCTACCGCCTGAATGAGTGAGTTGTAACTCCGATTTGGGTTCCATATTCCTAGGGAGGTTCCCTTCTTATAAAGGGGTTACTCTAGCTAAAGGCCGGCCGGTATTAGTATAACATGAAATTGTAAATTTGAAATTGTAAAAATGAAATTTACAATTTCATGTTAAATATTCCTACTTTATAATGGAAAAACATCTGCTAATTGTTTAAAATGTGATTTAGCACATAAAATAACAGGGATAAATTAGATAGACTCATATATAAGTATGTCCGCTATAGATGTTTTAGACCTCCATTAATGTCACTTGTTGGATTTTAGGCCTACAAAGTCTTGGCTTAGTTTTATAAATGTAAATACAAATATATTACAGAGTTGAACATATAGTGCAAATAGCAACACATGGGAATTATAAATCGACGTTACTTCTCTAAAAATATCCATATAATTTTTAAAAAATGTACCTCTTCTAACATTTGAAATTCGAAAATATTACTTCAAAGAATGTTGTCCCTTATTCCATATATCTTTACCACATGGGTTTCTGTAACACAGTTTCTAAAACACTTCTAAGATCCCTTTTTTATATGTTAACTTGGTTTTTGAATCCATTTTACTGTGGGTACAGAAAACGATTATATGCCTTGTAATATCTCCATTACTAAGTGCCACAAGAGGTCCAAAAGTCTGTCAGATTCCTCCAAAACAACCAAGTGCCAATTTGTTTACGAATCTTGAAATATCCAACCTATTAAAATTAAATTTTATTACAAAACTTTCATAGATTTCCTACCCTTTTCAACTGTTAAGTATATGATTACTCAAACTGACTAGATTTCTACCCTTCGGAACTGTTAAATAACTGATTAGTCTTACTGACTAGATCCCTGGAATTATGTAGAATTTTACCTATTAAAAACCCTCTTTAAATAAATCCACCACTGACCACCAACCCTCCTTCACCCCCCAGGAACATGGTCTGCTCGGTGGCGGGCATCACCTCCGATGCCAACGTGCTGACCGCCGAGCTGCGGCTGATCGCCCAGCGCTACCAGTTCAGCTACGGCGAGGTGATTCCCTGCGAACAGCTCGTCTCGCACCTGTGCGACATCAAGCAGGCGTACACGCAGTACGGCGGCAAGCGGCCCTTCGGCGTCTCGCTGCTCTACATGGGCTGGGACAACAAGTACGGCTACCAGCTGTACCAGTCGGATCCCAGCGGCAACTACGGTGGCTGGAAGGCCACCTGCATCGGCAACAACTTCGGGGCGGCCATCTCCATGCTGAAACAGGAGCTGGCCGACAAGGAGAACGTGAAGCTGACGTTGGAGGACGCCAAGGATCTGGCGGTCAAGGTGCTCAGCATGACCCTGGACACCACCAAGCTGACGCCCGAGAAGGTCGAGATGGCCACGCTGCAGCGCGTGGACAACAAAACCGTCTACAGTGTCCTGGAGAAGCCCGATGTGGAGAAGCTGATCGAGAAGTACAACAAGGTGCAGGCGGAGGCCGAGGCTGCCAAGAAGGAGAAGCAGGCGAAGCAGCCGGCCAACTAATCCCAGGGATGCCGATGCAGCGCAATTATTGATTAAGGGTATATCCTGATTTTTGTAACCGAAGTTCTGGAGAGAGTGTGAAATAAAATTTCAAAAGAAAAACCCCCAATCATTCTGGCATTAGGGATGGGCGATTAATCGATAGCCCGGTGATTGCCATTCGCCCCGAAAATGCACTAAATATCCCCGTTACCCAGCAGTCACTAAAAAAATACCGTACAAAACATTTTAAGAAAAATTCCGTCGCTTTTATTTGCTGTTGCTACTAGAAAAAAACTCAATTATACTTGCTAAACTAACGGTTAATCGGTTTCTACGAAGGGCTTTACGCGTAATTAGAGAGTGCGCGCAGAACGCGTGGCGAAAACTGATTGGAAAACGGTTTTTCATACGCAGCGCGCGTGTGAGTGTGTGTGTGTGTGTGCCCCAACTTTCTGTGGCAAGCTGCACGGTTGTTAAATAAATGTCTCGCTTTTATGCAATAACAAAATCTGCAAATTCCCCCCATTAAGCGTAAAAATGTGAAAAAGGGGCAACAAAAAAAACCAATTTCTCAATGTTGTGTCAATACAGCGGGAGCGACGTACGAAAAGTCAAAATAGAGGAGAATGGAATAACACAAAAAGCGAATAACACGAATAAAGGAAAAATCGAAATAATAAACGTGTGTGTGTGTGAGCGAGTGAGATTCTGTGCGCGTGTGAGTGTGTCAATGTGTGTGTGAGAGAGTGAAACGTATAAATAAAATTCAGCCAAATGCAGAAGCCAACAACAAAATGGATAACAAAACTACACAGTTGGATTTTAAATTACTGGTAATTAAATAATGTTTACCATTACGGCCCCCCCACCCCCAGCCCCTTTCCCATTTCATTCCAATATCAAGTACACACACACGCCAGCTGCTGTGCGTGTGTGTGCGTGCAGTCTACATTCCGTGTGACTGCGACTGTCTAATTGAGAGCAGCAAACAACGTGTAATGCGTAGGAAAGGAAGAGAGCGGCGCTCTGCGAGAGCGAGATAACAAATGAAGTACAGTGTGCACTGTAATTGTTGTTGTTGTTGGTGTGATTATTGTTGCTGTAATGTGAAAAGGTCGTTGCGATTAAAATTAAACCGAATTTGTTTTTTTTTTTACTTTGGTCACTCGAATCGCGCTCTGCCCTCCAATTGGAAGTGCGAAGCACCTGAAGTAAACAAAGAGACGCAGCTAATGAGTTTGAGCGGGAATTCGCGGCCTACAAATTAAATATATACTGTGTTTATACGATGCCGAATTCACGCTATCATTTCACGCTTTCGGCCGATTCGTGCTTGTATAAACGCCATTTCGTGAATTCGGCAACACACGAAAGTTGACTATGATTTCAGCCCAAAAGCGTGATCTAGTGATAAGCAATCTGGTAACTCTGTAAAATATGATCGACGTTGCCAAATCGCTAGAAATTGATGGCCTTTTATAGGCTATTTCTGTAATCAGTGGTATTAAAAATGAGATATTTTTACAGGTCCGGCATCCCTATCAGCTGAGAGTCAATAAGAGCATGAATTCTTGGCTTTCGTATAAACAGGGGTTATTTCTAGATCGCGCTTTTAAGAAATCGTGAATCTCATCGTATAAACATAGTAATAGTAAATCGAATTCGGTAGTAGGGTATTATTTTGGCGAGTGTAGCTGGCGGAACAAGAAGGGTGGTTCTCAAAAATTCCCTCTATTTCTGTTTGCTTTATTATTTTAAAAGCTCCGTTGATTTAGAGCCCCCCACAATCGCTTCTTGCACAATTTCCACCCACAATAACACACACACAGCGGGTCTGTGTCTGTGTGAACTTCCGCCGAGTCTTTTGCTCCATCCCGCCCCCTCCTCCTCCTTTGCCCACTCCCACTATCCCTATTCAAAGACCCATACCACTCCCATTTCCATTTACCTCCCCCTCCCCACGACCTCTCTTTCTCCCCCTTTCTTTCCCCCTTTCGTTGAGTGCTACATAATGTTATTTTTGTTTTTTTCTATTTGCCTCTAAAATGAATTGTAGTCCCCCGTCCCCGCTCCACCCCCACCCCTCTCATTCTGCTTTGCTACTCCCCACATTTCGACCCATTTCATCACTGCTATTATTCACTTTTGTTTTGTTTTCCTTCGTTATTTTCGAGAAAATATTTATTTTTATTTTTATTAGTTTATAACAACATTTACATTTACTTTGGCCACACAAGCAAAACACATTTACATAAATACTAATACTACAAATACTATAAAATCCAAAAGTTTCATTGTATTTCTCGCTCTCCCCACCGCTTTCTATGTGTGCGTGTGTTGTTGTTTGTGGGGCGAAAATGGGGAGTTCTCTTTTCCTCTTGCATGCATATAAATTCGAGGCATTTCTCATGCAGGCGCGAGCGAGACGGCGAATCGAGTACGAATGTACGAAGCAAAGCACAAGTGGAAGAAGAAGAATTGTAAACAGCACTGCACAGTGGAGCAAGTTTTAGATTGCAATTAAGAAAGAAGAAAGTGGTCAATAGGATTCAAGTTTAGCACTTAAACTGGGACTTAAACTACACAGCGATCCATTCCAAACTGTAAACACTCTTTGTGCTATTTTAATTAATTCCGTTGTGCAGTAATACAATTAAAGTTTTTATCGCTCTTAATTGAGTTTACGACATGGATTGAGTGCCTTTTGTTTTCCCGTCCCTTCCACTTGAATGCGAATTGATTGCAGTGTGTTTTGCTGTGCCAATTTCATTAATAAAACTCTGAAAAAACTAAATGAGAAGAGAGAGGGCGATGTAAATGCTATTTTTATTTGATTAGTACAACTATTTGGATGTACGTGTGTGTGAGTTCCACTTTGAGAGCTTCGATGTGGTGGCGAGGGTGCGAGGGAGACGGCAAGCACTAAATGTATAACATAAATTTTGCTAAAAATGCAGCCAACGTCATCCCCCCACCCACCCATCCGCCGCCCCACCTCTCTAACGGTTCAGCCATCCGAACACTACACATATATGTAGGTGTGTGTGAACGTGCTCATGTGTACATAAGTATTTTGAAGATAGCTCTTTGGGTCTTTATGTGAGAAATGAACAGGTACATAACAATTGCAAACGAACTAAATATTTCTGTGCAGCAACTAAGGCGGAATAAATCGGGGCGGAATCTATACCCATTTGTCGAATGGCCCACACCCTACATACAATGTGCATAAAGTTAGCAATGCAACTTTTGAAAATGCAAATTTTTTTCTATCGACAATTTGCCGTTATTTATCCGTAAATTATTCGTGAAAGAAAAAAATTTGCCGCTCAATTATTTTTAAAATTATGAGATGTTCTGCTAAGTTGATATCAACTTAGCAGAACACCCCCACTAAAGTTCAAAATTTCCAAAATCTTTTCTAATGGGAATTTGCCGTTATTTATCCGTAAATGATTCGCGAAAGAAAAAATTTTGTTGCTCTTGTTTTAACATTTTTTTTTTAAAAAACATAGTTGTTCTGCTAAGTTGATATCAACTTAGCAGAACACCCCCACTAAAGTTCAAAATTTCCAAAATCTTTTCTAATGGGAATTTGCCGTTATTTATCCGTAAACGATTCGCGAAAGAAAAAATTTTGTTGCTCCTGTTTTAACATTTTTTTTTTAAAAAACATAGTTGTTCTGCTAAGTTGATATCAACTTAGCAGAACACCCCCACTAAAGTTCAAAATTTCCAAAATCTTTTCTAATGGGAATTTGCCGTTATTTATCCGTAAACGATTCGCGAAAGAAAAAATTTTGTTGCTCCTGTTTTAACATTTTTTTTTTAAAAAACATAGTTGTTCTGCTAAGTTGATATCAACTTAGCAGAACACCCCCACTAAAGTTCAAAATTTCCAAAATCTTTTCTAATGGGAATTTGCCGTTATTTATCCGTAAACGATTCGCGAAAGAAAAAATTTTGTTGCTCCTGTTTTAACATTTTTTTTTTTAAAAACATAGTTGTTCTGCTAAGTTGATATCAACTTAGCAGAACACCACAACTAAAGTTCAAAATTTCCAAAATCTTTTCTAATGGGAATTTGCCGTTATTTATCCGTAAATGATTCGCGAAAGAAAAAATTTTGTTGCTCTTGTTTTAACATTTTTTTTTTTAAAACACATAGTTGTTCTGCTAAGTTGATATCAACTTAGCAGAACACCCCCACTAAAGTTCAAAATTTCCAAAATCTTTTCTAATGGGAATTTGCCGTTATTTATCCGTAAACGATTCGCGAAAGAAAAAATTTTGTTGCTCTTGTTTTAACATTTTTTTTTTTAAAAACATAGTTGTTCTGCTAAGTTGATATCAACTTAGCAGAACACCCCCACTAAAGTTCAAAATTTCCAAAATCTTTTCTAATGGGAATTTGCCGTTATTTATCCGTAAATGATTTGCGAAAGAAAAAATTTAGTTGCTCTTGTTTTAACCTTTTTTTTAATAATAGTTGTTCTGCTAACATATGTATGTACAACGCGGACGGTAGCAGAGCTCTGCTGACGTCGACGTCAAATGTGTAAAATTACCGCGAATTCTGCGTCCTGGAGGTTTATTAATTTCTGCAGTGAGTCTGAGTCATTATTATTTACAGAATTACACATAATCAAAAGTTAATAATGTTAAAGCATGAAAAATGGATGTTGCTTCTCACAGAAGCAGAATTCGCGGAAATTTTACACATTTGACGTCGACGTCAGCAGAGCTCTGCTACCGTCCGCGTTGTACATACATATGTTAGCAGAACAACTATTATTAAAAAAAAGGTTAAAACAAGAGCAACTAAATTTTTTCTTTCGCAAATCATTTACGGATAAATAACGGCAAATTCCCATTAGAAAAGATTTTGGAAATTTTGAACTTTAGTGGGGGTGTTCTGCTAAGTTGATATCAACTTAGCAGAACATCTCATAATTTTAAAAATAATTGAGCGGCAAATTTTTTTCTTTCACGAATAATTTACGGATAAATAACGGCAAATTGTCGATAGAAAAAAATTTGCATTTTCAAAAGTTGCATTGCTAACTTTATGCACATCTACATACAAGAAGGGATACCCCAAAAAACAACTAATTCAATTCCATTTTAGAAAAAATATCTACAACTTCGGGTATTTTTAGTTCTCATAAACACACAGATGCGAGCATAGCGCACACCAACATTTAATTAGAACACACAAAAAATTCTAATTAAATATGGCATTTTCTCGGCTCTCTTTCGCTCCCTCTTCTGTGCTCTCTCTCTTGCCCCACAGACAAACGAATTAAGTTTATAATAAAAGTTTATAAATGCTTACATGCACATGTGCGCTTAGTTGTAGTAAGTTTGTGTTATCTGCAATCTAAATTTACAACAACTTTATTGACAAATAAAACGCACAGCTCTCGGCGTTGCCACACGACGAACAGAATGGGGGGGGAAAATAAATAAGCACATAGTAACTATCGTTTAGCAGACTCAATTCGAAATCTTTTGTCAAGAATTACCGTTTTGTTTCCATTTCAAGTTGATTGATTAAAAGCAGTTTTACTAAGAGAAAGTAACGGTCGTAATACACTGCTATGATCGCTTTAAATCCGGCTTAGCCCCTTGAAGCAAGCAATCAAACCATTAAAAATTAATTGCTTCCATTTTATTAACTTTAACCTACTTAATAGCAGGTAATTATTCCTTAACATGGGTAAATAAATATATTTTTTCCGTTATAAAACTATTTCTGGGTTTTTCTTAAACAGCAAATATCTTTTATCTTGCAAAAACAAGTTTAGAAAATCTGTCAAAAATGTTTGTGTAACAACTATTTGATATACGATATGACACAAAAATAATACAAGGGAAGTTAGGGTTGGCAAGTCGAAGTGTAAATGCCCTTGCTGTTCTAAAAACTTCGATTATTAAATTTGTTTAGCTAGATTGTGCTTAGGACTTAAAGTAAAATAAAACAAGGTTATTTATAGATAGTAATTATAGGTCTCAGTATATATTTATAATATTATTTTACACTTTTTATTATAAATCAATCAAAGACGAGAACATAAATTAATAAACGAATTAAAATTTAGTTTTCCTAAATATCTGACAACCCTTCTAGATACAAATCTGTGAAAAGGTAGGGTATTCGAAGGTGTTTAGAGCGTTTCAGGGTTGCGACGTCGTTTACTTTTAGTGCCCCCTCCGCCACCTCGCCCTCCCCCTTTTGCCACCCACCTTCGGCTCCTCTCCATTGTTTGCCTCTCCCTCTCGCTCAGTGGGTGGATGGGCGCGAGAGAAGAGCGGAGCAGCCCCACATTGTGTTTGTAACAACTACAAATCGCTGCAAATACACAAACACACAAACGCCGCGCATACATACATACATAATAGCAACATTGTGGAATGGGGAAAAGTAGCACAAATTGTGCGCTGTTTTAATTTCTCTGCTGCTGTTGCTGTTTTTGTTTTTGTTTTTCTTTTCTATTTTTCGCCATCTTCGCTCGCTGTTGTTTTGTGAGTTTGTGTTTGTGTTTGTGAGTTTGCTTGTGCTAATCGCTTGCGCCGGCAGCGCAGTCGACGTCGCTGTCGCCGTGCTGTCTACGTTTCATTGAAGCGCGCGCGCTCTCTCCCACATCTCTCACTACCACCCACCTCCCTCCCTCCCCCTTCTCACCCTCTAATTGCATTAAATTGTTTGGAAAATAATAATCAGTAATTGTGTTTGACGACAGTTATTTCCATCGGCGGCTGTGTGAGTGTGTGCGTGTGGTGTATTTGCGAGAGAGTTTGGCCTTTTAATTGAAACAAATGAAGATTCTAATTGGGCCTTTAGCGGGACTAACAAATGTCCCGCATTAAGGTGGCAACCCTGCCCCAACCCAGTCTCTCACTCTCCCACCCACCACATTCCGTACTTTGTTGTTTTCTCCGTGGAAATGGGCGGCTTGAAGCGGAAGTTGGTAATTTATTTTCCACTAGCGCAATAATTTAGGCACAGTGGGCTCAAAACGAAGAATCAAATGGGGCAGCCCAAGTAGGATTTAAAATCCACTCATAAGATGGAATTGGCAGGAACAAAGAACCCAAGGATAGTTGGAAACTCAGGCTAATTGGGTGTTATACCATGGAGAAGAATCTTTTTTGAAGATATTGAAAGTACTAGTAAATTGAAACTTGTTTTCTATCCTTTAACAACACACTCCATTTCAACGAGTAAAGGGTATCTGATAGTCTGATCTAACTCTAAAAATTGCCCTGGGGTTTTTTGTACATAGTTATTTATTATTTTCCTTGAACTTTTATGTTGTTGTAGATAACCACTAGCTATTTATTATCTGTGTTCCGATCTAAATATCAACTTATTTTGTACCTAATAATAACGAATTATGTTTTATATTCACAAATACTATTACAATGGGTTATTGGAAGTTATAAAATGTTGGATCCTTTTCTTAAAAAAAAAGGTTATAGGTTATATAAGACAGAATATTCTTCTGTGGTAAAAATACTTCAACTAAGATAGTAACTTTAGTAAATTTTTGCTTTAAATTTAGTATTAAAAATGTTTTGTAAGAATAGTTAACCCTACTGAAACCTTTTAAAGCACTTCTAATGATACCTTTTACTCCTTTCCAGGTGGATCAATCACTAAATCTACTGGACAGCCTCAACACGGCATTGCGGTGCGATGCTATTCAATTCTTGCTGCAGTCGCTCAAGTGCAAGTACCCGGAGGCCTGCGACCAAGTCGTCAGGAGTCTCTTCAGTCACGTAGCTGCAGCCAATGATAATGGGGGTGGGGCAGGAGGAAGGTCGCAGCAGCATGAGCTAGCGAGGACGAAGCAGCTGCAGCTGCTGCTGACCGCCAAGAAGGAGAAGAAGGAGCCTGGGAGCGGCTGCGAGGCGGAGATCAAGCGCGAGAACGACGAGGAGGAGTCGGGATCGACGGATCTCAACCAGAACTTCGAGAAGATCCTCTGCAAGGAGGAGTTCCTGTGCCTCGAGGAGGAGGAGGAGGACTTCCTCGACGATGCGGACACGCAGAACTCGTCTTCCCTGCAGTTCCATGCCGCGGGCAACAATGTGGACGCCCTGGCGGCCATGGGCTCCCTGGGCGATCCACTGGACCTGATCCAGAGCGGCGTTTCGCTGCTGGTCAAGCGAAAGTATGCGGCCACCTTCGAGGATGAGGAGCCAGGAGGCGAGGATGCGGAGGAGGCCAACAGCAACTGCAGCAGCGGCGATGGGAAGCTGGTCAAGCGGAAGCGCACCAACAACATGCACCTGACCACCCTGACGACGAGTGTGCGGCGGAAAGAGGAGCACAGCCGGCTGGGCGAGGGCTATGTCTTCCACGAGGACGGCCAGTACACGATGCGGTATCACCACAGCACCGGCGAGTTCAGCGAGCGGGCCTTCAAGGCCCAGTTCCGGGCTCTGCTCCGCCTGGCGCTCAGCCAGCACCACAAGCCCTTCCTGCGGCAGTTCTACGAGAACTTCGTGGTGACCGGCCGCCTGCTGGGCACCACGCCCTCGGCGCGGGTCCTCAAGGAGCTGCGCGAGCAGCGGCTGGAGGAGTGGCGCCGTCAGCGGGAGCGCCGCCAGCTGGTCATTCTGATGAGGCAGAGCGAGCTGCAGCGGGATGAGGAGATAAAGCAGCAGCGGCAGAATCAGGAGGAGATTCAGCGGCAACAGGAGCAGCAACTGGAGGAGATTCAGCAGAGGCAGCAGCAACTGGAGGAGATTCAACGGCAGCAGCAACTGCCGGCCATCTCGTTTGGCGACTCCGAACTGGAGTCCGAAACGGAATCGCAGCTCTCGTCGGCTGCCCAAGAGATTATGAAGTTCGAGGAGTTCATTGACGAGGGCGTGGGCGCTGGTCGTCTGATCGATGGTCTGGAGATGGAGCCCGAGATCGATGATATGCTGGCTGGGGCCGGCAGTGCCTTGGGCAGTGTGAACAGCGCCAGCGGGCACAGCAGCAACAGCAGCAGCAGCGGAGGAAGTGGAAGTGGCGCCGGTAATGGGGTGATCCTGGAGAACAATAGTCATCATTCGCATCCCCTGTGAGTAGAATTTAACCTTAGTAAGGTTCGGAAAAAGAACACACTCTGTAAAAGACTTGTTAAATGTCAAAGTGTTAAGTTCAAAAAAAGTTTTCGACATGTGTGTAAAAAATTGTAGCATACATATGTTAGAAACATAAATATCACACACAGTTTATTTGTGTTATTTACACAACGTGCTATTAACACGACGTGTTTTTTACACAATGAGTTTTTGACATTAAAACGTAAGAAATATATGTTGAACTGAAAAATGCACCTTTTTTTGTAGTTGAAAAATTCATATGTGCTTTGAAACGGTTAAAAGTAACAATTAAGATATTCTGGCTCAATATTGATTCTTCATTTTCCCTTCGATTCGTTAATGTCCATAAAATGTAATTTTCATTTGTGTTAAAAACACAGTGTGTAAAAAACACTTTTGTTTTTGACACACATGTCAAAAACTTTGCTCACACTGTAAAATACCATTTTACATGTTTTTAACATGTGTGTTAAACTCCGAACCCTGAACCTTACCTTTATAGACCAAACGACTAAACTCTTGCATTTTTCCCCACAGAAGTAGCAGCAGCAGCGCAAATCTTGTGATCAACGGCCTTACGTCAAGCAATAGCATCAGCAACAATAATAATAATAACAGTAGCAACCACAATGTCGGTCTGCACCGCCCGCAACTGACGCCGCAGGCGCAGAATCAGTTGGTCGCTGGATCGATGAAGCCCACAGACCATTTGCAGTCCATGTCCATGCCCATGGAGAGCAGCAGGGATCCCAAGACGATCCTGCCGGGCGGCAGTTCAGGGCAGCTCGGTAATCAGATTCAACTGCATCAACAGCAAAAGCAGCAGCACTACAACTCAAGCAATAATCCCCTGTCGATGATGGGTGGCATGATGCAGCAGCAGCAGCAGCAACAGCACTTGAACATGCCGATGCAACAGCGACAGATGATGATAATGCCGGAGGAAATGCTGCAGCATGGCTCCCTGATGATGGCCAATCGTCAAATGCCGGCACTGGCTGCCCTGTCCAATCTGGGCGATCCTCCTTCCGTCGGCGGGCAGCTGAACTCCTCCATGGAGCTGGACGACAACGACCTGTCGGCGGACGAGGATGACGATGACTTGGACCACGACATGGACGACATGGATGCGGCCAAGCAGCAGCTAATCGACGGCGGCAGCAGCAGCAGCACCTCGCTGCAGGCGCCGCCATCGCAGCATGGAAGTGGCAGTGGGGGAAGCGGCGGTCAGACGCCCGGCAGCAAAAAGGACAAGCCCAGCTACAACTGTCTGCTGTGCCCCAAGTCCTATCGCAAGCGCAAGTCCCTGCTGGACCACTACAAGATGCATCCGGGCTACTGCCACGACTGCGGTCAGCGCAACGGGAATACGCTGGAGGTAAATGGCTTATTTTGAAAGCGGAAAAACTTGGGTGGGAAAAATAGTTACAAGTTCAAAAGTTAAATTATTTTAAAATCAGAAAAGCTAGGTTGGGGAAATTAATTTGGGATTTTACTATTATAATGCATACCTAATATGTATTATTTTATTTTGCCTTTGTGTTTTATACACTTTTGTTTTAATATCTACCCTTTTTTAGTATTTTCATCAATCTTTTATGGTTGATTTAGGTTTTGAACAATATTTCGGTGACACAAAAAGATAATTTGGACATTAATCCCATTAATTATTGGCTATTATGATAAATATACATAATTAATTAATTTTTTCTTGTAAATCTGAAAGTTGGACTTTAAGACACAGAGTGCCAACGAAATCTCTATAGTTTTGAAACCTGTTTAAGTATGTGGCTAAAGGCAGACAGGAATAAATTGAACTTTGTATTTGGAGACCAATCAACCACCAATTTTAAAATGAATTTAAAACTCCAGTAATTTGTATAATCCTATAAATATATCTATCAAAAATTAGGGCAAGATAGAGCAGTACTTATATGTGATAAATTATTCAGTAATATATAATGTTTACAATGTTTACTAACTTCCAGGAAATCATCCACCACAACCGGACGATGCATGTGAAGGAGTTCCCGTTCGTGTGCGAGACCTGCGGGGAGTCGTACTCCCGCAAACAGCAGTTCCACGCCCACGTGGAGTCGCACAACAAGAAGGAAATCAAAAGTGAGTCGCCGTGAATGTAAATTTCACCAAGTTCTCCGGCGGAGTTCCTTGGATTCAGCATCAGTTTGAGCAAAAGACCTCTAGAACCATGAACTAACCTCCCTTCCTTTGCAGCCTTTCCCTGCGGCGAGTGCGGCCTGAAGTTTCCGCAGAAGAAACTGCAGCAGCATTTCGAGGAGACGGGCCACAAGGCCGACGGGGCCATTTGCGAGGTGTGCGGCGAGGAGTTCCAGTCGAAGAACGCCCTCTACCAGCACATCATTCGCGTGCACAAGCGCGACAACTTCTTCGAGTGCCACATTTGCCATAACCGCTTCACGCTGAAGGCCAACCTGGAGCGGCACGTGCAGCTGCACACCGAGATCAAGCGGCCCTACGTGTGCGATCTGTGCGGCTCGTCCTACTTCACATATCCCGCGCTCAAGGAGCACTACAGCAACGCCCACGTGGACGTGTCCGAGTGCAAGTGCACGCTGTGCGGCAAGCGCTTCGGATCGGCCAAGTCGCTGCAGCGGCACCTGCCCTCCCACTCGGAGGAGCGGCCGCACTGCTGCAACTATTGCGATCAGGTGAGGGCCTTGAATGAGGTGGTGGTGCATGAACCTACCAATCTAGTTGGCATGTGGTATAAAAGGTTCCTTCAATGTGGATTTTGTAAAGCACTTTATACTATCGACTATTTTGAGAGAAAAAGTCAAAAATTATTTATCGACAATAATATCGAGCACAATATGGTATCGAAAATATCGTTATATTTGATGTCTCAAAATTTTAAATATTAGGGTTAAAGTATTTATTTTATAGATATTTTTATCTATCTCCTAAAATATTCTAATCTGTTTGGCATTTTGGAAGAATAATTCAAAAACTATATATCGAAAAAAATATTTAATCGAAAATATCTTTAAATTTGATGAATCGAAATTTTTAATATCGAAAAATATTGCATTTCTCGCTATGATAAATCATCAATATTTATTAACCTTTGCCTAAAATATCGATACAGTATCGAAATTGTCTACCTTCTGTATTTTGTAATAAAGCTTTATAATATTAACTTACCTTATCCCACCTTTTGCAGACCTTCAAGTGGAAAACGCACCTGGTGCGTCACAAACAGACGATGCACGGCAACGAGCCGCCGCCTCCTAAAAAGGGAAAGCAGCGCTTTCCCAAGGCAAACGAAGAAGGTACGAAAGTAAAGAATTTTCCATGGACCCTTAAACTAATTTAACCTTTTTTTACACCACCAGCAGAAATGGCTAGCTTACCGGATATGCCCGGTCCGCCGCCTGTGAAGGCCAGCAAAAAGGCAGTGACCAGCAAGGCGAAAGCGCAGGCAGCCGCCGCCGCAGCAGCAGCAGCATCCTCCCAGCAGCAACAACAGCAGCAGGCGAAGGGCCTGGCAGCCACGCCAACGCCTCCGCCGCCCGTGTCCACCACGCCGGGTTGCCTGCAGCAGGATCAGTTCAATGCGGCCATGGTCAGCAGCAACAGCTCGCAATCCTCCACGGCGTCCACGTCGCAGCACTCGGTGTCGACGAGTGAATCTCAGCAGAATTCCATGTACAATCAGAGCTTTAATGCGGAGAAACAGCAGCAGCCGCCGAATGCCTTGCATCAGCAACATCCAACACCGCCGCCGACACAACAGCAACAGCAGCAGCAACAACAGCAGCCGCCGCCGCCTCCACAGTCGCGAGTTGCACCCGGAGAATTGCATCTGCAGCGGATGAATAGCTTTGGCCAGGATGGACAGTTTCATTTCGAGTCCAATCCGGCAGCTGGTGCCTATCAGCAGCATCAGCTGATTAGCCAGTATCAGCAACAGCAGCAGCAGCAGCAACAAACGCCCCAGCAGCAGCAACATCATCTCGCCCAGCAGCAGCAGCAGCACATGAGGAGCCACACGCCCCAGAGTCCACATCCTCCGCATCCCTCGCAACTCCAGCAGCAGCAACAACAGCAACCGCAGCCGCACTTTAGCTCCCCACACCACATGCCTCCGATGCACCATCAACACCAGCTGATGATGCAGCAGCAACATCGGCACAACCAGCGATCGCCGCTTCACCATCATCCTGCAGCCCAACAATTGCAACAGCAGCACCAGCAGCCATCGCATTCGCCACAGCATGCGAGACTGCAGTCGCCACAACCTGCTCCAGTACAACAACAGCAACAGCAGCAGCAGCAGCAGCAACAGCAATTCTTGCAGCAACAGGCCACCGACTCGTGGGGCAACATGAACTTTGGCAATCCGCCCAACAACCAGCAGGTTGAGCTCAAGGATAACAAGTTCTACATTGTGGAACCCTCCGAGTTCCTAGGGCTTCCAATGAATGTGCCGCCTTCGCCGCAGCAACAACAACAGCAGCAGCAACAGGCTGTCAGTAAACCCCAGCAGCAGCCGCAGCAAGCGGATCCTACACTCGCTGGCGATCTGATGGGCTTCCAGCACATGTGGCCGGCGCCCGGATTCAGCCAATCTCCACAGCAGCAGCAGCAGCAGCAGCAACCTCAACAACAGCAACAGCAGGCGGCGCAGCAGCAACAGCAGGCCCAGGCGAATTCAAGTGATCCCCACAACTACAACAACATCGGCAGCATACTCACGAATCTCATTGACACAAATCCCGCGCCAATGGAGTACAATTTCGACTTGATGCAGCAGCAACAACAGACGCCATCGGCCCAACAGCAGCAGCAGCAGCAACAGCAGGCGGCGCAGCAGCAACATCACAGTGTTGCAGGAGGCTATGCGAGCAGTTTGATGCGCAGCGGAGGCGGAGGCGTCTACGGAGGAGCCTATGACCACCAGCACTTGAGCGAGCAGCTGGTCAGCGAGCAGCAGAAGCAGAACAGCTTTCAGCCCTACCACCTGCAGGCGCAGCAGCAGCAGCAGCCATTGCATCCGCATCTGTTGCCCCCGCCAGCGCCGCACGGCAATGTCTACGATCGCACGGGCGTTGGAGTTGGAGTGGGCGTAGGAGTGGGCTATCCCATGCTGGGCGATGATACAAAGGGCGTGCTGCCGCCCATGATGGGCGGCATGATGCAGCAAATGCCGCCGCACGGGCAGCAACCGGATCTAATCTACTACCCAGTGAAGAACGATTGACAGTCGAAGCAGCAGCAGCAGCCGCCGAATCACCATCACCACCATCGCTGGTGGACGGAGCCAGCCAAGAGAGGCGATGTTTTTCATTGAAATGAAAGAAGGGAAAACAGGAAAACAAAAACAGTAAACGGAATACGGAACAAGTTCGCTTAGATTGTAAGAGTGTAGATGGGGAAAAAGGGGTGGATGTGTGGATAGAGTTGTAGATAAGGGCAATCCACATATTTTTTTGAAATTAAGAGCAATAACATAAAGATTAGAGCGGAAAGAGCTCAGAGAATTTCTAATCCGACCGGCGCTATGATACGTGTATAAAAAAGTAATCATTTACAAAAAATACATCAGATAAACGGAAGCATGTATACATAAATAAATTCAGACATATACATAGTAGCACCTAAGCAAGCAAGAGCAAGAATTAAATTAAAACCTATAAATAATAATAAATATATATATAAATTATATGAAACATATATATTAGGCTAAGCAACTACAATAATGGCAGACCACAAGCAACTTTCGAACAAATTTTATGCTTATTTAACATTTACCATACGAGTTATAAATGTTTAATCAAAACAATCCAACATTTATTCATATGCATACGATAGCTATGTAAACCATATTGTAGATGATTGATTTGAGCTTGAGGTCGGGTCATGCATCACAAACAAAAACAAAACAAAAGCAACCGAAAACAAAAGTACACGACGCTTTGAGCCCGGGCCAAGCGCCACACAAAGTTGTAACCATATCATGAGGCCTCTTCCCCGTATAATTAATTGTATTCTCGATAGTGCTTGTTATTTTCTATTTAGTTAACGAATTGATTATACTTATAAAGCCTTTCTGCTGACTACCGCCAGCCACACTTTTGTTAGATTAGTGCCTAAGTCTAGTTGATATCCCAATGTATACCTATACCTATACCCCGACATTTTGTGGCTTTTTACACCCGACCAACCAAACCTTGTATAGCTACTCTATAGCATTTCCGATTTTCTCAAGCTCCCCTACTCTACTTCCAATTTTATTCAATATTTTTTCAATGAATTTCCTTAAATTCAAGACACACAGGCCCCCCAAAAACATTTAAGTTAATCACAGCGTTGTTCTTGTTTTACACATTATTCAAATTCAGCAACATAAGAATTTTAAATTTAAGTGAAAGTTTAAAACGTTAAATGTGTAAGCATACTTTTATGAACAAACAAAAAGAAAAGCGAAAAAAAAATGAAACCAACAACAAACTTCACTAAAATTAGGTTTGTATTCTGGATACAAAAAAAGAAGCAAAATGGCAATTAAAAAGAATGAACACAATATAAATAAAATTTGTATATTTAATAAAAATAGCAAAATAAAAATAAACTTCTTTTAAAAAATTAACAAAGCCATCTTTGTCCTGCCCATTTTCCAGTTTATTTAACAAAAGACCTTAGTTAACACCACCCATTAGATTGACCACCCGATTCTTGTATCGCTTGGAGATATCCTTCTCGATGTGCGACTGCAGGGTGCGAGTCTGGGCGATCAGCTCCTCCAGGACGGGATTCAGCTGCTGCCGCTCTTCCCGCAGCTCGATGGCTCGCTTCTTGAGCGCCTCCTGCGTGGATCGCAGCTTCTCCACGGCCTTGGTCATCTGCTGCAGCTTGGTGGCCAGCAGATTCGCGTATTTCGGCGAGTGCTTCAGCTGGAAGAGATGCCGCGTCTGCTCGTCCGAGGTCTGTTGTATGATTTTTTCCACCGAGGCGAGGATCTTCTTAATACTCTCCGCATCGTGGGTGGCAATGTTGTCCATCAGGGAGAACATGATGTCGCTCGAGGACTCTAGCTGCTTTAGTTCGCAGAGGCGCAGGCGCAGGAAGGATTCCAGCTCGTAGATTTCGTCCAGGAAGCGATCGCGATAGTTGGGCGAGTCCAGCAGGGTGTAAGCTTGATCACCTGGGAAAAGAAAATTAAAATAGGATAATATTTGATGTTAAAAGTTTCGATATATCAAACCTAACGATATGTTCGATATGATATTAGGCTCGATATTTTTCTTCAAATATTATATCGGATTTTTTAATTTATGTTAATTAATATAAAGACGTTAATAACAAAATATATTCGATAAAAAGGAACTTTTTTTAACGTGCCTTCGATAAAACAAATATTTGAAAGTAAAATACAATTATTTCGGATGTTAAAAGTGTCGAAATAACAAACCTCACAATGTTTTCGATATGATATTAAGCTCGATATTTTTGTCCAAATATAATATCGGAATTTTTCTAGTATATTAATTAATAAAAAGAAGTTAATAACAAAATATATTCGATAAAAAGAAACATTTTTAAACATTCTTTCGATAAAACCGATATTTGAAAGTAAAATACGATCATTTTTGATGTTTAAATTTTCAATATTTCAAACTTGACGATATTTTCGATATAATATTGATTTTTTTTTGTTCAACAACTTAATCCTAAGTACTTACCCTTGGCAGTACCGCCATCCATGCCTGTTCCCTCCACCACGATTCCGTATTCCTCGACAGGGATGTCAAAGTTGATCTCCACCGCATCGGTGGGCGCAGATTCGATGCCCCAATCGATGTTGCCGCCATCAGTTTCCTGCAAATCCCCACTGCCAAAGTCTCCGTAGTCGATAATCTCGGCCGAAACGGTGGAGGAGGTGCCCCCATTGTCGTCCGCTCCAAAGTCAATCTCCAGCGGGGCATTGTCATCCTTGCTGGCGATGCCCTCGCCGAGATTCAACCGAATCGGTGGCTCCTCGACGGCCAGCGGCGCCTCCTTGTGGATGTACTGGTACACGGTGGTGTTGCCGAACTCCACCAGGTGGCTGAGGATGGGCAGCGCCTGCTTGTGGCCGCCCACCTCGGCGTACAGATCGATGCCCGGCTGGATCTTGGCAATGTCGATCAGGGATTTGGCATAGAGATCGGGCAAACCAGCCAGAACCTCGACGAACTCCGAGTGCAGGTTATCGCCCCGGACGCCCAGTTGCTCCAGCAGGGCGGCGTGCTCGGCCAGCAGCTGGCTCTCCGGCTTGTGCAGGTCGTGGGCCCGCTTCTGGCTCTCCTCTGTCTGCTGCTCCAATTTGGCCATCTGCTTGCGCAGCCCGGGAATCTCGTAGTTGACGTTGCGCACGAACATCTGCGCCGTTTCGGCCAGGTAGGTGGCGTTCTTCTCGTACAGGCGGCTCACCTCCTGCCAGTCCTTCATCCGCTGGCTGCCGTAGGTGCCGAAAACGCTCTTCGTGTCCTTTTCCGTCTGCTTCAGGATCTCGATGATCTCCTTCACATGGTAGTAGTTGATGTCTGTGAGGGGAATATCCGAATTAGTGGGTATAACTATTGGTTAATTGGTAGGATGTACTTGTCCTGGCCAACAGCTTGATCAGCTGCTCATTGGAGGGCATGTCCTGCAGAGCGGCGCTAATCTTCCTGTGAATTTCCCGAACCTCCTGCTGCACATTTTTGGGAACAATTCTTCGGGAGATCAGCCAATCCTGCAGCTTCAGCGTGTGTATGTCGATGGGGATCTCGGACTCCTGTGGGTTTGAAATAATATAGTGATTTCTGGTTCATTCTCGGAGAAATTATTAATAAAAAGCTTACATTCATTTTTAATCAATGTTTTTGTCCACGCAGACTGTTTTGTTATTGTTGTTTCTGGCAGAGTTGCCACACCACACTTAGTGCGGACTCGAACCGCACTAAAGTACCTAAAATAGGCCGTTCACACTGTTTTTGATATAACTGATTATTTTGCGCTAAAAACGATCTAAATTTTTTCAAAAATAGGTTTTAAAATAACTGTTTTTATGCTGTAACTCGTCCAAAAAGTTTGAAAGACGCTGTGTTGTACAGTTTAGAACCCAGTATATTTTGAATCCTATCATTTTCCAGGGCATTTAATAAATGTAATGTTTTGACCCGTTTTTCAAATTAATTTTCGAAAAATTGCTGAAAATTTATATTTATAACTAGTTCAAATCCTTGTTTTCCGCAAAGGAAAAAGGAAACACCCACCAAACCCTCAAAAGCAAAGCGCACTTTCAAATAATTCCTATTATATATATTTTGTTTTCAAACAAGGGTTAATCAAAAACTAAGCAATGGTTCCGCGGATCGACTTCCTAAGCTGAGTAGTCATTGGCAATAGCTGCGGCATCGGCATCGTCCCGGAACATCTGGGCAACCTGGGCGCTGGGCAGGACCTTCTGGGAGCTGCCCGTCTTGGTCTTGCGCCAGATGTCCCACTCCACAGGATGCATTTTCTTCTTGTGCGAGTGCATGTTGGCGTTCGAGTTGAAGGTGCGGGGACAGAAGGGACATTTGTAGAGTGGCTCGCCAGTGTGCTGGGCCATGTGCTCCTGAAAAAAGGGAAATATAAATATAAGTAAAGGTAAGTAAGATAGTAGGCTACTAAATCTACCTTAAGGCTGATGTCCTTCTTGAAGGTTTTGCCGCACTGTTCGCAGGTGTAGATGACATTCGAGTGCGAGTAGCGCTTGTGGCCGATCAGCGCGCGGGAGTTCTTGCAGCTCTTGCCGCATTCCGAGCAAATGAAAAGCTTGCCCTCGTCGTTGTGGCGCCTCAGATGCTGCTTGAGATTGTCCTCGTCCTTCAGCCAGCTCTCGCAGTCGGGCCGCGGGCACTTGATCCTCGGGCCGCTCTCCTCGAAGTGCAGGCGAACGTGCTTCTCGAAGACGGCCTTGTCCTTGATCTTCTTGCCGCAGACATGGCAGATATTGGCGGCCTTGCGGTGCTGCATGCTGATGTGCACCTGCATGTGGTACTCGGTGGCGAAACTAAGTGAGGGAAAGAGTTATTATATGCTGGTATAGCGGTAAAGGTAATCTACATACGCATTGTGTTTGGGGCACTGGGGACAGATGAACTTGCGCTCGTTGACCGGCACATGGGAGCCCTTGTGCAGCTCGAGCAGGTTGCGCCGCGAAAAGCGCTTGCCGCAGTCCTCGCACTGGAAGTCGCACTCCTCGTCGGGCACATGGTGGACCAGCCAGTGGGCGCGCAAAACGCTCGAGTTGGCAAACACCTTGCCGCAGTCCTTGCATCTGTTGGATAAAATGGTTTTCTATTAATATACATTCTAGCAGGGTACGGAAATTGACACACATGTTAAAAACATGAAATATCGTATTTTACAGTGTGAGCAAAATTGTTGACATGTGTGTCAAATAAAAAAGTGTTAAAATGTGAAAAATATTTGTTTACACACACAGCTCACTTGTGTTTTTTACACACTTTTTTTAACACAAATGAAAATTACAGTCGAAGGGAAATTGAAAAACTATTTCAAAGCATATATGAATTCATATACTCTAGAAAACTGTGCATTTTTCAGCTCAACATGCAATTTTGACACTTGAATGTCAAAAACTCATTGTGTTAAAAACACGCTGTGTAAAAAACTCATCGTGTTAATAACACGTCGTGTAAATAACATATGTAGGATACAATTTTTCACACACAAGTCAATAACTTATTTTGATCTTAACACAAGTTTTTTACAGTGCGTGTTATTTTCCGAACCCTGCATTCTAGGAACGTTTTAAGCGAGTCACCCACTTGATGTATTCGGGATTCTCGTGCCGCCTCGCATGCTCCTGGATGAGACAGCGCTTGTTGAGCTTGCGGCCGCAGCACTTAATGTACGGCCGCTCCTCCGGGTGCTTTTCCTTGAAGTGCTCGCGTATGCCGTCAAAGTCCTCGGCCAGGAATATGCACAGCTCGCAGCCCATGACTATGTAGCGCTTGATCAGCTCCTCGTCCTCCTTGCAGAACGGCGGCAGGCGCTCCATCTTGAAGATTCTCTTGGGCGGCCCCCGTTTCGCGGTGATCTTGCCCTCCTGTTTGCTCTTTCTGCCCGGTCCGCGTTTCGTCTTGGCCGGCTTGACCACCACCTGTGCTTTCCGCTTGCGTCCGCTGCGGGTCACAATCAGGTCGTCGGTGTCCTCGTCCTCCTCCTCCGCCTCCTCCTCGTCCTCCTCGTAGTCCTCGTCGTGCTCATTGTTGGTGTCCTCGAAGGCAAATTCGAGGTCGGGCGACTGGCGCTCCGTCTTGATGCCCACCTTGCTGTCCTCGGGCGACATCGCCTGGCCGAGATCGAGCTCGTCCAGGGGATTCACATTCAGCTGGGCGCCCACATCGTTGTCCACCGCCAGGACGTCTGCCGGCATGAGCACCTCCTCCGGCCAGGAGGTGTTGACCATCTCCGGATCCTGCTTGAACTTGGCGGTGGTGGCGTAGATCACCTGGGCCTCCTGTATGGACACGTAGAACTGGTGGAACTCGGACACCTGTGTCCAGCAGACGTTGCAGATGACCTTGGATATCTCGTCGTTGGGCAGAACCTGCGGATGGGGTCAGTAGTGGTCAGTCTCCCAGGCACAGGCCAGAAAAAAAGTGGGTGAGCTGCTTACCTCGAACCAGAAATGCTGGCGCAGCACCTCCGCCACCTTGTTCTCCGCGGCGTCCATGTCGAAGATCTGCAGACACATCTGGGCGCCGCTCACGCCGCGCAAGCAGAGGCGGCAGATGTCCATTTTGCATTTATTTGATAAAAACTATAATAAAAAGTTGTAAATTTACATAGCTCTTTCGATAACTCCCATCGCAACTATCGGTTGGGCAATCGGGGGGTAGGGTCGCAGGGTCACACTGCCGGGCCAACGGTCACACTATTGGAATTGGCTATTTTATTTTGCAGAAGATAATGTGGGTTGCGAGGGAAAAATGAGCAAGCCCGTGAATAAAAGCAAGGAAGTGGCTGCATCCTCCGCCAGCTTGAAGGTAAAAGTAGCCTAAATGTAGGTGCCATAAAGTTTCCCACTCACCTGGCTTAATTTCCAGAGGATTAGCGAGAAGAAGCTAGAGGCTTTCACAGTGGGCACCTTCTCTAAAAGACAATTGTCCAAAAAGGAGATCGAGGACCAGAAGAAAAAGGAGGATGCAGCGGCAGCGGCACATGTAGGTGGATCAAATATACACCTATCAGTTAACCCACATTGCTAACCCTTCCAGGCCTTCAAAGAGTTCGTGGAGACCTTCCAAGATGCCCCCACGCCCTCCTCCAAAGTCTGGGTGAAGGCCGGCACCTACGATGCGGGATCCCGGCGGGAGGACAAGTCGGAGAAGGGCAAGCTCTACAAGCCCGTGTCCAAGCTGCTGGACAAGAGCAGCGCCGACAAGGTGGAGGAGTACGCCAAGACCCTCGCCTCGGATCTCAAGAAGGAGGCGACGGGTCCGCTGAAGAAGAAGAACCAGGAGAAGAAAAAGAGCAACTTGGAGCTGTTCAAGGAGGAGCTGAGACAGTAATCCAGATACCTAATCCCCTAGATATCACCCATTAACCCCTGATAACCCACAGAATCCAGGAGGAGCGCGAGGAGCGGCACAAGTACAAGCATTTGGCTGTTTCCCATGCTCCGCCTGCCCAGCAACCGGCGGCGGCGGCTTCATCCGCTCCAGTGGCCAGCAGCAGTGCCTCCACCACCTCGCAGGCTTCTAATAGCTCCAAGGAGTCGGGCTCCTTCGACACCGGCGATCCGAATACCACCAACCTGTATCTGGGCAACCTGAACCCCAAGATATCCGAGCAGCAGCTCATGGAGATCTTCGGGCGCTACGGTCCGCTGGCCAGCATCAAGATCATGTGGCCGCGCTCCGAGGAGGAGAAGCAAAGGGGTCGCAATTGCGGGTTCGTAGCCTACATGAGCCGCAAGGATGCGGAGAGGGCTTTAAGGACTCTAAATGGGCGGTACATTATGGGCTACGAGATGCGCCTGGGATGGGGTAATCTATCGCTATTCTGTTAGAGATATTAGTATCTTAATTTTGTTTACTTTATAGGAAAGACCGTGCCCATCATGAACACGCCCATCTTTGCACCGCAAGCTTTGCTGGAGATGACCCTTCCACCTCCTCCATCGGGTTTACCCTTCAATGCCCAACCGCCGCCAAGTGAGGCAGATGTTTTGCCCAAGAAGAACTACAAGGAGTTCGACCAGGAAGAGGACAAGGAAAATATGGAGAGGGTTAGTAAAAAAACAACCTTTTCTTGATCAAGGAATAACCAAATGACCCTGTTTTATTTTATAGATACTGGCCAAATGCGTGGTTAAAGTTCATATACCCACAGAGAAGTATGAAGAGCTCTAAGAACTTCCGATCTACAAGAAACCTTTATAATTTTTGCCCTACTTTTAGGGCCGTTCTGAACGTAATTCATCGCATGATCGAGTTTGTTATACGCGAGGGTCCAATGTTTGAGGCCCTGATCATGATTCGCGAAATGGAGAACCCGCTGTTCTCGTTCCTCTTCGACAACGAGAGTCCTGCGCACATCTACTACCGCTGGAAGCTCTTCTCCTTGCTGCAGGGCGATACTCCAAACGAATGGCGGGAGGACGAGTTCCGAATGTTCAAAAATGGGCCGGTTTGGCGGCCCCCCATCGCCAATTTCTACACTCAGGGCATGCCGGATGAGCTAGTCGTCGATCCTGATGCTCCAGTGGTCCACAAAGGAGCCTTGTCCAATGCGTAAAGTTTAACAGAGATAATTCTTCAAGGATTATAATTAATTTTGATGACTTTCCCCAGTCAACGCGATCGTCTGGAGGATCTGATCAGACAACTGACGCCGGAACGCTCGCGCATTGGCGATGCCATGATCTTCTGCATTGAGCATGCAGATGCTGCTGATGAGATATGCGAATGCATCGCCGAATCTTTATCCAATTTAAATACGCTGGCCTCTAAGAAGATTGCTCGCCTTTATCTGATCTCAGATATACTGCACAACTGCACGGTTAAGGTGGCCAATGCCTCGTTTTTCCGCAAGTCGTAAGTATCAGTCCTTTTTAAGTTAAAACATAGATTTAACCTTTAATATTCAGGGTGGAAAAGCAGCTGGTGGATATCTTTGAGAATCTGCATAATTACTACCAGAACATTGAGAGCCGATTGAAAGCGGAGGGCTTTAAATCCCGAGTCTGCAATGTAATTCGCACCTGGGAGGAATGGACCATCTATCCCAAAGAGTTTATGGCTCAGCTGACGGCCAAGTTCCTCGGGAAACCAGTTAGTTTCGTTAATTTATTATTAATTATACATGTTAAATACAAAATTCTATTCTGTAGTACATCATGCCGGTGAGTTCTTCACCGCAAGCCGAGGAAACGCGTTCGGATGAGGCGCTGGACGAAGATATCGACGGTGCCCCGCTCTCGGGAGATGAAAAGGACGATGAAGATCTGGACGGCGTGCCCTTAGATGGAGCTGCTCTGCTCAAGAGCGCCTTGAAGCGGGCCATTCCCGACGCAGATGCCGCCACTCCAAAGCGGGAAACACCCAGAAGAGATGAATATCTCGATGAAATTGATGGCATACCTTGTGAGACTCTATTTATCACTTAAAACTACTTTGTAATGTAAAACCAACTAAAATTCCAGTTGATGAGGACCTCGATGGCATTCCGCTGGAGAAGGAAACCAAACCCACGGCCAAAATGCCCGGTTTTATACCCTCCAAGTGGGAGACGGTGGATCCCCAGCAAGTAGAAGCGCAGGCGATTACTACCAGCAAGTGGGACACTCTCGATCCGCCGGATCCGCCCAAGTTCTTCAGCTCGGACGAGGACAGCGACGATGACAACTCGCAGAAATTCAGCGACGAGAAGCGACAAAAGCTGAGGGACATTGAACTGAAGGCTATACAGTATCAGGATGAACTGGAGTCGGGAAAGAGGCGTTTAGAGCCAGGATGGACTGTGTCCGAACAGGTGGAATACTTCCGCAAGCGGTTGCTCAAGGTAGGGCTTTATTACAAAAGATTCATCATAATTAACTGGAATTCCTTACATTAGGACTCGAGATCCGAGTCTACGGTAGACTCCCCGCTGAGCTACTTGCACTCCAAATCCAAGGGCTCTAAAGTCAGCGAGAGTCCAGCCCAGTTTGTTCGCAAACGATCGCATTCACCCTACTCCGCTGGAGAAACAAAACGCAGGGATTATTCGCCGGAAACCTCGCGCTCCTCCAAGTCATCCAAACGCAACCGATCGCGCAGTCCCTCTGGATCCCCCAAGCGCTACGCAGAGCGATCTTCGCGCAGTTCCCGGTACGAGAGTCCCGCTGCCAGTTCATCCCGCTCGCGCTCCTCGCGTCGAGAGGAGCCACCTTCTCCTCCGCGACACCGCAGCGATAAGCACAAGCACAAGCACAGGCACTAGACGATTCGCATTTGATTAAACATTGATTCTACATAAAAACACACTCGTCGTTTGCTCTAAATACACAGTATATATATATATTTTAAATCTAAATTGTTTGTTAGGATGTGGAACACACGCACAACACACACGCCCTGCGAATTTGTCTAAAAACATGAATCTAAGCAAGCTATCTTAAAAGTGGTTTACCAACCAACACCAGTCCTCGAACTTTAAGCAGCAGTGGGTGATTATAGTGAATACACAGATGGCTTAAAAGTAGATGCGAACCGCCTCCTCGGCGTTCTGCTCGACGGGGCAGTAGGGGCACTTGAGGATGTGGCCCACGCTCAGCTTGTGCAGGGCGTCGTTCGAAATGACGTGGCCGCAGGTCAGCTTCTTGGGCGGGTTGTCCTCGGAGGTCTGCTGGCGCAGGATGGGGCAGGCGAAGATCGAGTGGAAGCGGAACTCGGGCTGCAGGTCGATCTCGATGGGCAGCTCGTCGCAGCCGTTCCACATGCCCAGCACCTGGCGCGACTGCATCACCTGCTTGATGTTCAGCAGGGCGGGCAGCGCAGTGCACCCGGCATTGACCACCACCGACAGGGCGGAGTTCTTGCTGATGCCCAGCAGCTGGCAGGCATCCTTGAGGAAAATAAACGACAGCTCGGTCCACATCTCCTGGCCGAGGAAGTGCTTGTACGGCGAGTTCTCCAGGCCACTGGGCAGGTAGATAAAACTGGCCATCAGATTGGCAATCTCGTGCTCGTAGCGTATGGCGAACTTCTTGAAGTTCAGCCGCGCATAGGAGATGGCCTCGCGCTGCGAGTCCAATCCGTACGAGACCAGCTGCATGAAGCGCATGCGGTGCAGCCGGAATTCGATGAGCGAGTGGCGGTCACTCAGCTGCTGCGAGTACATCTTGGCCCACTTCAAGGCATCAGTGAGATCCCGCTTCTGTATCTTCACCCACATGCCGTAGATGTCGGCAAACTCGCGCTCCGAGTCGAAGACATCCTGGGCGTGCTCCGGCGACATCTTGGACTCGCGGATCAGGGTGCGCGCCACGTCGTCCATGCCCTGGCGGCAGTAGTGCTTGGCAATGGCCTTGTTCAGCAGCATCAGGTTCTCCTCGTCCTGCAGCACGTCCACGCGCATCGTGGAGGTGAAGTCGGCGCTGAAGTTGCGGTCGATGGCCTTGCCGATCTTCGAGATGGAGCCGTGCAGATCGCGGTGCTCGGTGGAGAGCTTCTGCACCCGCTCGTTGCACCGGGCGATCACCTTGCGGATGCTCTCCATCTGGCGGTCGTTGAGGCGCTGCGGGGCGGTGGGTTCCGTCTCCACCTGCATGCTCACCCCATCGCCGCCGCCCATCGGATCGTCCTGGGAGACCTGGGTGCTCGAATTGAGAGTCGTGACCAGCTGCTCCGCCCTGCTGAGCACCTCCACCAGCTCCGACATCTGGGTGGCTATGTCCCCGATGTCCGCCGCCGCGTTCTCGTGCAGCTGCTCCAGCTTGCTCACCACGCGGGTCAGGTCCTTGTCCACCGACGAGCAGGCCCACGACTCGTTGTCCATTGTCAGCTCCAGTTTCGTGGGTTTTTTAGATTTTAAGCTAGCCACGCCAGGCGCCCGAGATCTCTTTGCTTCTTACTCGACTTTAAGCGTCCGTTGCCCTGACGTTTGACGATTAACGGCGATTCTCGCAGGTGATCCGTAAAATGCGTATTATTAATTTTTTACAACACAAAGGAAACAAAGTCAGCGATGGGATTTCTGGTATTTATATACCAGTTCAATACTGTGTGTCGATGGCACTTTCGATAGTCGCGACTATGCAGCAGGCCATTTCCACTAAACATCTTGTTTTCACTTTTCTTTTAGTAAACTAAGAATTTAGTTTTTAAGTTTTTCTATATAGATACGTTTTGCTGCGAAATAAAGATCTTTCTTTGGGAAACTGTGTTTTTCTTTTTTTTTAATATTGGTTACCACTACTAAAATACAAAAGATTCAAATTAAGGCACTCAAAAAACTTTAACCATTCTTAAATACAAGACTGGTGGGAACACCTTATTAACAGCTTATCCTATCGGTACTTCGCGCAGCTATCGACTGTGCGCGCAACTGAAAAAATCAATTTTCATTGCTGCCTGCTTTCTGGGCAGAGAAATTTATAACGACAAACAAACAGTTTGAAATTAGCCGTAATTAGATAAGATAACGAACTTTAAAAATAAATTAAGGTGTTAATGCTAACCAACTGGTAAATATTACAAAAAATTGATGTACAACTTGAGATTAATCCCAAGGACAAAAGTGCCAAATGTCCACACTTTGAATTCATAATTTTTAAAAATAAGTGATGAGTCTTGAGCTGAACGACATTGAACCCAAATTACAATGCCGTGTCTCCAAAAATAAAAGCACGGTGAAGATGAAACAAGTTTCCAACAAAATATGCAAAGTAAAATATAAATAAAAAACCAGGTGGCTGAAATAAAAAGTTGCAGTGAAAATTACAGCAGTGCACGGTTAAACAATTTTACTTTCCCCGATTGCCAGTCAGTGCGTTCGAAAGCGAAATGGAAAACGTTGGGAAAACTCATAATACTCGCTAGTGTGTGTGTGTATGCGTGTATGATAACAAGAGAGAAGAAGCTGCGAAATGAAAATATGAAAACACGAAAAGTTCGCATACTTAACAGTTGTGGTCAGCACTTTATATGTGATATCTTAATTTAAATTAATTTACATTTTTTCTAATTTGACGTTTTTGTGAACTGATTTACTCGAGCTGTTTTTTGAAATGGGAGAAAAAGGGCTCTACGAGTATACTCGCGCAGGGCTCTAGTTAAATGATAGTAAAAAATGGCGATTTATACTTAAATTAAATTTTTTTTAAGTAAATTGGGTCAAGCTTAAGCCTTATCCAGCTTATATAATAAAGAAGTTTTTTCTAAATAAAACAAAAAGTTTAAGACTGAAATAATTTTTTTTAATTTAAAAAGGGTCTGTTTTTATTACGAGTGATTCCTATTTCTATTTCTATTAAACTTTTTTCCTTACAACTGTAATCAATTTGGTACAAACAAAAGAACCAAAACTAAAAACTTTACTTGTAATTCATTTATTTAATACTTTAAAATACTTTTAAACGACACAATATTAAAGTCTTGACCGCTGTTGCATGTTGAGGATACCTCTCGGAAATTCCCGGTGCAGGCCCAAGCTGCAAATCACTTGTCTCCTCGGAAAAATAAAAGGAAAATAATGGCCGACGACGATTATGAGGAAGAGCGCGCCGCTGTCGTCGTGTCGGGTCTTCAGATCTGATCTGCCGAAAATTCGCTAATAGTTTAGTTTCAAAAATTTCGCTGGCCAGTTCGGGAACAACATTCGAACTTTGCGTAAGCACTCGCTCTGTCCAGTTTTTTTGTGGCCTAAAGCCGTTTTTCCAAAGCGATATTAAAACGTTTTTTAGTTTTGGAAAAGGAACAAACATTCAATATTATTTATGCGGTCGTTAATTGTGAAGAGCCCCGGTGATTTGTGTTTGTGTGTTGGGAAAAGTGAAAATAATAAAGAATTATTAGACGGGGCCGAAAAGAGCGAATTGCGCGAGCTAAAAATAAAAAAGATCGGGACCGCTATTTATGTAATAAACTTTTTGTTTTCCCGCAACAAATATTCGAAACGTATACAGAGCATTTTGCTCGGTGACCAGTGATGTGAAAATACAGCACCAGCGAAGCGTGTAACCAGCCACATAACGCCTCTATATATCTTTCAGATAATGCTTTAAACGTTCAGAAAGCGAGCAACATTAACCAGCTAAAGCCAACATGAGCCAATGTCAAAGTTAAACAAAAACCGGAATCACCGCGCATAGTCAACAGCTCGCCGAGAGCCATCAACGAACCAAATCGATCAGGAATATTTAAGGACAGTTTGCCTTAGGAACCACTTAGCTTTAACCACCAACAATAGCCATAAAATAGAATCGAGATCTAAGCCAAAATGCCTGCGACAGCCACATCGAAGCCAAGACCTCCGGTCGTCGAGGAGGGAATGACGCCCAAGAAAACCGCCTTGATCATTGTCACCGTGATCGGATGCATCGCCATTCTGTGGCCTAAGGTTTTCCATCCCATGATGTTCGGCGGTGTTCCGCCTCCCAAGCAAAACTTCAAGGATCAGCGAGCAGCGACACCTGGCGGTGAGTCTTCAGATTTCCTCTATAACAGTGAAAGTTCTCTTGGAAAGAAACTTACTAGTCTACATGAGAAAACGCTAGTGATTTAAAATATCCTTTATATGGAAAGAAAGATTTATAAAGAGTTTTAATTTTACAGAAATCTCTTTCAAGCGAATTCCAACTTAATTTGAAAATTAACTAATTACCTTCCAAAAAAATATACTTTTGAGAGGTTCTTAACCTTGTAATCCTAAGAAAATCCCTAGCGTTTACAAGTGTTTCGACATATTTCACTTATTTAATAACACTGTGCAGCATTTTTAGTGCTTTTTAAATTTACCTCGATGGATGCTATATTTTTGGATTCGTTACGAATTCCCAAGTTAAACTGCGTTTTCCAAAAAGTTCCCCGACGCAAGGATTCTTAGCAAAAGGACCTCAAAGTTCGAAAAATGCTGAAATTGGCCAACTTTGCGGAGCTCTCAGAGGCAAATGGATGCATGGTTTGATTCGATGTTAAAGTTTTTTAAAAGATACACCCTTTATCTTTAAAACCCTATACTTAAAAAATTTTTAAGATTTTTTTTAAGGCAGAAACAAATTCTAGAAAACATAGTCAAAAAACATAAAAGTATACAGCTGCGGTCAAAATGGTAGTAGTGTTGCCGCCCTGTGTATTTAAAAGTTTGTTGTTGTAATTGATCTTTTCCTGGTAATATTGTATTGATTATAATTTTACTATTAGACTAATTGGATAAGAAAAAATTACAACATCAAACTTTTAAAAACACAAGGCGGCAACACTGCTACTACTTTGACCGCAGCTGTATGTTTTTCAGTTTTTTGACTATGTTTTTTGGAATTTATTTCTGCCTTAAAAAAAAATCCTAAAATTATTTTATGTATGGGGTTTGAAAGATAAAGGGTGTATCTTTTAAAAAACTTTAACTTCGAACCAAGCCATGCATCCATTTGCCTCTGAGAGCTCCGCAAAGTTGGTCAATTTCAACATTTTTCGAACTTTGAGGTCCTTTTGCTAAGAATCCTTGCGTCGGGGAACTTTTAGGAAAACGCAGTTTAACTTGGGAATTCGTAACGAATCCAAAAATATAGCATTCGTCGAGGTTAATTTTTGATGCTGCATAGTGTAATTATTATTTATTTTATATTTATTTCTTAATTATTTGTTTAATTTTCTTTTCATTTCGTTACGTGGGTGGTGTTTTTTTGTGGGCTGTGCTGTCGATGTTGTAGGATGTTGTGACGTTGTGCTTGACAGGGAGCAGTTTATGAATGTCTCAAAGAAGGACACTGTTGAGCCTTTCGGTCCGCATTTGTATCGCAAACAAATCAATGTTTACACGGGCGAAATAAGTATGTGCCGCAACTATGATCTGCTAATTTGTTTCACTAACCGTGTTTGGCTTTTCTAACAAACTATAATACTAATAGAGTAGGTGGATTATTGGTTTAAATAATAAAATTATTTAAACTTTAAAGTACAAAGAGTGGTTTTTAATTTTATCTAATTTAATGTTATAGGTAACAGGAGTATAATTTGTATAGATTTTTTAGATTTTTTTTTTAATAAACTAAAGAGTTTATTAATTATTTCGAAGCTTAAAATATTAAATTACGTTACTAGCTATTGTTATTATAATATTCTGTCCAGAAATATCTAACCAATTTTAAATTAATGCACAGGGATAATGTTTTGTTGTTTTAAAAATTAATTTTTCATAACCTCCAGCTGCTTAATTGCCTTTTCCTAACCGAATTTTCTGTCCCACCATAAAAAGTTCTCACGATATTCGTGGCTAATAAATAAATCGTCTCAGGTCTGCGCCAGGAGCGTCCAGCCCACCTGCATCCGGAATCTATATATCAGGCGATGAGGGAGCGGGGTCGTGCCATCCCCGCCACTCCCACAGTTCCGATTGTGGAGCAACGCAAGAGCTCACCTAGTAATCCGCCTCCGCGGATCGTCGACGGACGGGTAAGTTTATGCGGCTATAACTATAACCATAGGATCTGCATTATTCTCCGGATGATAAATACACAATTATATTTTTCGGCGGTCGCACTGATTATTATGACGACGAATGGAGGAGATGAGACATATCCGCGCTCGCGTTGGAAGTCATTTATAAATAGCCAAACGTTTATTTTATTTGGACTCGGGTTTTGTTTTTATGACACTGCACGCAAATTGAAGGCAGAAGACAGCGCTAAAGAAAACACAAAAAGAATCTGTAAAGGATGAGTGGGAGATCGGCGGAATAAGAATCAGAATGTGCTGCTACATATTGAACTTGTGCCAAATTCAGTGCGCCAGTTCCAATTCGCTCTCTTCTATGGCAAATGGATAGCAAATGGATGGTAAAATGGCCAAAGAGCACAGAAAATCAGCTGTACGCTACTCATGTCAAAATACATCAAGGCGGATACGCGATATTTATGATTACAGGGAAATAGCATTGAATTAACCAAAAGAATTTTTGCTAATCCGATGCACCTTAAACATATTGACAGAAATTCGAAAACGAGTTTATACCGAAAATTCGTGGTTATAAAATCTTATAACAAAGCATGTACCATGGGGCGAATACGTGATTTGTATGATCACAGGGAAATGACATTAAGTAAGCCAAAACAATATTGCTCATCTGATGTACTTAAAAAATATTGACATTAATTCAGTATTAACAGAGTAGATTCCGAATATTCCTGGTTTTAAGTTATGGTAAGTTAAGTTATAGAGACCTACTATGATAAAATGTGTACTATGGGGCGAATACGTGACTTTTATGATAACAGGAAAAAACACTTTGTATGTAGAAGATTCCACAAATTATATTTAAAATTCTTTAAAAAAATTTTAATAAGTTGGAAAAGATAACATTCATAGCCTTTCAGACGTATGTTGAAAATATAATATTTGGAATATATAGTAAAATATAGAGATCTAATACCAGATATCTTATTATTATCTTATAGACTATAATAAAATTATTTATTTTTCAATTTTCTAGCCCGGACCCATTCCTGGGATGCGCCCGCCCATGGGAGCCGGAGCTCTGCATCAACCACAGCAGCGTGGCAGTAGCATGGGATTCCTGATGCCGCTTTACACGATCGGAATTGTGGTGTTCTTTGGATACACGCTCATGAAGGTGACTCCATTTCTTTTAAACAAAATTTAAACGAAAATAAACCCCTTCTCCTTTAGATAATGTTCAAGAACAAGGGTCCCAATGAACCCTACGGACCGGCACCTGTGAATCCTGCCTTCCGTCAGGAGGTCTTTGGCCAACAGAACCACAGTCAGGTGGAGGATTTGGCCAGCAGCAAGTTAGGTGAGTTCCGGATTCCATTTTCTAGATAATTACAGCACAAAACACATACACTAGCCATCGCATTCACGAGTCAAAACCTAACCAAAAAAAAAATTCATTTTGTAATCTTCTGCTTCCCGAACACGCACTCCGAAAATCAAATATCTCAAATCATCCAACCAAAAAGGCTGGCGAGAGCATCAGACAAGTAAGCCAGATACAGATGGTTCCATAGATGGGATCCATAGAGTTCCGTTCGTATCTTGAGTTTCTAGACCTCGACGAAGGCCTTTTGAGTTTTGCAAATATGTCCTCCTCATTTGGTTTAGTATTTTATATTATTATCGTAGCGAATATGTGTTTTCATTCATTTTTACCTAGATGTACTTACTCTAGATGTTGTGTACTATACTATATATTTACTAACCCCATATGAATCACGCCTACATGGAAATATATTTTGTTGCCACCTTTTCCCCGTGTAAATACCCCCTAGTTTTGTTAGTCTCTCTCTCTCGATTTTCTGTTTTTTGTGGGCCCTGTTAATCAAACTCAAAGCCAAATCGTACGACAATTTTATAGGATCTGCTGCCGCTACTGCCGCCGTGAAGAAGCTGCCGGCCGCCAAGGACACCGAAAAGGAGCTACTCAACGCCAGTCTGTCGGCCACCGAGGTGGCCAGCAGCCTGTCCAACTCGCTGAAGCACCACCAGCAGCTGAAGGAGGCCGAGCAGCTGATGGAGATCGAGAAGCTGCGCCAAAAGCTCGAGTCCACGGAGCGGGCGATGGCCCAGCTGGTGGCCGAAATGAACACCGATCAGTATGAGGCCAAGGTTAGCATCGCCCGAGGAATCGAGATTTCGATATAGAAAAGATAAAGCTAATGATTCAGATACATTTACGTAGAACCACCTCATCGTAGTCGATTGCGATTTCAGTTGGCCCTTTGGTAGAGCTTGCAAATTATCGATATTTTCGATATATTTACAATATCGATGTTTTTAGGTTAAACTATCGATATTTTTCAAGCTCTACCCGTTTGTGCTCTCATCATTTATTAATCTACTTTCTATACCTTTTTGTGTTCTCATTTTCAAGATGATTGCCCTCAAGTTTCTCAAGCGGCAGCCAAACTTCTAAGACAAAACTAAACCATCATTCAGTTTCACATAGAATCAGTCAGTAAACAGACCAAAATCAGACCAACAACTCAGAACCACAACTAAGTACAAAACATAGATTGTTTCTGTTTTCTGTTGGTTGTTTCTAGTGGCTAGCTGAAAATCCTTGGAATGGTTTCTTTTCCCGACCCTCTGACCCCACCTCCTGTCTACCATATCTAAACATTTCTAACGAGTGCATGGAACGGACTTCTCTGTTTCTGTTTTAACCTGCTTGTCTGCTGTCGGCATGCGTGATCTATTACCATATCTTTCCACCTGTGTACCTGTTCTAACTAACGAATCCTAATGTCTAAATGTGTTTGCACATCACTCTCTCTCTTCGCTCGCTCTAAAACTCTAAACTCTTATGATGGGGACATATTTTACGATTCAAAAAAGTCTTTTTCGAAATCTATTCGAACACTTTCTCTAGACCGATACATATCACATTGCCATTTAGGATAATTGCCAATATCATTCCATTGTTTACGCTTTAAACGAAACTACTATACCAAACATCTCACTCTCTGTCGTTTCTACGTTTTTCATGTTTCTCACAAATGTGTGTAAAAAAAATGTATTTCTAAAAACCCCATTTTTTCGGGGCTTAGTCGTTACGGCCATACAAGGTTTGATAGACGCGGCCGATGAGCAATTAAATGGCCAAGACAAGCAGAGGGCGACGAGCGATACTGAAACTGATATGAATAAGGTTAGAGACCTTCAAAGGGTCCGGCACGGCAATCCTTGAATATTTAACTCAATAACTCGTGGATACTCGAGATCCGATTATTTAATCTTTTTTTTGTGTTTTGTTAACCAAGATCCTTCGACTAATTGAGTTTTGTTGCGTTTCACCTAACCACAACGAATTAAAGTAATTAATGCGTTTTATTATTTTACGTTTCGAGGCTGTAGAATTGCTTAGTTCTGAGACTTAAGGGAGATTCGGAGAGTAATATATAATATTCAAATCCCCAGAAAAACGACAACGAAAAAACGAGAGAGCAACTAGACGAGCAGAACCTTTCCAACGGACATGCAAACACCGAACAAAATCAGGAACAAGCGAAGGGAGGCAGGAAACGCCGGGATCTGAGCGCTGAACGGGAGCTAACGGTGGGTCATAATATCTATTATAGCATCTGTAATCCGTAGATCTGTTGATAATCGTAAATAATCGAATGCAGGTACTCGGCATGGAGTTAACAGCCAGTTGCGAGGGCGGCCAAAAGTGGACTGGACGCCCTCCAACGCCTGTTTTCCGATCGCCAAGCGAACATGTAAGTGCCACTGCCGCACAACCCCAACAGTTCCAGTTCCCAGTTTCTAGTTATAAACTAAACTTCTATCCCAAGTGATCCTTTCTGACTAATTGCTAACAAACCATGTTCTAAGATTTCCATGGGTTATAACACTTTCCAATACCATACCAAAAACATGTACTGGGTTGTTCTTCTAGTTAAAGCCGAAACTTCCTTCCTTTCAAATAACATTTTTCAAAAACCTCAAAATATTTAAATAACCTTTCTATGTTGTGTGGCTCCATTTGCTACCACCTTCTTTTCATTCTATTCCCTTTAAAAAATAAATGAATTTCTAATTAAAATTATAAAATCTTTTCTGTGGCTTATTCTATTCTACACCGCTTGTTTTGAATTCGATCCTTTAACCGAAATATAAAAGTGGAAAACAACAATCCTTCGAGGGCTAAGAAATCTAACCTGTTGCTGAGCTTATATATGTGTTCAAGCTTTCCAAGGTTATACCAAAAATATATAGTTAATTCTCCTTCCAATTTCAGTCCAAATTGGAAGAAAACTTGCCAGAGCCGCAGTCCATTTACTTGGAAGGCGCTTTGGCCCACGAGTCTCAGATCCTGGTGGCCGACTCCCAAATCAAACGCGAAGAGGTCTACGACTCTGAGCTCAATGGATCAGCCGAGGAACCAGCCGTATGAATATAGAATACTTTATAATTTAGCTTACTAATCTAGCACCTCATTTACAGATCATTCTTAGCAGCAGAATGACATTGTCATTGATTAATTTGGACGCAAATCAACTGAATGGAAATGCCGGCAAATCCGCAGTGGAAAGTCCTCTGGCTGATGACATCGAAATAATTGGACACGACGAGCAGTAGACAAAGATCTATACTTGAATGTATACCGATCGAATTTTTGATATATTTTGGCAATGATATGATAACGACTTGATTCAGACGAAACTATAAATTATGACTGATTAACACGAAACAGATTTGCCAATAATTTGATATCTAATTTGTATATACATATTGTATGTTTTGATATCTTTGTTTTGATTTTAAAACGCCAAAGTTTTGTCTCCCTTTGAAAATCCACAAACCAAAGCCCTGTCTTTCTGCTCTTCAAAAACTTTTCTCATTTTCGGTCAAACGTAAACCTACTTGCATGTCGGAAAAACTCTTTAACTCGATTAGAAAACTTGCGCTCTTTGCAAGCTGCATGATTTTATGTGAATACTGTTAGTTGAAAGTCAATGCAAAACTAGTCTACCACTAAGCTAAGCGCATATGTATTTCTTCGCATCAAGAACCCGTAGTTATTTGGCAAGGAAAATTACCCACAAAAAGATCCGATCGATTGCACATTATGATTAAACAAATAAAGTTAGTGCCACAGCGTTTGTGAACCTAGTATAATGAATAAATTGAAAACCGAACTTGACATCGAAATGTGTTTTTGAATTTAATGTAAACTACAAGGAACCGAGTAAAATTTTATCTTAAAGTTTTGGTGTTTTTTTGAAATGGAATATTAAAGAATCGGACAGTTTGAAAGGTATAAAAAAATAATGAAATCAAAAATTTGAATAAAAGAGCATATTTAATATATAATTTTTTTTTGTTTCCGATTTATTTTGGATATTTTTTGCATCCCATAATTACAAAATATTAAAGAAAAGGTGTTTTTTTAATTCGAAAATTATATTTTCAAATTAGCAGCCCAACAACATTGTGCTTAACAGAATGCGCCTAACAGCACGAATTGTGATTTGTGATTTTCTTAGCCAGGACAGGAACCAGTTATGCGGCAGTGTTGGTAAATGCTGTTGCGGCCAACAGCTGTTTTTGTCAAGCCAGCCACAATAATTACGTAAATTTCGGCAGGTTAGTAAATTAATGTTTATTTCTTGGTAATTCCGGGGATTCTAGCTGTTACAAGACCTCCAGGGGGTAGCAGAAATATCAGGGAACAATTGCCACTACTTTAAAAGCCTGAAACGGCAAAGGGGGCTCCGCACTTAAGCCTTTTGTTTGTGCCTAATGGTTTTTGCAACTCCATACCTTCAATAGCCAACCATGTCGCTGCTCCGCGCCAAGTACTACGACCATCCCGATGGAGAGGACGCCTTCGGCAAGATAGTGGCCACCAACAAGTACGCGGTGTCCGCCGGCCTGGCCTGGTCCATGTTCGATGTGCTGACGCTCTCCAAGCCGCAGGGCTACCTGCCCACTTTGGGCCGCTTTGCCTACAACACCGGTCCGCTGATGGGCATGGCCACGGCATTTACTCTGACCACCCTGGCGGCCACCAATGCCCGCGGCAAGGACGACAAGTGAGTGGGGCAGGTGGCTCTTGGTCTCTCCGGGCTCTAAGCTCCCTCCTCTTTACAGAATCAACTACTTGATCGGCGGTTTCGCAGCTGGCGGCGTCTTTGGAGCCTGGAAACACAACCACGTAGCTGGTCTCTGCGCCGGTCTCTTCCTGGGTTAGTCCATCCGCCATCCCCATCACATAACAATATATCGACGATTTCCTTCCAGGCATCGCTGGCGTCATCAAGAAGATGTCCATCGAACAGGGCTGGGAGTTCTTCCCCGACACTCCGCTCAAGCAGTACGGTGGCCTGAACATTGCCGAAAACGACTGGACCATCATGGCTGATCGCCCCAAGAACTGGACCACGGAGAAGAAGGCGTAAAGTCTAGCTAGCTATGTTTTTAGTATAATGTTGATGGTTTACTCGATGGTAGAAGGATTCGCCATTTGCAACTGCGAATAAAAGCCAAGTGAGAAGTGATAATGCCACCCCAGCTGTCCATTAACCCTATCTAATGGTGTTACAGCGCGGGCTTCGTTAGCCGCTGGGATATGCAAACGAGTCGAGTGTGTCACACAGAGACTTATCAACAGTTGGGGTGAATGAATGACGGCCCGAAAGTCGGGGAGACCAGCGAAAAAAGCAACTAACCAAAACATGGGGAAACAAGTCACGCTCGCAGCTCAGAGCTCCGAGTCTTATGTGTTTATTTCTTTATTTTCATCGGCCCATTTAAAATCCATGAATGTGCATTTAATCATGTTTGGGTCTTTTCACTTGGAGAGGTGAGTCATACATATGCATGCATTGTATGCATACTAATGTTGCCTCCTAAGCACTATGAAATAGCTATCCATCGATTGATTCTGACCAGCCCACAGAGGAACTGAGGTTTTTGGCTGTTTCTTCTTTACCATCTTTATTTTTATGCCGAAAGAAAGCAGAGGAGTGACCCTTAAGCTGAAGACCGTTAAGTCTGATGATTCTGCGCTTTATGTAACAGATGCTAATGGTAATAATTGATGCTCTTACTGGGATAATGAGTTCCCCTCGAACTCGGACCCCAAGAAAGCATTATATTCGCCATTCACCTTGATCTTTGGTACCTATCCTCACCCTGCTGGCGAATCCAATGATCTGAAAACCAGTCGAGCAGCTTGAAGTGCGCCCAGTATGCGAATCTGGCTGACTCTGACTAATCTGTGGCAGCTGACTCCACTTCACTCCACTCCACTTTACTTGGCTGCAAGCTGGCGAATCTCGTGGATGTGGATGTGGATGCGATGCGGCTGTTGTCATGGCTCTCAGCATGCTGGAGCATAAACTGCGCGGATTTTCGCGATCGCCGCGTGATTTATGGGAGATGAATGCTGCGGGAATGACATCATCATTGGCCATTTGCCTGGGGGAATGGGATGTGGAGTGGAGTTTGGCGTATGTGCGAGATTCCCTCTTCCCTCGGGGCAACCGAAAGTTAATTAAAAATAAACTAATTGTTTTCGCTCTCATTTCCTGGCCTCCCCATAAACAAGGAGGCACAACGAATCGGTAGCCCTTATTCAATTCCAATTATTGTCGCCTCTTATCGTTCAAAGAATACCCAGGTCTTCGCGTGCCGAAAGGATCTAACACTTGGGAATATGTTAATTTCTGGCAGGGATTAATTCAACCCCCTGCTTGGCCCAAATGTTATGGTAAAAGGTACTCAAAGTGCTCAAAAGGCTTTCAAATTAATGAAACAGTAGGCAGCAAATGAGGCTGATATTTGTAATGTCAAAATATTGAATCGAGGAGTTGTCCACGGACAGTAAGTCATTTAAGATTACAGTAGCGGCCACAAGAATAGTGGTGTAGAATTTGAAAATTGAGATGCTCTTATAAATCTGAGATAAATAAAATAAATGTTATATTAAATGTGCAAACATTTAAAACAAATATTTTAAACTATAGATATAGTATTTCTTTTTCTCTATCTTATAACTGGTGATACAAACATTTATTAAAGGTAATAAATTTAAAAATTTTTCGTTAAAAAAAAATTTTGTTTTAAACTTCCATAAAAAATATGAAAAATTCAAGTTTTAATTCGTTAATCTATTTAACTTGAATTTTTTCATATTTTATATTTTGTAAGTAGTTCAAAAATATTAATATTCAGATTCATTCAATTTTAAAGGTTCCTATTATGATGCCCAATAATACGAGTGAGGCCTTTATAAATGTGAAGTGGTCACGCAGCTGAAGAAGAGAAGGTGGAGATGGAGTTGCAGTCGTGGCAAGACGCTCGTAATTAATCTTATTAGTGCGACTGCTCAACTCACGCTGAATGGAATGGAGATGCGTTTTTATGGAATTGTGCCGCATGTAATCCTTTTAATAAAACCCGCACAACTCAGATCGGGCGACACCACTGTCAAATTAATCACCATCACAGCTCTGCAGTTAAGTACTGCATCTGCATCTGCGAATGCAACTGCAACTGAATCTGCATTGAAGGTTATTCTACTGCTTGAGCCCCTTACAATTCTGCAATTAAAGATCGGCGCGACACAAAAGACGCACTTGGAAATGCATCTGTATTTTTGTATCTTTGTATCTACAAATGCGCCTATGAATATATAGCTTTGGTGCCTTTGTCGTTGCCATTCAATTGGTGTCAAACACCACAGACTTGATGCATCTTACAGTGGAAATTTTAATATTAAAAACAAGAATTTACTTTACTGCTAAAGGGTTGGTTAAAATAAAAATTACGAATTATATCACTAAAATTAATACATATTTTTAATTCAGGTTTACAATGTTGTTATAAATAAATTAGTTAAATATTCTAAAGTAGAGCTTTGTTCTCGCCCGCGAAGTATTAGCAATAATCCAGGTAGAAAACAATGCGTAATCTCCGTTTGGAACGGGAATATATCTACTAATACTTGTTTCCAGATTTCCTGTCCAATGTTTCTCCACAATAAAATCATGCTAGATTTTTTAAAAACTTTCTTTTTAGTTTTTTTTTTAAATTACTTATTTTCTGTTAATCCTGCGTGATACTCACATTATACGGACAGGTGTGATTTAAATTTGTAGCATATAAGAAACTTTTATGTAATTCTCTGGCAATTATGTTGGCAATGTTCGGATTCCTCATATATTTGCAGAAATCGACTGTCATGCTCATAAAAAACGGCTTAAAGCCATTGTCCTTACGCATTGGCTCTAATTTTATCTAAAATTTAAATTTTTTTTAAATTTTACTTTTAATTTATTTGTTTCACTTGCCTTTAGCTCGTTGATGGGAAATATATTAGGTTTCAGTTTTGCGTATACATCCAAATATTTATGTGTTCTATTAACTGCCTTAATATGGCAAGTTGTAAATTTTCCGTACTTCCTGTCGATCATTTCGCAC
Source organism: Drosophila takahashii (assembly GCF_030179915.1). Classification (NCBI taxonomy): domain Eukaryota; kingdom Metazoa; phylum Arthropoda; class Insecta; order Diptera; family Drosophilidae; genus Drosophila; species Drosophila takahashii. The sequence goes on from NC_091679.1 coordinate 43,200,249, forward strand.
TTAAGATTAGTGAACGTTACATACGCCATCGATAACTATAGAAAAAGTAATGCATATAAATTTATTAGTTAAATTTTAAACAGAAATTTCCTACTGTTGACATGCAAGCTAAAATAGCCGATATCTTCCACATTTTAAGTTATTTTTGCTACTAAAGTCATGTGATTGATCAATCCGTACACAAGTCATGCCATTTGAATATAATATTAATATCGACTACATAAGCCTGTGATAATAATCATTTTAATTTGAAAAATAATGGCCATTTTTGTAATCGTGGAAAATAGATCAACCGAAAACTAATTGCTTATAAATAGGGTATCGGTTTAAATAAATATTTAGATGCTCTATAGTTATAGCTACAAATAAAATATTAGGCTATGTTAAACGAATTGTTCGGCTAAACATTCAGAATTCACTCTATACTCTAAAATTCAAACTATGAGTTTTTTCCGTTGAGTATCTTGATTAATTCTATGCCGAATATGACCCAACTGACGCCACAGTATCTTCTGGCGATCATGATTGTCTCCGGAATCAGGGACACAATTCATCATTGGACAGAAGACATAGCGAGTTGGAGTGGTATTTGTCTGTGTTTGGTTGCAATGACACCTCCATCTCCATCTCCTCTTCCATTTCCATCTCATCGAGGCCCCGGCGAACAGACAACCGCCTCATAAGATGCAAATGCAACAGTCGGCGATGGGTGTATGGTATATTGTATATGGGTATCAGATTCACTTAACCCGATCCGCAACGGGGTCATAAGTGCAGGGTAAATAAAACATTTTACTGCCGCGGCGAACGTGCCGCCCAGAAGAGCATCTCTTGGATGGATCCCAATCCGAATCCGAAGAAGACTGCGGATGGAAACAAATGAAGTGATTGAATGCGTTGCGCAGACGCAGCTGCCTGGGAATCATATATGTATATGTACACATTTATGTAAATATATTTAGGATGGGGAACGGGAAGCCCCAAATGACAAGAGCACGCGTTGGGTTCCCTCGAAGCGAAAGATTGATTGGATTTTTGTTTCCTTTCCGAGTTCATCAATTTCAGACAATCTAAATGGAAATACTCGAAAAAACTCTTTTTGGTGCTGGTCGTAAGTCAATTTAACACTCCACCAATCGCATGTTCGTGTAATCGGAGATTGAGGGGGAAGTAAGAGCTACTAATCAATCAAATGGATGCTCTGGGAATCAGATCTTCTTCTTCGCTGCTTATGATCAGTGAGATCTATTACCATGTTAGAAACGATTTTTTATGCAGCTATGCTTATCAAAGGTAAATAAAAATAAAAATGAAACCTTTGAAACTTTTTATCCTGGATATTTAAAAAAATTTAATTTCTTCCCGTAAAATGTTATTAACCGAATATAAAAATTTTTTTAAGTGTGACTTGTAAATTTAATTTATGTACCTGTAACTCGCAGGACAATAGCGTAGCTTTTTATTATAGGAGTAGTAAAAGATATAATTCAAATCAAAGATAAAAACGTATATTATATAGCGACGATAAAACATTTGTGGTTGCGAACGCTGACAGTATAAAAACTCGCTCAGGATGAAGCAGTCGAAACGTTATTCCTACTAAAATAAACCCATCAAATCTTATGATTAACATGGGGTTAACATGGGGTTACTTCTTCTTACTAATATATTTCATAAACGGTGAATCCGACTATCTGCAGTCCTATTCGGATCTCATGAGGTCCTACATGAACCTCAGTGTAGACCCCTGTGACAATTTCTACGAGTATGCTTGCGGAAACTATAGAAATAGGAAGCCAGACCGGAGCACAACGTCGGTCCAACGGGGCGGACATAAGATTCACACTGGATGACATTACGAAGGAACTTGTGGGCAGGATGGACCTGGCGGAGTTCCTCAACGTGACCACTGAGCTGGAGGTGGCCCAGCACTTCTATAACGCCTGTCTGGGGGCGAATCTGCATCAGAACATAGCGAGTAATCATTCTCGCTCATACAGAGTCAACGAGAAGCGCATGCGCGGCTACCTTAGATCCTTTCAACTCGCCGAGGATAAAATTACAGATGCGATCGAAGGGGTTTTTGCCTTCTGGCGTGAGGCCTTGCAGGTTGCTGCCTATACAACATTCTACAGTGAAGAGGCCTTCAACGTTACCAACTATTTCGCTATCGTCTGGAACAGGGAGGATAAGAAATTTGTTGGTGATTCCTACTTTTTGGAATTGGACAATGTGTGTGCCCGACATCCGACGCCAAACTTGAGGCGACCAAGTACCAAAGTGATTATTGCGCCAGAGAGCTACAGACCTCCATGCCGTTTCTCTTCAACGAACTCTACAAGGCGGTGAGTCCTTAACAAAATAGATCAACATTTTAAATTAAAGATTTACCCTATATAGGAAACAAATTTTATTTTGTTAAAGATAAGTTTTAAGCCAACTTTATCAAGTTTTCGAAGATTACCGCTTTGGCGACGCTATAATTCCCAACCAGTTATAGTAAGCCACTGTGATGCTTGTAGTTGGCTACTAAAACATGCATATACATGCAAGAGGCTTCACTCTTTGACCCTATTTGTGAGTTGGCATAGTGTAACGTTTTTTTTCTTGGCCAACAGGAACATCCTACTGAGGAGGAGCGGTTGGAGGTCTCCGAAATTATGGAGAAAGTGCAAGGGAGCTTGAGGTCGCTTGAGAATGCCGATTGGTTGGACTTAAAAACTCGACAGGAAGGTTTACTCCGGGCATTATCCCTTCGATCTCGTTTTGGCGCCATAGAGGACAAATTGCTAACTGATCGCCTAGTCCAGGAGGTTCGCGGCCTGGAAATAGTCGACGAAAGCTACGCTGCAACCAACATAAATCTCCGACGCTTTCGAGTGGAAATTGAGCGCTTTAGAACACGTCACTCTGAGGAACTGGCCAAGGACACCAAGCCCCAGAAGTATCTGTTGGATATGCACTTGCAAGCCTTTTACAGTCAAGTAGACCACACAGTTTATATTTTTCCCGGCATACTGCATCCTCCCGTTTACCACCGTTCTTGGCCATACTGCCTGAAATTCGGAGCCCTGGGTTTCCTCGTGGGCCACGAGCTCGTACACGGTCTTTGCTCGGATGCGAAGATGAGATATATCTCGCCAATGGATTCGTGCTTTGTGTCTCGCTACCGTGGCTTCGTGATTCAGGAGATTGATCGCCATATCGAGGGAATTTTGACACTGGACGCGAACTTTGCCGACGATGGCGGATTGCGACACGCGCTGGCAGCCTATCGCAGCTACATGGCAGAGCTGGAGGATCTAGAGGATCTAGAGGATCGTGAGCAGGGACCGAGAGATCAGCAGATCAGCGAGCGGATGCCAGGTCTTGAGCTGCTGCCCGAGCAACTCTTCTTTCTGGGCTTCGCTCAGTTGTATTGTTCCGACTATAGGGAAGAGCAATTTTGGGATACGCTGCAAAATCTCACGCCATCGAAATGTACCGGGTTCTAGGCGTCTTAACCAACAACGAGGACTTTTTCGAGGTCTTCAATTGTCCCTTGGGAAGTAACATGCATCCCACAAAAAACACTTGGCGACTGTGGTAATATTTTCAGTGTTTGTTGAAGAGTAAAGGCTTTTAAAATACGATTTAATACAAAGAAAAATGATTTTTTTAATAAGAAATTAAATATCTATCATTTTGAAATCCCCGTCTGTGCTATTCCCCTGTTGATGCGAAACAGATTTCCGTCGACAGCGTTTATTTTGTGGCGAATCGTATTTGATTTGGTAATAAAACTACATCGAATGTTGAGGGGCGTGAACATAAGCCATGCAAATATGCGGAGAAGGGAGTGCATAAATCAAATAGGAATTCGTCACAAGCGACAGTTCCCTGTCCCTTATGCTAACCCCTCCCGAACCTCCATAAAGTTTGTTTATTATATAGTACGAAGAGACACGCAACATTTGCTGTAAATGAACTGAGACACATGGGCCTTGCAACTCTTCGTTTTCCAGCTGCAATAGCAATTATTTTCCTTTCCAAGCTGCCTGGAGGGTTACTGCTCCTTTTGTTCAACTAGAAGCTCCTCTTTTCCTGCACTTTGTTTGTCGGATGACTGTGACTTTGGAAAAAGGAGATTACAGTCGAAACTTAAAAGCACGATTTTCAAAAATCCTACAAATTAATATTATTTGGTTTATTTTCACTTTATTTTTCTTAGATTCCTGAAGTATTTTGTAATATATCAAAAACCAATGAAAACAAATTACAATAGAATCTTACAGAACTATCATTCTTCCAAAGTTCCTCATACAGAAACCCCACTGTAGTCTTCTGCTCCACCTCGAGCGCATTGCTTTCTTCATTCTCTCACATGCATCATACGAGAAGAACGAAGAACTTCGAGTGCTCGACGGCGTCGCTGGCCTCTTCAAGTGGCATTCTTCAACTGCCATTCTTCTTCTCCGATTCTCCCAATGCTGCGGCTCCCTCTTTTCCACATTTTGAAGAGGCTTCCGTTCGGCGTTCTCCAGCATAATAAATCTTTGGTTGGGCGGGGCGATTCGACCGCAGCCCTGCGATCGTGACGCATTTGAACTTTGCTTCCCATATTTCCAATCAATACAAGTCCATACTTTTCCCTCCGTCCCGCCACGAAAACTCTCTCAATTGATAACCCATAAAACTTGAGTGCGCAGAATTAATTTGAGTCTGGAGCAGTATTTAAATTTGATTTTCAAGTCCGAGTTTTGGGGCTTAAGTGTCTTTAAATGGAAGCTTTCAAATTCGATCTATTACGCACTTGGGAACATATGAGGATAAAATAATAGAACCCTTTAATATAGAGGAAAGATTGAAGATTTACTTGGAATTTTTGTTTCTTTGTAACCCAGTTTTTAATTATATTTACATTTTTATACTAATTTATAATTTATCTTGTAATGTTCGAGTGATGCTAGTACTTTGCCCTCAAGTGTATGCATATTTACCAAAAGTGCATTGGCCGCGCCGGCGCAAAAGAATAAAGAGAGGAACAAATTTCGGAAGCTTTCAATTGTTTGCCTTTAGTTCTGCCTCCCAAGATTTTTGTGCCCCCTTCGAGCATTGCGCTTTTATGCAGGGCCTCTGGAAATCTGGGAAATCTGTGCGGCGCATTATTAACAATTCCATTAATTTTTCCCCGAATCTCTTTCGGTTGCTCTAATTATGAAAATGTTCTTTATGCGGCTGCCTCTGCTGAAGGGGCCGAAAGCCCCTACTCACTCAATTGATTCAATTATGCAGAACAAATCACAGTTTTTCGATCCGCTCGCTGATCCAACGTGGAGATGTGGCATTTTCAATTGCGCAATGCTGACTCAGAGAAAATGACCTCAATTTGTTCGCTTATGTTGATTAGAGGAAAATCGAATTTATTGCTCATGAAATTGATTAATGAACTATGAAACGTTTTGAGAAAATGTTGTGTGAATTGTACGTGATTAGCAAATCCGTTATCGGAGTTTTTCTGGTAATATATGGTAATATGGTAAACCTTAATAATAAATATAATATTTAGTCTTACTTTATTAAATATTTAAAAATTGTTATTTCTTTAGAATTACTAAAGTAAAATACTTTTTCTGAAATTCTTTTGTCTTTTCCATTTTATTAGTTACTTTCCATACGAGCATTTTTACGCGTATCTGATTGCACTGAAATAGTGACCAATTTGGGATCTTTGATAACCATAAATTGCGTCTTTGTTTCTGTTCCGAAAGTCTTTCTTTCCTGCCAAATTGTCAGTTATCCCAAACTTGCAGGAAGTTAATTCAGAGCTAACTGTAGAGTTTCCCTTGCATTCCATGCTAAAACAATTTTCCATGCTGTGCAGTACTTATACTTGTATCACAGTATCTCGGCGATTTCATCTGGGAGCTGCCAACGCTCCGCTCTCCATTCGATTGATTTGTCTTCCGTTTTTTTTTCTGTAGCCATACGATTCCCCTCTTGAAGAAACGCCCACCCAAGACAATTGGCATTGTGCTTCTCTTTCGGTCTGTCTATGCCACATTACAGCTATCTAGCTATCTATTGAATGTCTTTTTCGGCTTCGTCTTGTCCGCCCTTCACTCCCACCACTTCTCAAGATTTAATTGCGACTTTTGTACTTGTCATCGTTTTCGACTCGTTGGAATCTATTCGTTTAGATACGAAAGTTTCCCGTTTACTGACAACGCCAAATTTGCGGTTTCTTTCTCAATTGGCTTTATATCAGAGTATCTATGGGATATCTATTGTTCGAATAGCCAACTGAGAGAACTCCAAGAGAAATTACATAGATTAAAGAACTTAAGGTCTATTTTCTTTGTATATAAACAATTTCTATTTTAAGCTGAATCTCTATTGTTATGAGCTGGGCCATTAGAATTAATAAAAAAAGTGTCAGAACTTATTCCTCACCTCGTCGATTATCACTTTTCCACATGCCTCTCGATTTTACGGCTAACCGAGGAGATTTGTCGTTGACGACACACGGGGAGACCCATCGGAATGAAAGATGGAGAGGTAATAATTGCCAAGATCACGCACAACTCACATAAAAATTCTGTTCCGGAGGAAGGAGACTTCGGGAGGTGGGAGTACAAGCACATGTGAGGGAGGGGAACGGGAACTGACTTCCATTTGGGTCAAAATTATCCACAGTACATCCCCCGACAATGGATCTCTATAAATCATCGCCCTGCGTAACGTTCGTAAATGTCGTTAAAATTCGAAACAAATCAAAACCTTTTCCACTAATGTAAAGTTAACCAAATATATTGCAGTTTCCATTTCCATATTTATAGAGTGTCGGGCGATAGAATTTATTGCCAACCCCGAGAGGACATTATTGGAATTGAATTTGAAACGCATACGTTCTCCGATTTCTTTCTGAAAAATGTCAAAAATGCCTAGAGGGCGGAAAACGAATTTATATTTCGACTAATTGAATATAGAAAGTCATAAAATAAATCCCTCCCTTTCAAGTTAGTTCTTTTAATTCGTTTTCCGAACTGCATCCGTTTTGATATGAGCTAAAAATAAATAAACAAAAAATGTTAACAGACTTTGTTTATACGCTCCAGTTTCACCCTTCTGCTTAAAGGGAATTGCAAATGCGTAACCATACAAAATCAGGGGGAAACTAAATAAATAGAATTACGTTTGCGCCATAAGGACACACTTACGGGTTATCCTGCATTTGACTTGGCGCACGCGTCCTGCCAAAAAAACCAAAAATAATAAAATAAACCGGTAATGAACCCCCTTGGATGGCAGCTGCCAAAAAAAGGACTTCTCAAAGGGCTGGCAGGACCTCCTGTCCCGTTGCTTACCCATCCTCCTTGACTGCAGTCGGCGGTCTTGTTAAGTCGTTGTTTATCCGCTCTAAAGCCCCTTTGGAGTGAACCCAAAACAAACAAAACGAAGTCAACCCTCGGACTCTTTTGATATTTATTAACTGGCAAATGGGGACGAAAAACTTTTATGAGTCGTGTCTTGAGTTATGATTTCTGTTTGCCTCCAATATTCATTCCGAAGAAAGCCAACAATCCCCCTGGGAAGTTGTTTATTTCTCTTGGGTTCTTATCAAATTAAAAATTCCGTTATTAAACAAAAAAAAGAGAGGAAGAGCTTACGAGAAATATGTGTATGCACAAGCGAAAGTCAGCAAAACGCTGGCCAACAATAAACATTAACCCGGATTAATTGCGATAATAAACTATCATTTTCACCCAAAACACGAACCCGAAACACACGCACAAAGTCCCGGACAAAAGAATCAGCAACCGGAACTGAACTTGGTAGATCTGTTGGAGCCCCAAAAAAAGAAAGTTCATGTGTAGTATGCATGGTATGAGTGATATAATCGTGCAAAACAGTTGCGATCGGTATAATAACACCGCAGTTTGTAAGTGGGGTTCTCCCTCACTGATTGTTGAACCATTTAACTTTGTATACCACAAGTTTTAATATATCAATTACTAGGTATTATATTGAAAACTATTCCAGTTTTTAACCTATTACCTTTTAACTGTAGATTGTGCTACTTATCTTTTTCGGATCTGAAAAATCACGCATAAATTCCCGATCTTGGATCCCAAACTATGGTACTCTGATTGCAATTTGTTGGCTCCCATAAACCATGTTTGTCGATTTTCTCAGACTGAGTTATGCAAATAAAGCCAGATCTTTGCCTTGAGATCTGGGTGCTAAAACTTTTGCGAAACGCTGTCGCAAGAAATCCACATGTCACACGGCAGCACTCCCCATCTTCTTGTTACAGTCGAGCGCGCTTGGTGAGCTCAGCATAAACTACAAAAAATAATAATAACAAAGTCGAGAGCCTCGACCCATAAATACCCAGTTATAAGCTTGTAAAATTTCCTTTTATTTTTGTTGATCGAAGTTCGTTAGATATGAAACTTGGCATTTGAGAAGGACTAGGAAAAACAAAGGGTTTGTCTTCACTCAAACAAATCTCTAACTATTAAGATGTGGCTATATCATGTATTTAACCATTCTACCTAAGAATACCCTGTAAAAAGACTTAAGAGATGGAGGCTTTATTTGGCATTGGACGAAATCGAAAGACTTTTGCGTGACTGCGACACACGCACCCACGAGCACAAACACATAAACACGCGATTTTAAAGAAGCGTTGAGGGAATTTTCGTATTTCAATTCATACATAGCTGTAGTTATATTTCTTTTTCTGCCGTTAAATGTGCCCCATAATCACCGCTATAATACTGTTAAACAAAGAAACATGACACTACATAGGTTGAATAATTTTACATGACAGAGTAAACTGCATTCAATTTAGAACAAGTAAGTTGTGTAACACATCATCCAGAATTAATAATAGATTAAATTGATCTATAAATGTAAATTTCAGTTGTTCAGATTTTTAATATTACCCTTTGTTTGTTAAGTAAAATTATAATCTCTCAGGAATCACTGTAATATTTCCCAAGTGTCGCCCACGCACTAAAATTCCGCATCTCTTTTATTTTACATGCAATTCCGCTGCAGATTTCCTTTTTGGCATTCCAATTGCATTGTTCATATATGAAATATACGTTTGTATATATCTTTATGCATTTTGGGGTCGCGGTCGCGTGTCGCCTCTGAGTTGTGCCACTTAAGTACATATGCATGCTTTTTGTTTTGTTTTCGTTTTTATTGCATTATGACATTTATTTATGGCCATTCTCCCACTCGAACTTTGCGACTGAGAAAGAGTGCACGTGCAGGCCGAAAATGCGGAGATCTTTTTGGGGGGAGGGAGTGGGAGGATGGGAACAAATGTTGGTGGGTGTTAATGGCGTGCAAACGCTTCACCTTCGGGCCTCATCTTCCATATTGCTATATGGCTATCACTATCATCGTATCAGCTCCCCTTCCACAAGTCTGCATGTGTTTGCTTTTGAGTTTCATGTTGTGCACTTCCGTTTCCCGTTCCCTTTCCCCTGGTTTTCCCTAGGTTTCCCCGGTTAAACCACAGAGCTTTCCGGGCAGATGTCACGTTTGTTTGCCCGCTCCATCATCTGAATCTTCTTCGTGATCGAGGTCTACCATGGAATTGCATTGGAACTAAAATATGACCAAAATTGGTCATCTACCTATAAGATGTAATAGAAGGTTTTGGACTATAAAGGTGACAAAAGACACCCATTTAATATTCGGTATAATGTTTGTCATGCATTAAATTCCATTAATTTTTTACTTAATGTAATATAACTTAAGAAACATTCTAGACATCAAAATATCTTTTTTTTAGCAAACCCAACTTAACTTTGGACTTTTGTAGATTTTTTGATTCCAATAAGCATTTATGAATCTTAGAAAAATCTTAATAATTTTTTCTCTGTAAGTGGAAGTTTCAAACGAGGCAGGTGTGATTCATGGTCAGCGGGTGTGATAAATTGCATGTTGCAAATCAAAAGGAAATAACATAGCTTATGGAATGCGTCAGAGTTTGCTTCTCATTTTCCTCCCTCGTAAATTGAAAAACAGGGAAAAGTTTTTCCCCGCCTTTCCATTGTTTTATCGAGAACGCAAAACTTGCGTAATGCAATTAAAATACTTGTAAGCAAAACTGAGCGCTGCCCTTGACACAGTCGACTGGCGATCAGCCATTCACAATAAAACTGGCCGGTGGGTGGAAAAAAGGGGAGGCGTAGGGGTAGGCGGTGTGGCAAAAACAGAGAGAAGCTCATAATTGCCGCTCAACTGCAAAACAATTTCAATTCATTCAAGCCGAGCTCGTAAACCTAATTACTGATCATGACCATCTACAGAAAATACGAAGAGAGATGCAAAGTGCGAATTATAAACGAAAATTACACCCTCAATTATAATTTAGTGTGAATACAAGATACAAAAAAACTTTAGAGTGTCGGTTATAATTTGTCAGAGAGTGGGAGCAATAAATAAAAGAAAAGTAATTCAATAAAATTTGATTTTTGTACGATAATCTGATTTTACATTTTTTTTTACATTTATTAAATATCCTTTTGATTTATTCCACTTTTCTTTTGATTTATTCCACTTTTCTTAAAAGTAAATGCATAACTTTTTTTAAGTGTGGATTCCGAAGACAAACTTTTTAATATAAAGATAACACTTCGCTTTTTAACTTTCTTAAGTAATGGGTTTCATAAGTCTTACTAAAAGTTGATTCCAAAAAGCAACTTCTTAATATATAGATACATTTTTTTTAAATTCTCTTCAAACCAACAATAATGGACAAAATAATTCTTACATAAAGTGGATTCTAAAGAGTATTCTTAAAATAGAGTTAAGTTCTCTTATTAATTGGTAAAGTAATTGCTAGGAGCAACTTCTGAATAATAAGTGTACATCTTTTTAAATTCTCTTTTTAATGGTCTAAAGCTAATGCACTTTTAAAATTTAGCTAGAACTTTAAGTGAATAGTTTTGTTTTATGTTTTCTTACAAATAAAAAAACAAATACCACGAATTATTAAATATGTTAAGTAAAATGTGTACCCATTCTATCTTTCTGCTTATTTAATGACAGAAAATTCCCAACTAAAAATCAAAGACCCCAAGAGCTATAGCGGGCAGCTGCCCCTAAAATGCCAATACCCAAGGGGTTCTACGTTCTACCCCGAAGGTCGAGTGCAAGTATATATCCCACTTCTTCCTAGTTCTAGACATTCCTGAGCATATCGTAGCTGCCATCTCAGCCTGGAGCTTTATGAGTCCATTAAGGCTTCGAGATCCAGATTGTGACAGCCAACACACAGGCACTTTGTGGCCAAGTTATTTTTATTAAAGCGCATATACACCACATGAAATTATAGTCAACTTTAAGGTATGCAAACAAAAAAAATAAAAAAAATAAGAAACGAGAAAAACAAAGACGGACTGAAACTGCAAGCTTGGAAATATTTTTTGCATAAACAAGGTGCAAGATAAAAAATCAACAGAGTCTTGGCAGTGAGTTAGTCAGTTAGTCAGCAGTTGGCTCGAATGCAGCAGCAGCTTTCTTAACTTGTGTAAACTTGAAAACTGGAAATCGAGCCGAGGAAAACTGGTTTTCTGACTCGCAGTCGCACTCGCCAAATGTCCGAAATGAAATGGAAAAAAAAGAAAAGAAAAATAAAAAGAAAAAAGAAAAGACGGGGGCCATAAGCATAAATGCTGCCTGACCATTCGGACAAAAGAGGTCAAAGTTGATCATGAGCTGGAAACTGGAAATTACTTGGCCACTAAACTGGCAACTAAACTGGGCAAAAAGCACAAGGCACAAAAATAGACGACATGCAGACCCAGCTGGTGCCGGCTAATCCCATCGAGACACTCATAAATAGCCCGGCTTGACACTAATCAGACTCCGGACTCCGTACTTTTGCTTTGTTTTGCTCTGTTTGCTTGTTTACCCGCCGCGCACTTATGATCACCACCGCATTCCCCTTGGAATTACCCTTGGATGTGGATGTCGAGGATCACCCAGTGCCCATACCCCTAACCATTCCCATTCCAAGTTCCCTGTTCAGATATATAAATAGCGACCGACAGACGGCGCTGAATGCAAACTCCGGCAGACAGCAGCTTCTCCTCCAGATATGGGTGCAAAAACATTCGGTTTATTTACAGATTGGCTGCACACACTCCACTTTATGATTTGCCTAGACACATACTTAGAGATTCGATAATGATCAAAGCAGCCACCTCGTTGGTGTTCTCAAAATTTGGCAAAGGAAAGTGTTTAGATGCACACTTTATAAGATGGGAAGATATTATTCCAAGAAAATATAGTATGTTGAATTTAAATATAAATTAAATACGAGAAATATTTGGAAATATTTTTAATATTTTATCATAAGTGCTGGTACAAGAAAAATGATTAATTTAAAATTAAATACAAATTTCACAACTTTTAAAAAACAACTAAAATACTTATTTAGTTTTTAGAAAACCTTTTAAGTTTCCTTTTAAGTTTTAGTACAAGAATAAATATTTTTTTACATTTAAGTCCATTTAGATATTAGGTAAATAGGTATTTAAAACCAAAAATAATAAAAATAAAAAATAGTTGATTAATGTTGCTAATTAACTATCTTAGCGCCGAACCTGCAAGACCATTAAGGAAGTGTATTTTTTTCGCTGCTTATTTGGTAATGGTAATGAAAGTTGGAGCCAATTTATGTGACATGAAAGGGGCTGTTCTCCATTTCGGTACTGATGTCAGTGGCAGGAAAATGTCATTGGGCCGTTGTCTGTCATCATTCAAATGGCAATGGGCATTAAGTCAAATCAAATGGCCCAAAATAGACATTCCGGCCACCAACTAGGCACGAACCGCGTTGGAGGCGTGTTAACGTGCGTCGTGTGGGTATTTCGGTAGCTTCCCTTCCCGTTTTCCAAAAGTTAATTGGATTCAAGGGAATCCGGACATCACCGTCCACTAAATTAGCGCCAAAGTAGGCATTAACATTTTATGACAGAGAAGTAAACAAAACAGGCATCGATGCGGAGTCTGGAGTGAAAGCACTTGGCCTGATGCCACCCCCTACATTCCGCAGAATCCCCCTCCAAATGCTCAGATTCCTGGTGTCGTTTAATGGGCAACTGCATCTCGGAAGGCGGAAAGCGCCGTCGGAAGATTTATGGGCGAATGTAAATCTCCAAACGTGTGTGCAACTTTGTTGGGGGAGTTCCAGTTCCCAGAAACCAGGCACACAGACCAAAATATTTTTGAGCAGCTTTTATTATTGAAATTTCTCAGCTTTTGTTGCACAAATAAATAGAGGCCTTAGATTCGGTCTTGGTGTACACAGAAACTCCCCCCTCGAAAGGCCATACATTATTTCAAGTTCTCTAATTAAAAGGAATCGGGATTCGGGTTATGAGTGGGCTCTGGTTACCCTGGTAAACATAAATAATTCCCCTCCTAATTGATGGCAATATCGCTGAGCTGCAAGATTCCCTAATAAAATTTTGATTTGAATTGGGTTTCTGGGCAAATCTTTGGACAAACAATGGGCCGCCATCTTGAGGTCCGTTAATAGACTTCGGTTCCCCGAAAGCAGACTCCTACTCCCTATCCCGAAATGCTGATGCCGAGGAACTGAAAATCGAGCGGGACGGCTGTCAATCATAGAAGTCGGGGGACTGAGGGAGGGATTTAATTGAATTTAGAAAATCGACTCACTCTGACAGCTCAATGACGTTCCGACTGGCTTAGGGTGTACATGAACAACCCATTTTCGGGGAGCGTGAAGATCTATGTAGATCTCTACAGCTCCGTGCTTCCGAAAATCTTTTCAGATTAGTCGCATTTCAAGTTCATTTTTAAATACTTGAGCGATGAGCCCGCAGGAAAAGAATGTACATTTAACTTTTATAAAAGATCGACACCCTTGGGAACTGAATTTTGTTAATAGTGTATCAGCACTTATAATTGCAAAGTGTTATTTCCTTCAGGCTTTCATTTTAAATTTCATAAAAATGTATGGACAAGAAAAATGAGTATTTTCGTCAAAAACCAAGATCCAAGAATCGTCATAATAAATGTGAAAAATGGACCAACAAATTTAATTTTACCAAAAACAATATGGTAGATAAATGTAGCTCTCCACATAAAATACCGATAAAATCATTCCATTACCTGAAGGCCTTCATTCTGTGGCCACTGGAAGTGCAGCTGCTCCGTGATTGGGGTGGGAAATCGAAATGGGACTGCGAGGGGTGAGCCGAGTGCAACAAATAAATAATGTATGAAAATCTGCACGGCAACAAATGATACCCAGAAACATAATGCAGAAACACGGGCAGCGGATGAGGGGAATTGGAATTGCAAAAAAAATAAATGTGGGCAAGCAGCTGTGCCAACTGCAAAACTGTCAAATAAGCAATGGCGAGTGGTGTTATTGTTGTTAATTATGCACAACAAAAGCAACATCAACAAACGAGAACGAGAGGGTAACTTATACATTGCGAATACCCCTGCAAATTAAAGGCAGCTTTGTACTAAAGTGATCAAATATCAAGTAGATGCAACAGGTTGAGCTTCAGTTTCAATAAATGTATCTGTCACAGTTTAACAGGATAACTTTGAAGTTTTTAATAAACTTAAACTTAAACTTAATAATTAATAAATAATAAACAAATAAAAAAATAATTAAATTATTAATTAATATTTTAAAAAATAAAAATTTATATTTTAAAGGTGCAATTGTAACCACTTTCTTTTATTTTTTTCTTTAAATTCTTACTGGGGTTATATAAATGCCACGTACCCCTTAACCTCTACAAGTACTAGGTATCAGAAGTAGAGGGCTGGCAAAGCCAAGCCGCCGGCAAAGTCCAGACAGAAATCGGAGAAGGAAAACGAGGTCGCGCCTGCGTCGACTGACTTTGGAGTAGGCACAAAAACGGAACTTTGGGCTTCACTTCACTTTACTTTACTTTAGTTTTGGACAAGGCACGTGATCGGCGCAATGGCAGCTAATTGCTGTGTCTCAATTTTCAACTCTCGGCCCGAATTGCATTTGGGCTTGGTCTCGTCGTGACTCATTTGCAGGCCTCCGCCGTATTCAAGTCGAGCCGAACTCCGAACTCCACCGAACGAACCTGGCATATGTATGTTTTTGGTTGTTTGTTGCATGTCGACCACGTTTGACCCTCGTTCCAGGCTTAGACGTTGCCCCTTTGTGCAGTTTCCTGAGCTGACGGTTTCAGGGAGGGCAGAGGATCAGGGGTTCAATGGTTCAGCAGAGGTCCGAGGTTCGGTATTCTGGTCAGAGTCAGAGTCCGAGCGTTTTTACAATAGGTTTGGTACCCTATCATATGGTATTACCTATTTCACAGGAATCCTAATTTATTTAATTTAATTATATTTAAATTTTAATAATAAAATAATATTTTCTACTAAATGTATTACGTCATTAAACGAAAAAGTAATCTCAACAGCAATATAAGTAACTTATCTCATAGCCAGATTCTATTTATTTTACCTTACGAAGGTGTTGGTTATGAATCACAGTGATTTACAACTTTCTACTTTTCCAGGTATTTCTGCTGTCTCAACGAAATCATAAAGGAAATTATCGCAAAGCCCTATTAGTAGGGCTGACGAACTTATATCAAAGGGTATATCAAACTTCGGTCTGTAAGAAACCCTCCTATTATTTGAATTTAACCGTCAACTCTTTATCGTTTTGGTGTTTTCATGTTTTTGTAGCTGGCTTCGCGTTCTATTGTCGCTTTGTTGGTTTCGATGGTGTTTATGTGCTGTGTACTTGGAGTTTCTCGTTGCTGGATTGCGATGGAGGTTGGGCCGAAGTTGAACGAACCGTGGACAACGACGAGTTGTTGCCGTGGATGCAGTGCCTCCGATATGGATACTATGCTATAAGTACCTATGCAACTCTGGATGTTGCTCCTCTTATCGGTGCTCCTCTGTGTGCTCAGATAAAAAAGAGCTGCAGATAAGATATGATTTTTATAAGTAGATGTGACACTTCTGAGCTGTCTTCGTCCATCAGGGTGGTTAAATATTATTTTAGTCGTATTTTTAGAAATTCCTTCATTGCGCAAATGACGATAACTAAAATGAACAATTACTATCACAATCGATAACAAAGATCAGTGGGCTACAGATAAATATTGATCAATCGCTTTGACTGAGACTAAGCCGTGTGAATATTGGACAAAGAAACCGTCTTATATGGTGGGAAGAATCCAAATTTGAAACTTAACAAGCTCTGGCCTTATACGCAAAGCCCACTCTCCTCTCGACTTTTGTCAAGACATCTTCATTTGCATTTCATTTCCATTTTTCCTCCGCTTTGCTCTCTCAGCCAACATAATGAACTAATTTCTTAATTATTCACGGGAAGTTTCGACAGGTAACTCGGAACGATAATGCGATGGAAGACAGAAGACAGCAGATAGAAGACCAGAAGAAAAGTTGGCCAAAGCAATTTTTGCAAGCTTCTGTTTTGGTTTCGTAATTTACTCGAAAATGATTCAGCAAAACGCTTTCAACGCGAAATAGATCAAATTACCCAAATGGCGTTAACAATTAGCGATGTTCGGGGGAAATTCGAGCATAATGCAAGCTGTAGGAAATTGTCTGGCAAGATATAATAATAAAACAAGAGAGTATATCGACTATCAGATACCCGTTATTCAGTTAAGGAAGGGCAACTGCTTGCACTGCTTGCAAGTGGGCATTCAATTATTTACTCATAACTTCTTAATGCAAAGTCCGATTAAAACAATTTTCGTACATGTCAATAGGTATTATTACATACTTTTCGACTATACAATATACTCATTTACTCTACGAAACCCATGCCTCTTTTAGTGGTACGTTTACCCTACCCTTTTCCATGGCAACAGCACAGGTGTAGTTCCAGATAAACAGCAAAGCGGATGACACCTGTTCTCTCTCTCTATCTGAACCTCAGGGGTTTTAGGTTGATTCAGCGAGCTGTGTTTATCACGATAATGACAGAGTAACCCCCGCGTTGACTTGGGCCCGAAAAGTGGATTGTAAAAAATATAATTTGTTAGCAAGTTGCAAGTGCATTCGACTGTGTAAAACGGAGTCGCGTGAGGATGAGGCTTCCACTTTCAGGGGACGACGGCGCTTCGCTCCGATGGCTTTTCCCCGGGGCCTGGGAAAGTGGCAATGAGCCACTGAGCTGCGCTACGCGGAGGAAGTCGCGTAATTGACCTTTTTCGGCTACATTTTTCCATACCACAAAAATAGTTTCTTTCAATGGCGCTGGCACACCCACCCACCGAAGTACTCATACAGCACAGTTTTTAACAGCAGTATTATGTTAATTTCCTATAGGTATACCTACACCATTTGCATAACAAAAAAGTTGGAGCAAGTAGCCGGTGTAAGTATCTAATAAAATGTGATATTATTCAGCATGTACGTAGGCTGCAGCTGACCAGACAATCCGAAAACTAATTACAACCATATGTGGGCACCTTTTTGGTTGTGTAAACAATTTTTCTCACCGAGGGATACGCTTAATTTCTGTTAATTTTATGGGAGATTTTGCAAGGCAACTAAGTGGAAAAAACGACCGGCATTTTTGTTTACCTTAGAGAGAAACCATGTGTGTAGGTCGCTCATTACTCACAAAATAGATATAGACTTTGAGGAATTTCTTAAGATTTCGATTCTTAGGATAACATCTTACTCTCAATGAAATGTATTTTTAGAAGTGCAAAACTGTAGGGAATATTTAAAATGTATAAGGTAACTTAGGGTACTTTAAATGTACCTATTATTAAACTTTTTTAAATATAGGAAACTGTTAAAAATCAGTTGTGGTTATCTTTAATAAATATAACATATAAAAAAACATATAAATATAACAGCACAAAACAAAAAGTAATATAATTTTATAATATTTTATTCATTTTTTGAAAAATCGTCTCTCTTTTCTTTTATTTAAAATATATTCTAAGCAATCTCTACTGTAAAGCATTTACTTTTGAATCTCAAATGTTTGTGTTTTCCTCAAAATGCCTCTTTGCCCATTTACCATTTGTTTTGTTTGAATTTCGCGCTTCATTTGTTTTAACAGAACGCACTCCCATGAACAGCGATCTATCTATCGCCTTTGTTTAGTTTACAGTTTGTCCCGTCGTTCGGGCATCAGTTTTGAGTTTTGAGTTTCCGGTTCAATAGAAGGTCGGGTGTTTGTCCCCCCGGGAGATCCATCGATCTGATCTGCGGTCACAAAGGTTTCTAATTTGTGTAAAAGCTGTTTGAGGTAATTGAAATTAGTCCAACAAAGCGACTCACGGAAGCCAGTAAATGCGTGGCGATGGAAATGGATGTGGGAAACCCATTGGTCTTTGGTCAACCGGAAATGCAGTGTCAGCTATGCCAAGTTTGGCCGTCGCCATCGCTTTGAAGCCGCAGCCCCTGGAAACTTTAACTTTTTGTGACGGCACGTTCGCCTCCAAATAACCAACGACCATCATTCTTTCAATCGGCGACTTGAAAAGGCTTGACAGCTACCGTGTATTCCATATTTTCCACACACAATTGCACTTTGAGGTAATCCGAAAGCGGCCACATAACCTCGTTCTTAGCTAGTTAGTTAGTGCTGCGTAAATGCAATTTACGCAGAAAAGGTGAGAATGCAAAGCGGTCTATTGGCATAAATGAAAAATGGAAAACGAAAAGCAGTAACAATGCACCGATTGCCTCACCAGCACATACACCTTGAAGTTTTCCCAACTCTGACATGGTTCAAATCTTTGAAGTTGAAGCGTTTTGGCTTTGTGCATTTTAAGCAAAAACTGCATTCTATAAGGTTATATTTTTAACACCTATATATTTGGGATTTTGCTAATTAAACCTTAATTTAAAAATGTAATTTTATAAAACTTATGTTAAGTAAATACATTTTGTAACGTTCGACTCTTAAAAGTAGGTGTTTATTTGAAGAATAAAAAAGGGAAAATATTTGTATACGATCTTTAACGTGGTAAGAATTTTAGTAAAAGTTCTAAAAATGTTTTAGAAAAAGGAATCATTTCAATAAGAAATGTTTCTCTTAATGGTTTTTTCTTAAACTTCTTAGTTTTTGTTATGTTGAAGGTACAAAATTCTAATAATTTTGGTTTTTCAATATGAAATAAAAAAAATATTTTTATGATCATAAGCAGTGTTGAATATAAAAGTTTGATTTAACCATCTTAGTTTTGTGCGTCAACCATTGAATCTTACCAATGTACCTCTCTAACATTGTAGGCCTTTCACAGAACCCTTACGCACTGCACTCATTGCTTAAGTTGCGTTAAATCCAATTAATAATATTCTGCGTTTACCCTGGCCATTCCAACGTCATTATCGTCATCGTCACGAGGTGCAACTGCAACAACAGCAGCAACATCATCGACAACAGCAACATCAGCTGAAACAGCCACCTAAAACAATTGAGAAGCTTACGAAAGCGAGCTGTAAAAGCAATTTGTGCTGTTGGGTGGCTTAAGGTTCGAGAGGCGGTTTACTTCCAAGGTAAATACGGGGAATAGACACCTATACCTCATGTACATAACCCCCTACCCTTTCCTGTTGCATTTAAGATTCCCAAATGACCGACTAATTTGTCAAATGCCTGGCTCTCGTCAGATCTTAAGAGAGGTTTACAAGGGCTACGAGTGTTACCATTACCCAGCAATGACAGAGATTCCAGCAGAAGACTCATACTCAACTATCATCTTACGGAGCTGTTATGCCATCCATATATCTCTCCTTTGTTCGGTTGTTTGCCTCTCGAAGTGGTTTTTTATGGTCCGCTAGGGGAGTAAATCTCGATGCATTAGGGCAGGCACTTTTCGTGTTTACCAGCGCCTTTGGTGATAATTCTCACGATGTGTGGTCCGAATTTTTCGGGTAAATTGAAATATCCACTTGGAACACTCGGACATGGAAAATGAGTTATAGCTGGGGTTACTTCTCCGCCGATTTCTTCATTAAGCCGCTTAGCTGGCAGGCTTCCAACTGCGGTCCCATTTCCCTATCGAGTTACCGAATTGCCCAACTAAAGCCGTTTTTTTTCCAAATGGTAGATCGCCCCCAACCTCCAAAGTGGGTCGTGGCTGCACTTTCTACGGGCTGCACTTTGGGGCCTGCATTTCCTTAACCGCAAGACACTCAACGCGACTCGAGTCGTCACCTTTCGCCCCGTAAAACGAAACTTTTGTGTCAATGCCTTCTTTGCCGTTGCTTTTTCGGTCGATTTATTGGTAATGTCGACTGCCAGCAGCAGTTCGGTTTGGATTTTTTCACCTTTTTTGTGTCTCTGGCTTTGGCTTTCGGTTGGCTTGGCCTGACCCGCCATCGCCACCAGCAGATTGTTGCTCCAATTCCCCGTCGCCACGGCTCGGAATCGTACATTTTATTTTCAGTTGGTCTAGCCCTCTAATAAAAAGCGAAACAAAATATCTGTAGCTAATTTTATAGGCCCTTTCATTTTAGGAGAAAAAATTGTAAACGAACGTTTTGATAATAAATAATTTTAAAATACCACTAATTTTAAAAGGAAAACTAGTATACAAAATTCAAAATATATTAATTTGGTAAATGAGAAATTTATAATTTTTTAAACGCCTTTCTTTTAATAAGGAAACTTGCGTTATTGTCAGGTGCAAATATGTAAATGTTTTATTCGGGCACAGAAAGATATTTTTTATGTAATAAAAACACAACTTTATAAACAATTTATATTACATAGAAGAGTCTCACTGAAAAATATCTAATCAAAAGAGTTTTCATGGAAACTTTATTGCAGACTTTGAGCTGTATCCAATTTCTTTTGTCTGCTGCTCTGAACGTGCTTTTCTGATGATCTTGGGCGACATTTCTGCATTGTTGGCAAATTTTTTGTGAATAAATATTTACGATCAAAGGGATTTGAGGAAGCTTCACCAGATAGAGAGCGCCATTTATCAAACAGTTGTCGGGAACACACAAAAAAAAAGATATCCACTATCTAGTGCATACATCGTGCAATCTGCAAACAAGAATAGATGGGTCTCTCCACCAACCCGCTCGTTTGGAATGTTGAAATGAACAAAACGAATGCATTCCAGTTCAGCAGACCCCATATTTCATGCGGTGCTCAGGGGCTTATCAATGAGGGATCGGAACCCGAGCAATCCGAACTCGAGCATGCAGTTGTCATTGGGCACTGAACAATTCACCTTTGTCATATCATCGTTGTTCCGGGGGTTGTTCTGGTTCGATCGGAGTTTGGAGACCCACTTTGTGAGTATTCCTGCTCTGGATTTTGGCGGAGGCGGCAGGGTTGATTGTTTCCCCCGCCTTGGGACAGTTGTATTAGGGTCATATTTCACTTGTAGGGTTTCCAGCGAAGTTTCATTTTAATTTTATTGTTCTCGCTGTTCCCCATTCGAGTTTTGCCCTTTGTTTTGTTTGGTAGTTTTTGCTTTTCCTTGCCGCGAGTGCATTATTCCAACCACCACCGATGATTCGGAATGCCACCCTTTTGCGGTAAAATACATATTTTAGTCATACTTTCTACCACTCCTTTAGTCCAGCAGCATTTTATGGGTCTCTTTGATTTGGTGTTTGTCGGTAGTCAACTGCAATATGTTTCCAGTTTTATAACAAACTTCACCCCGAGATATTGCCAGTTGGTCTACATCTACGTTCGCCGATTTCCGCTTTTGTTTTTAATCAAATATTATGTCATGTCTAATGAATGTGTGTAATGTGAACAATATGTTCGATTCTGTGGGCTTGCTGAGCAAAAACCATTCGATTAGATTGGCACTGATAGTTGGCAATGTGTGTGAGTTAAGGGGTGTGGATCAGCCAAGAGATCTCAGCTGAAGTTTAATTAATATTACGAAATATATGAAGCTATCCCTGAACTTTTAATTTATTTGAATTAGTCCCCACAAAGCATTCTCAGTAATAATAATTATTATTGTCTAAAAATAAAGTGCTTTATTAACATAAATAGAATTTCATTTGAACTAAATTTTTTAAATTTGTATATATTTTATTTAGTTCCAAGAGTCTACCCAAATTATTTGTTTAGCATTTCTATATTTTTTAATAAACCAAACAAAAATATGGCATTAGATTTTAAAAGTTTTTGAGCATTCTTCTCTTCTTTTTTTGCTGATTCTTGATTTTTGCTTTGCTCAGTTCTGTTTTTGTTTAGACCGCCTGGCCTTCTGCCTTCTGATATTTGGCCAGCGTTAGTGTCAAGTCAAGTGCCGGTCTCAATTTCAGCGAAAACGTGGCGAAACTAGTTTAAGACCATATTTTCTGCTTTGATTGCAGTATTTTTTCAAAGTGTTTCGGCTTTCAGCCGAGCAATGGAATGGAGACAAAGCACCTGCACAGAAACCCAAATACGAAAGCCAGGGGAAAAAAGATATGAGTGTAAGTATGGGTATGAGTCTGTGGTTGAGTGTGAATTTGCTCACCTTGTTTGCTATTTTTTCTGCATTCCGAGAATCGGTTTTCGGTGGTTATGGTTCCTCTAATCCCGGGCCTGTTATTTCTGCCACGAGTGTTTTTCAAGCGATCCCTGCTGATCGCCACAAATCAGGCGCAAGTACGTGCCGGGCATCGATGATCGCAAAGAATCGACTCCAAGCGGGCACGTCCCGATGGTCAGCATTTTATCGTCTTCTCTTCGAAAATTTCCCTTTATGACCAGGCCGGGCTGCCTCATCATTATGCATTCCGATTCTTCGGGATCGGCGGGCCAACTAATAAGCGTTTTAGCACAGAAGCCACGTACCGACTTCATAGAGTTATTAGTGCCGTACAAGGCGTCATGGTGATAAGATGGCCAAGGGAAACCGTTTGCGGTCGCCATATATCATGTAAGTGCATAAGTGCATATTCCGCCCAGATCCGAGCAGCCAAACGTTGCATTTTCCCATGGGTTTCTGGGTTCTGGGTTCTCGGAGTGTGTGCTCATTGGAGGAGAACGACCAAAGGAACTGGAATTGGTCAAATGCCCCGGGGTCACGGGAAATAATTATAAACTGCCTGCGGAAGAGGGAGGAATTAATTTGCGAAAATCTCTAGATCATCTGGTATCTATTTACTGCGAGTATATTCACAGCGGAAACGGGAAACTCTACCTATATAAATTTTTATGAGTTACAAATTATCAAATTAATAGGTTATAAAATAAATTATAACCCTATCATAAAATTTAAAACATCATATAACATTTTATTATTCTTTGACTTTAAAGCCTGGGGTTCACATTTTTATATGAAAGGTAAAGTGTCTTTTAGATAAGGAAAATGAAGGGAGTCACCATTACTTCCGCAGCAATATATCAAATAGATTTTTTGCAAAATGAGTTGGTCTATGACAGCTATAAAAAAAATAAAAAATAAACATATTGTTATTTTTTAGTTGGACTATATAACGAGCTATGAAAAGTATGGGTTGACAAAAGGGATTCATGGCCCACCGAATGAAAAATAATGATATACTACTTACGCTCACTTGCAGAGTGTAATGAACTGGCCCATAATATCAGTGTTTACGGCGATGCCCTCTTCAATAATTCAAATCAATGTAGTCGGTTTGTCTGGCCAGTCTGGTAATTGAAACTGTGATGAATAGTCAGCGAGTGTTAATGGGCATCCCGGCCGTCTTGCATTCGACGGCTCATCCGTGGACATTCCGCTCATGGTCGCTCCACTCCACTCCGTTCCACCGTAATTAATCAAAGCGAGACCTTGGCAGCAGCATCTTTCCCCATCAACAGGTAGTAAAACGCCAAGACGTGCCCCATCAATACTTATGTATATATCCATTGGCAGCTGTGGCAGTATCTGTATCTTTAGCTGTTTCTGTTTCTATCTCTGTGTCTGCAGAAAGACGCGGGAGTCGTTCGATTCGTGCGTGACAGAAAGAGGTGAGTTTGAGTTTGGAGTAGAGTAGTTGGAATCCGAAAGTCTCACTATCTAGGTTTAAAAAATTCTCCTAAGTCCTAAGTCCCTAAAATGTTAACGAGAATTTTATACATTAAGATGATATATTGAATATTAAACTTATAATAATAAGACGATTTGACTTCTGAAATGAAATCAATATTTTTAATAGCTTGGGTGTTTAAGAACAACGTTTAATAGGTAGTTAAGAAACACAATTAAGTTATAAGCTGTAGTAAAAGAACCTCCAATGGCAACCAATAAATCCGCAAAATAAAAACCTCAACATAAACTTCCAAGTAAAAGCTATAAGAAGGCAAAAAACTTTGAGTCAGTTGGTATTTCTGTATCTGAAGAACAGTCTTGAGTGAAAACATTGGGTAGCTGCAACTTGAACACGAAGAGCATGAACATGAGAGTCTCAGTCGAAGAGAGTCTTCCGGCCAACAGATACACACCTCGATCGGAGCCGCTTCGGAAATACTGGTTTTTCCTGAAGCCAACTTGCTGGCTACAAAGATTTGCTTTCATTTTTCCGTTAAAATTCGCCCAGGTATGGGTGAGTATCTGAGCGTATCTCTAGTACAGCTGGTACCTGTATCTGTATCTGAATGCGGGAATATCTGAGGGTGTGAGTGAGGTGAGCTGGGCTCTCAGGTAGCTCTCATCTTGGCTTGGGTTCTTCTTGGTTCCTCTTGGGATCTCGATTTCTCCTCTCTTTCTTTCTCTACGCTATGTTAATCCACTGGCCAAACATCCCAGGGGTTATAACTAAAGAATCGGGCCCATACACACCTGAGGATGAGTAGTGCGTTGGCAGCTGCAGCTGCGCAGGTAGCCAGAAGAGGTTATTTGATTACTCAACCATTTTTCTTGCCGATTTTCGCCTGTTCTGCGGAGCTTCCTTTTGGATCTTTCAGCTCAGAGCCACATGTTGTTGCCGGTGAAACCTCACGTCGGCATGTCCGGCACAAATTTTTTCTTTTCTGTCTTGTTTTTGCTTTTACTGGAATTTGAGTCTTAAAACGAAAAATTGAAAAGACATCTGTCGTCGGTAGATCGATTTTTTCTGGCGGGCATTTCCGCAATCTACACATTTCGATACCAAGAAATTTTTAGGGTTTTTTATGGTCTTTCAAAGTACTCGAAGCTTGAGGTTGAGGGTGCATTTAATTGATCCGAAATTTGAATATTTGATGGACCCTTGACATCTATACATAGTGATAAATTCGAAAGAAAGACACTTCAAGTTTCTTTTGGCTTTTAAAATGTTTTGATATGTTTGAAGGGTCAATTGAAACTTAATTTCCCTGGAAAACACACACAACTCTTGTAAACTCTTTTGTGCTTTAAAATAAATGAAGAGGGAGTTTTGATTTATTTCGGTTTCATACCAAGACTCATTAATTTTCAGCCTGAAAGGACATCTAGACAGCAGCTGCAGCACATCCATCTGGCTGGAAACTCATATCTAACAGATACCCTCGGATGCCTTGACATATCGGCCATGCAAATCTTAATGAAGTTCTCTGCGTCAGCGATCATAGATACAAAACGCAGCTGTGTGGAATAAAAGTGCACCTGCTGCAATGAATACACATTTTTTCCTTCAATTTCTTGCCCACTTGCCGCTTGTTTACCCAATGAACCGCTCCAATTTTGTCCATTGACTTGTGCCGCAATCGATTTTGTTGGAAAACGAACGAACGAATCCAAAGGCAAGCGTAACCTACTTTCCGCTGATAAGATAATGACGCTTTTCCTCCGCTTACAGTTTACAGTAGCCGACGCGAACGCCGACGCCTCCAGTCAATGACTTACCATTTATATAAATGTCTACATAGTATATACTCAGACAAATATATTTCTATTCGTCTGGCACAGTTATTAACTAGCTTGAGCTATTGTGTACATTTTCATTGCATAGAAAACAAAACTCGATATGAATAGGGTCTGTAACTGTACCTTATTTCATGTCAACAAAAAACGGATATGACTTATGAGAAATTTATCGCATCATATAAAATACCAAATTCAGTATTCTTTGAACATTTAATGTAAAATAAGATAAGCTAAATCTTTATTCATGTCAAAATGATATGAATAACTTGATCTCAAAACAAAATAAAATTCACCAGTACATATCAATCTGATCTTTTGTCAATTTTTTCCTGTGTAGTTCTAATAATACCAAGGGTAGCTGAGATGCCTATATAATGCACCTCCAATCGAACATAACGCTTTCCCAATCGCTTATCTCCCGCCCGCTTTAAGTGATCAACACGGAAATGTATTCGATTTTATTATATTTTTTATTTTAACACAATTGATGTGTGTTTGTGTGGCTCTTTCGTTTGTTGTAAATTACACAATTAATATGTACCTTGTATATAAATAAAGTATCTCAACTTTTCTATTATTCCTTAACAGTAATAAATGTCAGCTTGCGGCTCTTAAGACTCTTCTTAGCGGCTATGGGAAAAGACTTACAAAAATACATATCGCATTGATTTATTGAACATTTTCACTTACATATATATGTATTTGAATATATATATCATATATCCCTTTTAATATAACATGGATATATATCTGCACGCGTGTTACGTTCATAATTACAGGAAGTCTCGGAACTTCGGGGCTCCCTCTCGATTGGATAAGTTTAGATTAGGTTAAACTGATTTATACATGTACTAGAAGACAACCCCAAGAACTTATACTGATATTGATAGGGTTTAAAGTTCTAGATAAATTAAGATTACTGTGTTAACTTAGATGTACCGACTTGTCTTATCGAATTTAGTTCAGCTTTGATTTTGTGTTTATTTCCTTTCTAATTGAAGATCTGTCTGTCGAAGAGCTAATGCGATATAATTCTTCATACTTTGTTGTGTAATGTATGTTCAACTAAAATAGCCTACTAACTAGGGTTGGTATTATGAATTCTTAAGCATACTGATTTCGAATTCGCTTTATAGGAATATTTCGGACATTTCTATTTCGATCATTTGTATTTCTAACTCGTTTGTGTGTGGAATCGAAGCAATAACAAGAAGTCTGCAGAAGTTTGTGGTTTGTTCGCAGTTGCTTGGCTACAAATTAGTGTTAGCGCTAGTTTAAATAGTTCATTTACGTAAGATCAAGATCACTTTTTGCATTTACAAAACAAAAAACAAAAACTTGTTCCCCCGGGCCCTTGCAAAACTCCTCCATAAAAATATATATATATATAATATATAGTTTACCCATATGGGTATTGAATCCCGACTTTGGGACCGGCTAGGCCGGCTCCTCGTCCCTTGACACTATCAACATCCGTACAACTCTTAGCATATAAAAAGTCTTTTCAATTTCTACGTCTGCTGGCGAAGATTCCTAGATGCGCCAGCCCTGGTCGTCGTCCACATTGGAGTCCGTGTCCGAGGGCTCCTCGCCGTACATGTCGGCCAGCTTGCGGAAGCGCGGCCCAAAGTTGGACAGGTAGTCGAAGTTGAGATCGCCGTCGTCGGTGCAGGAGGCCAAGCTGGACAGGCTGCCGTCGGAGTTGCCGTCGCCCTCGTAGGCATAGTGCCGCACATCGTCCACCGTGGTGGCGCCCACGTCGCGGTCGCAGTTCTCCTTCTTGTCGCCGAGGAAGTCGGCGATGTCCGGTATCTCGTTGGGATCCCGCATGCTCGACTGCAGCGCATAGGGGTCCTTGTACAGCTTCTCCTCGTACGGTTGGCTGCGAAGGACATTCAGATCGTACTCCGTGTCCCGCTCGCCGCCGCCCTCGTCCTCGTAGTTGATGATCGTCTCGCGGATGTCGTCGATGTCCTTCTCGTGCCAGCCGTTCTTCTGCTTCTTCTGCACCACCACGGCCAGCAGGATGATCATGAGCAGCGCCAGGCAGACGATAATCGCGATGATGAAGTTGCGATCGATGCCGAAGCTAAACGCCACGGCCACCGACTGCTGGCAGCCGCTGTCGATGTTGCGGAAGTAGGAGGGCATGCCCAGGTTGTAGGTCTGCTCGTTGATGGTCAGGTTGCGGACGCAGCCGAAGAATCCCTTCTGGCTGGGCACGTGCGTCCAGTTGAGCTGCCTGCCCAGCTGCTCCAGGTCCACCGGCGTGCCACCCAGCTGCAGCGGGGCGTTCACGTTGAGGAACTCATTCGGTCCGATGGGCGCGCCCAGCGTCTGGCAGGTGGACAGCCGGCAGTTGTCCACCGTCATCTCGATGCTCTTGCGCTGCAGGATGATGTCCAGCTGGTAGCTGCGGTCGGCCACCATCTTGATGTGCTGGTGGCGAATGCGAATGGCCCCCGAGCCGTAGTCCACCGTCAGCACGGGGTAGCCGTTGTCCAGTTCGAGGGAGAGGAAGTCGGAGATGGGCAGCAGGGGATTGAAGTTCAGGGGGCCCAGGTACAGGATCAGACCCTCGTCGATCTGCGGCGTGATCTCCAAGCTGATCTGGGTGTTATTGCAGCCGGCAATGGGCTGGTAGAAGGCATAACCAGAGCCGTAAAAGGCCACGGAAACGAGTTCGCAGTGGGGTCCGGTAAACCCATCAATGCAGTCGCACACATCGTTCTCCCCGAAACGCGGCGATCCTCCGTTGAGGCAGGGCCGCATCAAAGGAGCCTCGCAGACGCACTGGGCCTGCACAAAGGCATTCACGCCCACGAACGAGGTGGTGTTCGAGTAGATCATGTACGGCACCGAGCTCTTGTGCAGCTCATTGGTGCAGGATTCCTCGCACTTGAAGCGCTCGATGAGGCACTCGTCGATGTTCACCATCAGCATCTGCAAATCGAGTTCGTTCTCCAGGCGCTGCTGGTTCTGGGCCACGATGCCGTTGAGCTTTTCCGGGGCGTAGTACGGTGATCCATGTGCCGAGTAGCGCACGTCGAGCGTGCGATTCTCGTTCTGCAGCACCGTGAACACGTCCACATTGGAAACGGAGGTGTTGAACAGCTTGGAAAGCGACAATTGCAGGCGATCCTTGAGGGAGAGCGCCTCGGGGGATTGAATGTCGCGCGGCACGCTGATGAACTCCTCCTTGGTCACGTTGATGAACCGGATGCTGCCGCTCTTGTCCACCGCCTCCTCGGGCAGCTCGCGCACCACCACGGTGACATAGGCGTCCACGGAGTGACGGGGCACGAACATCGACTCCTCGGTGACCACAAACGATAGCTCGTACTCTCCCTCGGCGGTGTGCAGCAGCATGGTGATCATTCCGGTGCTCGGATTCAGCCGGAACTGGTCGTGCGGCAGGTCCTTCCACTCGAAGTACTTGTCCTCCAAATCCCAGTCGTCCAGATCGTCCACGAACACGCGACCAATGTCGGTCTCGGGCGCCTCGCCCTTGTAGTTGTAGATGAAGATGCGCGACGAGCCCTCGCTCATCGCATTGTCGTTCACATCGCCGATGACCAGGTGCAGGATGCTCACGGCACTCTGGCGGGGAACACCAGAGTCACTGATGCGAATGGGGATGAAGTACTCCTTCTGGGCCTCCCGATCGAACTGCACATTGGCGTGCAGGTAGTCGCCGTCCATGCTGAACTTGGTCTTGATGTCCGCGGAGGCCTCGCTGTCGATGCCGAAGGTGAAGTTGCCCGCACCCGGGGTGTCGTCGTAGTCGTTCGCCTGCAGCTGCACCACCAGGCCGGGATTGCGGTTCTCCGGCCAGTAGACGGGCATTTCGTTGACCAGGAAGGGAGCATTGTCGTTGATGTCCTTCAGCGTAATCGTCACCTCCTTCACGGCGCTTACTGATGTCCCTACGCCATCCTCATCGTTCGCTTTGATCAGCACCTGCCAGTTCTTGTGGCCATTCGGCGGATCGCGGTCCAGCGTGGTCAGCAGTCGCAGGCAGCCGCTGTTGTCGATGCTCCAGCGGTTGCCGTCGTTCTGGTGAATCGAGTACACAATGTGTTGCTCCGCATTGCGATCCTTGATATCGGGATCGTAGGCCTCCACAGTGAGAATGCAGTCGTCGTAGGTGGTCTCCTCCAGGATGGTCACGCTGTAGTCCTGCTTAAACACCGGCGGATTGTCATTAACATCCTCTATCTTGATAATCACCGTGGTGTAATCGTCGTAGATGCCATCGAAGGCGCGTACTTTTAGTTCGTACTCCGTGATAGTTTCGTAGTCCAGCTTCTGGTTCACGGTGATCTTGCCTGTTTTCAGGCCAATCTTGAAGGCATCCCCCACATTGCCGCTCTCGATGCTGTAGAGGATCTGCGAGGCGTTGTCCTCGTCCTCGGCCTTCACCTCAATCACCTCCGTATTCGTGTTGGCATCCTCGAGCAGTCGCTCCGCTAAATATCTATCCTGCTGGAAGTGCGGCTTGTGGTCGTTCTTGTCGCCGATGGCAATGCGGAATACCTGGTGGCCCCGATTAGGCTCCCCGTTGTCAAACAAACTGGAGGGTGAATTATCGCTGGCAATCACCTTGACGTTATAGAAGTCACGCTCCTCCCGATCGAAAGTAGTCAAGGCTGTAATATTACCCGTATTGGGATCGATGGTGAAGTACTCCCGGTTGTCGGCCAGCTCAAAGGAGACTATGTTATTCGCCGCCGTGCCGTCCATGTCGAAGGCGCGCACCTGCATCACCGGCGTGCCAGGAGGTTCGTTCTCCAGAATCGTGCCCGATTTGACCTCCGTGTAGTAGGGTATATTGTCGTTGACGTCCTCCACCTGGATCTTGATCTGGTGCTCGGTGCCCAGTTCGTGCGTGTTGCGCACAATCATGGTGAGCGTGTAGTCCGTGATGGCCTCGTAGTCGAGGGTCTTGCCCAGGCTAATGGTCACCTCGTTGCCGATCTGGTTGAACACAAAGGTGTTCTTGCTGTTCGTCTGCTCCGTGCGCCCGGTGTTCAGCTCGAAGATCACCTCCGGCTTGTCCGGCATATTGGAAACGGCCCGCAGCGTGGCAATCGGATGGGTGAAGTTCTTGAGATTCTCCTTCAGGTAGATGGGTGTGTCGATGGGATTTACGAACGAAGGTGGCTTAATCGAGGACTCCACCACCCGGATGCGCACCTCTATCTGCGCATCCTGCGGCGGATCCACTACATTATAGGCCCTTACTATTATCGCGTACGATTGGCCGGGTCGCTTGTCGATCGACCGCTTCAGATAGATGATGCCCGACTCCTTGTCGATCTTGAAGTACTGGAAGTCGCGCTCCCGCAGAATCTCGTACTCCACCAAGCTGTTGTTGCCGTCGTCAAAGTCGCTGGCACTGATGGACATCACCACCGCGTCGGGCTGCAAGTAGAAGGTAGTGGATAAAGCCAGGGGTATTTGGGGGATTTCTGCTACTCTCTGCTAACTTTCCTGCAAGTTTGCCCAAACCAGCCAACACATGTCCCTCGACCTTTTATATTTTCTAATGCTACCTAAGCCAAAGCCTAAGTCGAACTGAAACCTTTTCGCGGAAATTTAACTGACGACAAAGCGTTGCTAAAATAAACATCATTTGGTGGGGGGCTTGAAGAGGAAATCAATAAAAAGAAAGGTAGTGTTATTCCTGGGCTGCTTTAGGGTCTTTTTCCATATGTAAGTTTTTAAAAGTTAAAATATTTATTCGAAGAATTTATGATGCTTGTGAACTAGAGCCTGAAAATGATCGATATTTTCGATATTGATACGATAATTTAGATTTTTTCAAGGGAAATCTCCTTTTAAATATCGCGATATAGAAAACTGTCGATATTCTTCCAAGCCTTAATTGTAAATGCTTCAATAAAATGTTTGCTTTGTTAAAATATTTTTTTTTTACATAGGTAATTATTTTTGTAATCTTTTTATCTAAGAAATTCTAATAAATAAAATAAAAAATCTTCCCAACTTTTTAAGCGTCTTTTATCTTCTTATATAAATAACTTTAATATAATTTTCCCATTATTAGTTCCTAAATAACTACTTTTACAAGCATTTAGGTAAATTTAGTTTTCCCACCTCCGCGCCGCTAAGCTGATTGGTTGCCCTTGGTTATTTGGCTCGACGACAAGTTTTTCTAGTTGCAAGCATGGAAATGGCGTAGAAGAAAAGGCGGCCCAGGGCGTTGGAAAGGGTTTCAAGGTTTCCAGTATCGAGCGAACGAGCAATGAACCCAAAACCCGTCTCCGAGTGGTCGAGTGGTTGAGTGGCCCTCCTACGCCAAGCGAAAACTAGTTGCTAGTTCCGCCCAAGAAGATGTTCGCCCATGAACTGGCCAAGTGGTTAATTAGCGCCGCACAAACTGCAGGACGTGCGACAGTTGGAGACTAAGGCAGTCTGAGGGAATGCCAGGTGGGCAGGGGATGGAGGTTGCAAGTGGCAATGACCCATAAAAGCCAGCACTCGCGGAAAAATAATACCTAAAAGTCCATTGTTTGTAGACTTTATAATTTTCTATCATTCAATTTAACTAGTAGTAGCTAGCTCGCAATAATGAACACTCCCCCCAACCAATTCCCAAATATTATGTTCCAACTTTCGTCAGAAAGAGATTTTCAGCTCTCCGGAATAAACTTTTAAAATATACATTTTTTGGTTTACTGTTGTAAAAAACATTTTTGCCCTGTATTAAAATCATAAGTTCTACATAACTAAATCTTGGATTTTTTGAAAGATTTTCTTAAGATTTTCCATGCAATATTCAGAAAACCTTTCTTAGAAATTTTATAAATTTAAAAACCAATAGATTGCTAGTCTGTGAAAAATAACATTTCTTTCAAAAACCTGAATTTTATTTTTCTAAACTTTTACTAAACTCTTCCTAGAAATGATATAAATGTAAAATCCCTAAATAATATTACCTGAACCTAACCAAAACCTTTTCCCAGTATTTCCCAGTATTCCGAAGACAATTGAGTTAGGTACATGACATCACGGATGGGGGGCAAATACGAAGGAATGACATCACTCTAGTGCCGACCCACTGACTTGGCCAAACCGCAGTAATCCGGGGTCCGCGAGTTTGGCCAGCAGCAGTGGCAAGAGCAAGAAGGGGAAGAGCAACTCACCTGGGCATTCTCCGACATGGACTCGTCGTACCGCGCCTTGTTGAAGGCGGGCGCGTTGTCGTTGATGTCCTCGATGGTCACGTTGAAGGTGCAGACGTCGTCCAGCGGCGGAAGGCCGTTATCCGTGGCCTGGACGGTGACGAAGACGAACTTCTCGTGGATGGGCTCGTCGCGGTCGAAGGTGTGCGTGGTGGTGATCACGCCGGAGGTGGGGTGGATGAAGAACTTGGGCCGCTCGAAGGGCGACTGGACGAGGCTGTAGCGGATGGTCTGGTCGGGATCGGGGTCGTCGGCCTGGACGGTCAGCACGTAGGTGTTCTCCGACTGCTCCTCCTTCACCTTCGGGGCGTAGCCGGCGCAGTTGCGGAAGGCGGGCTTGCGGTTGTCGCCGGAGAAGTTCTTGTCCGGCGGCGACTGGAGTGCGAGGGCGGGTGCAAGGAGGCTGATGGCCACGAGGACGCCCAGCAGGAGTCTCGCGGGGATTAGGCGCCGGCCGAGATCGCGGCATTTTCGCTTGTGCTGCTGGTGTGTCTGTTGCTGGGCGGGATTGGTATTGGTATTGGTCGTTTGGCCGGCCATTATGATGCAGTGGCTTCTGGTTGGGACACTCTCGGATGGACACTCTCCTCCTCTAGCGGCGATCCGCCATCTCAGACTCTCTTTTTCAGCCGCAGCAGCACTTTTGTGAGCACTTCTCCGTGAATCACCCAGTATTTTATAAACTCCACTCCACTCACACACCTTTCGATTTTGTGGTTACACGCACACCTGGAAGCGCGCGCATTCGTGTGCGTGTGCTTCGGTCCTACGCGTTGGTATGTGTGTTACCAACTCGGAACGGAACTCTTGGTTATAAAAAGGCACTTTTCGCCCGTATTTCAACGTGATTCTTGCACTTTGGCGAATTATTTTACTTTTAAAGAACGCAGAACGTATTTTGATTCACTTTGATCGTTTTAGCGATGCAAACCGATTTCGAGACCGCGATCGACGCGCGCACAACCGCTCAATTCAAAAACAAAAAAAAATCTGCCGTTGATAGAGGTGGCAAAGCGTGGATGGAAGCATCGATGTGTAGTTTTCGGAAATATCGATGTTTTATCGACCATCGATTGTTTTAGCTCGTATTTACAGCCGTTATTATGGGATATTATTCTTAAAATATAATCTAAAAACGAACGCCATTATAATTTTGTTATAACCATATTTTTGGTAGTCACTGTGAAAAGATAAAAACAATTTTCAGTCACTTTCGAAATTCGAACCTTTGTTTGGTTTGTTTATGTTTTTGGCTCGAAAACGGGCCTAAAACGGTGATGTATTTTGAGTTAAGGTTTTCAATGTTTGAAAAATTTTAAAATTTCACTTGACAACACTGCGATGCGGTGGCACTTGTTAACTGTCGTATTATGGCCAAGTTTTAGCCAAAATCCTCCTGGAAATCGACGAGCGACGTTACACACCTTTGATTCCGAATAAAAATACGGGTTGCTCACTAATGGTTCGTTTTGTTGTCCATTAAACCTAGCATTAAATTGCAATTCGATTTTCCCGCACCGCGAACCGAACTCCAGGAAATATCGAAAACAAAGATGATGTAAAGATATTTAAAAATATCAAAATATCGATATTTTTTTTAATAAAAATAAATAATTATACCGTGATATTTTTTCCCCTGATAAGATCGCTATTTTTAAAAATATGTTTTTGATATTTCGAAAATCGAACTGATTTGAAACCAAAATTCAAAGAGTACACGAAACGAAGAACAAAACAGAAATCGACTATAGGTGAGAATTCACCTTGATAGAGTAAGCGATTTTTGGATATGTGAACACGATTCCGCTTAAAAATGCAATTTTATACGCACAAAAATAGTATATATAAATAAATATATGTTTATATATACATAAAAAATTAAATATACAATTTGACTAACTCAACATACGTGTGGTGAATTGTATAATTAATTAAATCTTAAAAATGGCCGTTAGCAAATACACAATCCTTGAGTAGTGAATACACCCCCCGGCGACACTACCTCTGTTAAAAGTGCTGCATCTTTACAGTTCTGTTAAGGCCTCTGCACACAGCCGCTTCAAATTTTGGCCAATCGGATCTACACACAATAAAAATATGTTACCCGTTACTCGTAGAGTAAAATGGTATATTGTATTCGTGCAAAAGTATGTAACAGGAAGAAGGAAGCGTTTCCGACCCCATTCTTGATCAGGGTCACTAGCCGAGTCGATATAGCCATGTCCGTCTGTCTGTCTGTCAAGACAACCGGCCATGGAAAACAGTTCCGGTCAGCAAGAAAATCCCGCCATTTTATATAGCAAGCATACCTGCAATCATTCCGCTACTAGAAAAGCGAAATTGTAGGGCTGGTATATCCAAATACCAAACCAAGACAACAATAGGAAACGGAATTCGTATACAAGCCGTTGACATGAAAGCATACAATTCGATAAAAACGGTCTTGCTTGAAAATAAGGTCCCAGCCCACTCGCATCAGGCGACAAAGGATTCAGGGTAATGATCCGGGATCCCTCCTGCAAGCTATAGAGGTCAAGCGCTACTTCAATTTCTGTCGGCAAAGCTGCGTTATTTCTGAAAAACAAACTTTTTAAAATTTTTATTTTGTAAAACCTTTTAAAAATATTTTTGTAAACGATATTCCGACATTATGGTCATAATTAGCTCTTTTTCAAACAATTTTTGCACCTAAATCTGCCGCTACTCAGTAAATTCAAACAAATGTACAAATATTCGGTATTATGCTTAAATATTTTATTCTGAAAATACCAAGTATTTAATTTTTAAAATATTTCCTACCACCAAATTAATGTTCAAAATAATTTTAATACCAACTCTATGTTTTAAAAATAAGTTCTCAATGTAAAATCCTCTAAAGCCTTTATATTAGGCGTCTGCAATAGCCGTTCACACTATTTATATATAGCCAACATACCGGTTGAAATAAATACCAAGTCACTCTCCTATTTAATAGGCAGAGTGGTCCTACTAGTGACCATCCATGGCACCAATCAGAAAAAAACTCAGCCCAGCAGTAAGCTCAAAAGGCTTTAAAAGTAGCCAGTATCCCGCAAAAGAAAGGTCGGCGAAGGATTCAGGGTAATGATCCGCCATCTCCACCCCTCAACCCCACAAAGCTGGATAGTGGACGAACTTAGAAAGCTAGGATTTATCGCCTCTTACATCCAAAACGTCAGGAACAGAATCACAGGAATAGGATACAAAATGTTCGATTCACAATGTAAAATACCTTAAAGCCTGTTATGTAAGGCCTCTGCACTCAGCCGCTAATAGTCTATTTAGTCGTTTATTTGATCAATTTACATCTTCTTTTATACGGAAAACACACAATGTCGATAGCATATTGAAAACTGTTGATTTATCATTTGACGTTGCTTTTGATTATATACTTACTGAAGAGCGTCCAAGCCTGGAATACGTATTTTTTTCAATATTTTGTAACATTGAGGCATTTACTAATATCCGTGGTTTAGTACTTAAGCGTGTCATATACATCATTTTACGAAGTATATGTGACCTTTTATGTGAATTGGGCATCAATAGATCATTCAATGATGTTGTGCCCTCTGATCTAGAACAATCATTGCAATCCCTAACTTCTAGCATTCTCTCTAAATGTACCTGAGCATCCACATTAGGTATATCCGGCAGAATTTGGTTGGTTCACTTTGATATTCATGTTTCCTCGATAAAAAATATATAGCTTAAAATACCAAGCTGAAATAAATATTAAGCCGCACTCCTATCAAATAGGCAGAGTGGTCTTACTGGTGACCAGTTCATTGGCACAAATCAGAAACAAATTTTAACATCAAATCAGAGGTCAATAAAAGCAGCAGGGACAACTGCCAACAGCAGTTCATTATTTATCTCGATGGATGGGACTTCGTTGCTTCCTAACAGGCGAACGTTTTTGCGGTGGAGAACGTCAGTGGAATCTGCATCCCGGTAGTTCACCTGGATGTAGGCGAGGAATTGACTTCTGAGCGCATAAAATTCACCTTAGACAGAATTCTGGAGAAGTTCGACGAATGGGGTTTGAAGCGGTACTTGTTGGCCTTCATTTCGGACGAAAATGCAATGAACTTAGTTCAGATTCCAAAAAGTGGGAGTGAGGTTCCATTTTTGTGGGACCGCATCCACGTCCGTAACTGGAATGCTCGAAAATACGAATATGTACGAATATATGGAGCAATCCGAACCAAATTTTTGTTGGCCCTTACACTTTCTGCCAGAAAAAGCGACACAGTTTAACCTATAATAATTGTTATAGGGTATTTATGTCCCACTTTCGGGACAATCCTAGGGTGTTTGATTGGACAAAAGAATAGTAAGAAGGGGTTTTAGAAAAATTGCGCCCTTTCGTGACAAAAACAAACATTTTTATTAATACAACTAGCAATGTGCAGCATAATCAGGAGCGTCAACCAGCACGCACAAAACACTAAAAAAGAATGGCCAGTCGGACCGCAGGGACCTTATATTTATCGTTTCCGCGCAAGTGTGACCGTATCTTTTTGTTCTTACAATCGATCTATATCCACCGATTAACGCGTTTTCCAATTAATACCAGATCGGCCTGCTACAAAATGGTAAAAAATACTTTTTTTTTTACCAATATAAATATGAAAATTTAATAATTTATAGACTTCGGCTTGCCGATTTTAGCTCCCTTTCTGTGTCTAATGTTTATGTATCATAGTTTCATAGTCAAATCATAAATCTTAAAATTAATATTATTAAGTTTTTAAAACATTTTTGTTTATTTATTATTCTAACATTGGGACATTATTATTATTATCATTTCTAATATTCCTTGATTGGATAATCGCTATTATCCCTAATATTAGAGTGTCGTGGAACGGACTAACATAACGCTCAAGGTTTAGTGAATTTAAATGAAGCGCCAAGTATTTCAGTATTTGTTATCGATGCTGTAAATCGTTAGAGGGATTATGTTGTAAAGCTAAATGCGGTCACATGAAATGGTGAATTGAAAGCCAAATCTCCCGTTCAGATTTATTCCGATTGGAGAGGTCAAAGAGACTGGGAGGCAAGACTGCGGAAATAAATAAGGTTAGAACTGACCTATGTATTTTATATATTGGATCATCTCGAATCATTTTGAATATAACTGGCCCGTTAGGGGCCAGGGCTAAATTAATGGACCACTACGACTGGAGGCCCATCACCTCCAATGTTTCGTTGTCTGCGTACACTGGGAGAAAGGTTTTCTCCGGGGAAATGGCGAAGAAACGTCTAATGGCAATTTTTAATGCCTGCAGCTCCGATCTTGACCTTTGTTAGGATTCGAATACTACCAACTGGTCAATTTCATAGTTGTAATCGGAACGAGTAAACAGGGTCCGGTACGCCTTTCCCACAACGTAGTCTAAGTACGAGTAATTCTTCGCGTGCCATCTCCGAAAATTTACTTGGTCCCACAAATGTGGGGCCGGAAACCAGTCAGGTACCGTGCCCTGGTTCATGGCGTTTCCATCCGAAACTATGGCGATGCAATAGTTCGTCAATCCCCATTCTTCGATCGAGGTGCAAACATTTTCAAGGGTCTTCCTCATTCTTTCCGCTGTCATGCTCTGGACGACATCCATGTGTATGACAAAATAATACACAGAATAATGTTTATATACTCCCCTCGGTCATAAAAAGTTCATCTATAAGGATGAAAAAGGGCTTTGGATTCCTTACCAGATCATTAATCTGTTCTATTAGGGAAATGTCTCCTGCGACTGCGTTTATGTCCTGTTTGAAGTTTTCCAGCATTTGCGCGGTATATTGGTGTTGACTGGTGCTAATATTCGTTACCATATTTAGCGTTATTGAATTGGTAATCTGAAAAAGATTTTGTTAAAAATTAAATGATCAATTAGATTTGATCAACATACATGTGGTGAATTTTCAACCTCTTCATCGGTGACGCCTATTTGGTAATGGCAATAATAAATTAAAAGACACCAAAAAATTAAATCCTCCAAGGTGGCCTCTGCAAAGCCATATACCGCTGCTTGGACAACAGCCTTTGGTAAGTTACATCAAAACTGTACTGGATCATCATATATGCTACGTTGGGACAGGTATTTGCCAAAGAACCTAGGTTAAGGTAAAAGGTAAATTTATATTATTTTTTGTCTGGTTTTTCTAATGACTTTAAATTGAATTGACAAAGATGATTTTAGTACTAAATTGTAAGAAAAAATTGTAT
This sequence comes from Drosophila takahashii, assembly GCF_030179915.1. Taxonomy (NCBI): domain Eukaryota; kingdom Metazoa; phylum Arthropoda; class Insecta; order Diptera; family Drosophilidae; genus Drosophila; species Drosophila takahashii. The sequence goes on from NC_091679.1 coordinate 43,239,503, forward strand.
ATACTCACCGTTCAAAGTCTGGAACTGAACTGACCTGTGCAAATCTCTTGACAGGAAACCAATAAAATTTGGTTGAATCGTTGAAAACCAGACCTGTCACCTTCTTTATTTCTTTCAACAAATAACAGCTGTTGGAAAATTCAACAAGAACCATTGCTGGAATTGCTGGAATTTTCTAATTAATTTTTTACAATTCGAAAGTTTAGGGAATACTTTCATTGTATTCTGGGTATTCCCTAAACTGTTGAATTGTTGAATTTCAGTCAGCTGCTAATCAGCTGTTCCATAAAAAGTCATTCTTCAGAAATTTTAGTAATTTAACAGTCTCGAGGCTGAATCGTTGAAAACGAAAGTTGTCACCTTTTTTATCAAAAGTCATGGCAAATCTGTAACATTTTAGTATCACAAACATATTTGTGGTTCTTTTTATCTTGGTAACAATTTTAGACAGTAACTAGCAATTATAAATCAAATTTTGCATGTCTTAAGTGAAATTTTTCCACAAATAACAGTTGTTTGAAAATGCAACAAAAACCATATTGTGTCGTCCCCTTAGGGGCTGTCCATATATTACGTAATCACGTTTTTGGTGATTTTTGACACCTCCCCCCCCCCCTGGTGATCAAACGTAATCATTCAATAAACACCCCCCCCAATGATTACGTAATCTCAAGAATAAAATTTTTCTTGTTTTAATCTGTGGATTCAAACGGAGATGCAACCCAATCTTATATATTGTTTATAAATGGAGTTTGGTATGACACATTCGGTTCGTCTACGCTGAAATTATCTCCAACATACTCTTCGTCAAGCTATTCCAGGTCTTCGCGTCCTTCGTGTGATTGAACCACTAAACATTTTCTTTTTCGCCGCCCAGCCACAAAAAAATTTTTAAAATAAATTCTTTAAATAAAAAAATTTATATAAAATGATTACGTAATCATTGTGCAAGACCCCCCTCCCCATGTAATCAAACATAATCATTTTAATGACACCCCGCCCCCCTCCCCCCCACTAGGTGATTACGTAATATATGGACAGCCCCTTAATTGCTGAAATTTTCTGTCGAATTTTCAACAATTTAGCAATTCAACCAGGGTATTCCCTAAGCTGAATTGAATTGCTGAATTGTTGAATTTTGGTCAGTTGTTAATCAGCTGTTCCATACAAAGTCAACTTTCAGAAATTTCAGCAATGAAAATTTTGTTGAATTTCTGAAAAGCCAGAGCTTTTACCTTTTTTATAAAAAGTCATGGCACCTCTGTAACATTTTAGTATCACCAGTACACATTATTTATTTCAAAATCAACTTAGAAAGCAAATATGTGGTTATTTTAACCTGGTAACAATTTTAAATAGTAACTAGCAATAATAAATCAAATTGTACATGTCTTAAGTTCCGTATAACTTTCAACAAATAACAAGAACGGGTCGTTCCCTTTATGGCTGAAATTTTCTGTTGAATTTTCAGCAATTCAAAAGTTTAGGGAATACCCTCATTATATTATATCGCCCACCGCTATCGGTGGCGTTAGTTGGTACTTGGTCATGGCCAACGGTCACACCACACTAAAAAGTGATTCGTATCGATAGGTTTGGACAAAAACGCCTCCTCAACTCGAAGAAGAAGAGGTCTACCGATAGGTTTGGAATCGAGTCGTCATCGTCTTGGGCCATTAACTGAAAGAAAAAAGGTAATAGCGCCGAAGAAAACGGTCGAGGAAGAGTTCCAGCTGCAGCGCAACACCCCCAGCAATCCGCACAGCGATCCCGGCCAGAGCAGAAGCCCCCAGGGAACCGGAAGGGAAATCAGAGCGAGCCAAACAACCGCCCCTGCCCCGAATCGAATCGCATCGAATTGAATTCGTGAATCACCCAGTGGAACCATAGCCATGGAGCAGACCCCGATCACCGATGCGGAGAAGGTGCGCATTGTGTCGGACTTCATCCTGCACGCGCCGCCCGGCGAGTTCAACGAGGTGTTCAACGACGTGCGGGAGCTGCTGAAGAACGACACCCTGCTGAAGGACGGGGCCAGCCACGCCTTCGCCCAGTACAACAAGGACCAGCTGACCCCGGTCCGCATCGAGGGCACCGACCACAACGCCATCATCTCGGAGCACAACGATCTGGGTGAGCCTATGCCTATTCCTATGCCTAAATATGGACAAGAGACCCACCACCATGAGTCACCTGGGTTTTGTTTGGGCTTCGCTTTGATATCTTTAGCCTACACAACTGATAAGCCATTGCATTCCAGGCAACGGTCGCTTCTACGATCCGCGCACAAAGCAGGCCTTCAAATACGACCACCTCAGGAAAGAGGCCTCCGACTACCAGGACGTGGATGCGGATGCCACCGCGGAGCCCTGGCGGGCTGCCCTGGATTTAGAGACGCTCGCCTACACTGCCAGTCACTATAGACACGGGGTAGGATCGAATAGAAACCACCACTGACTTGTCGCTAACCTAGAACTCCCTTCACAGGTCAGCTCCGTGTTCGGTAAGGCGCAGGGCAACCAGATCACCCTGACCATTTGCATCGAGGACCACCAGTTCCAGCCGAAGAACTACTGGAACGGCCGATGGCGCTCCCAGTGGCACGTCAGCTTCCAGGCGGGCAGCGGTTCGGCCGAGCTGAAGGGCGTGCTGAAGGTGCAGGTGCACTACTACGAGGACGGCAACGTGCAGCTGGTCTCCTCGAAGGAGTGCCGCGAGAGCGTGGTGGTCAGCAACGAACAGCAGCTGGCCAAGGAGGTGATCCGCCTGATCGAGGAGGCCGAGAACGAGTACCAGCTGGCCATCTCGGAGAACTACCAGACCATGTCGGACACAACGTTCAAGGCCATGCGCCGCCAGCTGCCCATCACCAGGACCAAGATCGACTGGAGCAAAATCGTCTCGTACAGCATTGGCAAGGAGCTGAAGACGCAATAAGACCAGGAGGTGCAAGCGGAAGAGGAGCGGACACAGTCGACGAAGCGGCCCAACAGTCTTCCACTTGCCATGGCCAAGCGAGCATAGGAACCGGTCATCCGATCATCCGATCATCAGCATTAACAACACCAGAACAGCCGAACATCTGAACATCCGAACCGAAGCAGCAGTTAAGCAGGAGTATGCCCAAAATAATGTCTGTAATTCGGCTATATACATACGAACATATACCTACATATACATATATATATTATGTGTTACATAGCGACATATATAACGATTGATTGCAAGCATTTGGATGACTTTACCCGGACGATGACGGTGAACTGCTGCCTCGTCTGCGTCACGATCGCCACCAATTGTCGCCTTTATCGTTTAAGAAGAGCATTAAACGCGGATTTTATCATGTCCTCTAACCTATGTATTATTCTAATTTTAAACGAATCAAACTCGAGATCTGCGCTCTAGACGAGCCAGCCAGGATCGGAGGTGGACCAGCCAGCCAGCCGACTCTCGACTATGTACTTTAAGCGGTATCATTAGAGCACCCATTCAAGTTTTCTGCTTTCCCGATTGTTCACCACCGCCTAGCATGAGCATATGATCATGAGAATATCCAACTAAGCTTAACCACTGATCAGTTTCGCCAGACAAACAGAATAACTAAAGACTTTGATTTTATAAAAACAATAAATTTGTAATTAATATAACATAACTATACAACATTTAAGATTGCTTGAATTAGTCAAATTTAATGAGAATAAACTAATTGAATCGGAACTCGTCACTTTGTATGCGTTTTAGTTTCGTTATTATTTAGCAGATTGCTTTCGGATAGACTAACTTTGGAATCCACTTGAGCAGGCTGTTTGCTCAGGCTCTCGGGCAGATCGAAGGTCAGTTCCTCGGACTTCTTGAGCAGGAAGCGCTTCTCGGGATTGAGTTTGGTCTCCAGCTCCAGTCGGTCGATCAGCCAGCCTCTGTCCGGCTGATGGGAGGCCCAAAAGAAGAGGGTTCCTGGGTATGACAGATTACAGAAATAAATATCTAGTAAATAAATTCAAGGATCGGCTTACCCTTATCTTTGCTGCCCCGCACGGAAACCTCGAAATGCGCCATCTCCGCATTGCAATTGTTGTTGGCATTGGACAGATCTATGCCCAAGTCCTTGATGGGCTCCCCCAGGAGACTCGAGGCTCCTCGATGGCTGCGCAATGCCTTCAGGGCCAGTTTGTAGTACTCACAGGATCTCACACGATCCTCCATTTTCCACCTCATGTACATCACCGCTGAAATGGAGGCCACGGCGCCATAGACGCAAATGTTGCCCAGTGTTTTGTTCGAGGGCATTCTTAGTCGCACCATCTTGGTGAAATAGTTTTTATTTAAAGTATCTGTTGTTACTTGTGTAATAATTCGTTATTTGCCGGTGCCGTATTAGAGATGACAGTTGTTCGATTTTTCTAAATCTTAAAAGTAACTGACAAAATTTAAATAAAAGTAGGCAACAAAATAAAGATAGAAAAATTTATTTTTGTTTTTTATATTTATAAAAACTTTAAAATCTTCCTATTCCAAATAATTTTATTTTGCAAAACCAAAGTCCATCTCTAAAGTCTATTGTTTAAACAATTAATGACAGAAATATTTATAATTCGTATTATTAGGTCACTCTATTAAAGTTTATAAAGTCGCAATAGCTTTTTATTAAAAAAATTCTCTTCGATAGTTCTTTGTTTTGAATAATCAGCTGACGGGTCGTATACTTTATAACCAGGGCTGCACAGCTGCATTCGGCAGATTATACAACTATACAAGTAGTTTTGTAAATAAATTGCTGTAAATTAACAAATATTCGTCAATTAAAGTGACTATTAGGCAGTAAATAGAATATATAGCAGACATGAGCAACTTCACTGCGATTTTCCAGATGGTAAGACAGCGATTGATAGCCCCAGCGATAGGGAACTCCACACGTTGCTATGCCGTCAAACCGGCGGCACCAGGTGAGCACCCCCAACAACCAGGTTATAACTAAGCATAACTAATGATAACTTAAACCCTTCCACAGCGGGCAAGAAGAAAAAGCTGGGCAAGCTGGGACCCATCATGGAGAAGAAAATCATTCCCGTGGAGACGGATGCCAACAAGCTGGTGAGCTACGTGTGCGGTAGCAACTACCTGAAAGCAGGAGAGGATGTTAAGGTGAAATATTAGAGTTCTTTAAGATGGGGTTTACTATATATTTACCCCTCCTCCAACAGATCAAACCGGATGCGGAGTACCCCGAGTGGCTGTGGTCCCTGAACACCGAGCGCATCATCCCGCTGGACGAACTGGATCCCAACTCCAAGCAGTACTGGCGCCGCCTCAGGAAACTGGCCTTGCGGCGCAACAACCAGCTGTCCAAGCTGAAGAAGTTCTAGACCCTAGGTGTTATCGTTGATTTTGGAGACCCGACCCCCAAAGCGACCCGTTGTTTGCCAAGCTCTCCCGAGCAACAAGTGGGTAAACAGCGTGTCTTCTGCTTGAAAACAAACCTTAAATACATATTACAAAGTTAAACACTCCTTATCTTAAAATCGAAATGGTATAAATGTCGTGGAATGGCTGGCTGTTTCAATTCAGTGGTCAAGAAATGTGGAGCTTAACTGGTTTACTGGGGCTGCTCCTGCTGGTGGCCTCCTCATCCGCAGAAGGCAACTCTTCAAGTGAGTAGCTGGCTATCCATTCCCTCCAGGATTATCAAAGAAATCCTCTACAGAAAACGTGGTCTGCTATCAGGGCACCTGGTCCATCTACCGACCTGGTCTGGGCAAGTTCGGCGTGGAGGACATCGATCCCTTCCTGTGCACCCACCTGATCTACGCCTTCCTGGGCATCGAGGAGACGGGTCAGCTGCGGGTGATCGACGCCTATCTGGATCTCGAGGATAATGCTGGGCGGGGAAATATTAAGGCCTTCAATGCCCTCAAGCTGAAGAATCCCGTGCTGAAAACCCTGGTGGCCGTCGGAGGTTGGAACGAAGGTTCCAAGCGGTTCTCCCTGGTGGCCAGCGATCCCCTGAAGCGCGCCAAGTTCGTGGACGATGTGGTGAGGTTCCTGCAGCGCCACGGATTTGATGGCCTAGACCTGGACTGGGAGTATCCTGGCCAGCGTCATAGCTTGGAGAACGCGGATCGATCGAACTATATTACGTTTTTAAAAGAACTGAAAGAGGGGTGAGTTGGAAGTAATTATACCCGTTACTCGTAGAGTAAAAGCCATATAGCCATATAAAAGCGATATAGCCATGTCTGTCTGTCCGTCTGTCTGTCCCTCTGTCTGTCCGTCTGTCTGTCCGTCTGTCTGTCCATATGAACGCTGAGATCATGGAAACTACAAAAGCTAGAAGGTTGAGATTTTCCACACATATTCTTGTGCTTGCTACGCAGCGCAAGTTTATTTCAGCCACGCCCCCTCTAACGCCCACAATCGCCCACTAACTATTTTAAAACGTGTCTGGCGCCCACACCTTTCAAGATTTCCGAGAAGTATAAATGCAATTTTGTTTTGTATATTTATACCTATCGAAATGTAGAAGACTTTTTTCAAATCGGACCATTCATTAAAAAGTTATGCGCAACCAAAAAAATGTTATGTATCCATCTCCCTCGCACTTCCTTTAGCTGAGTGACTATAGCGTTCTCTCTTGTTTTTTAATAAATGAGCTCTAACCTCTAACTCTTCTCAGGCTTGAACCCTTTGGTTTCCTGCTCAGCGCTGCTGTGGGCTCTGCCCAGTTCTCCGCTGAAGTATCCTATGATATACCCGCAATGGTTCCCTATCTGGACCTCATCAATGTGATGGCCTACGACCTCCACGGACCTTGGGACCAGGTGGTGGGCATCAATGCTCCTCTGTATGCCTCGGAAAGTGATGCCAGCGACTCCTTGGGTCGGCAGCAGCAGCTCAATGTGGATGCCATTGTGAAGTACTGGCTTCAGTCTGGAGCTCCGGCAGAAAAACTGATCCTAGGAGTTCCCTTCTACGGACGCACCTTCACCTTGGCCACCGCCGAGGGCAATCAGCCGGGATCTCCGCACATTGGCAAGGGACTGGCCGGGAAATACTCCCGTGAACCGGGCGTCCTGGGCTACAACGAGCTCTGCGAGCTGATGCAGCAGCAGGAAGGGGAGTGGACCAGGCAGTGGGAGCCGGCACAGAAGGTTCCCTACGCCTTCAGGCAGCGACAGTGGGTGGGCTACGAGGATCCGCGTAGCCTCTCCCTGAAGGCGCAGTATGTGGTGGATCACCACCTAGGTGGGATAATGATCTGGTCCCTGGAATCCGATGACTTTCATGGCAACTGTGGGGGGAAGCCCTATCCCCTGCTGCACGAAATCAACAGCGTGCTCTTTGGAGGCGAAACCCCTTCCGGTTTGAACCTGGAATCGTCGAAGGAGGAAACCACTGGAGGATTTAGTTGTCCTTCGGATGCTCCTGAGGGTTATGTTCGCGATCCACAGACCTGCTCCAAGTTCTACTACTGCAGTGGTGGAAAGACGCACAATTTCGACTGTCCCAGTGGCCTCAACTTTGACCTAGACACTAAGAGATGCAACTATTCGGGTTCAGTAAAGTGCTAAAACTATATTTTTGGAATTCAATCTAGTCTAGTCAACAATCTTGAGGTTCAGCGGCATGTTTCTGAAGTTGTAAACGGGCATTCCCGGTCGCCAGATGACCAAGTTATCTTCGCACTTGACCTCCGATTTGGGCAGGCAGATGGCCTTGGTCTCCTCGAAGTACTGACCCTCGAGGCACTCGTAGTAGATCCTCTCCCCGTTGCGGCATTCGTGATATAAGCGGCAATCCCAGGCATCCTTGAAGAAACCATCCCGGGGGCAGAGACCAGAAGCCTCAGTGGTGGGCTTTTCAGTTGTCAGGGCATTCTTATCCCCCAGCGCAGCGAAGATTACGTGGAGCAAACCATGACGCTCGCCACAAAATCCCTGGAAGTCATCCACATCGACGGTCCAGGCCATGGCGCCACCCAGTTTGTGCTTCTGGAGCAAGTGCATCTTGGCCCAGATGCTTTGGGCATTCTCGTAGCTCACCCACTGATCACCTCGCACGGCATACGGCACCTTGGCCACCTTGTCGAACTTCCTGGTCCAGTTGGACTCCTGCACGCACCACTCGTTGTAGGTCATGAAGCCATCGCGATGGGACAACTTTGTTCGCTTGCCGGGTCCTTTGCAGGGCGATCCCACCGTCGATTGATCCCTATCCATGGTATAGGAGCGAACGAAGAGGGGAATATTAAGGATGAGTTTCTCGGGTGCCTTTCCCTGCCTCTTCCAAAGTTTAATGGCATTGGCTACTGTGTCTCCAGATCCGTGAAGTGGAGCATTGTAGCCCAAACGCAGGCGATATGCATCCCGTTCGTCGTGCATCATTAGGTGGACAAAGTCAGAGTTCTTTACTATCCCGGGAATGTCGTAGCTCTCAAGGTTCCGCTGGTTCGTTCGACCCAACACAGTTACCACGAGGATTAACTTCTGCTCCCGAAAGCTATAGAAAAAGGGGGATGAGATCTTGGGGATCTGAGGAATAGATACTCACATTAAACTTAGTTCCTCTAATAGAAGCACAAAGTTCTTCCGATCCTCCGGCTGTCCACCGCGCTGAGTGGGATAACGCCAATCGATCTGGACTCCATCGAATCCCCACTCGTTCATGAACGTTAGAATCGAGGTGTAGAAGTTGTCTCGCTTGTTCGGAGAGGCTACCATCGTGGAGAAGTGATGGGAATCTTCCTGCCAGCCACCAATGGTGAACATCACCTTTTTTATGCTATCAACCTTCATGTTCCTAACGCTAGTTAGCATATCTATAGGGATTTTAGGATTAATTACCTTGGTACCTTAAATAAAAGATCCTAAATATATTTGCACTTACTCTTATCCAGGAGGAGATGTCGATCGGTGATCTTCAATTCGCCGGTCTCTCCATCTACACCTACACCCGAACCAATGACCAGGTGAGTGCAAAGTCTAGAGTCCAAGTTCCAGTCAAAGAATTGACTGCGTTCTTTGAAATAGTAGGAGGCCATATCATATTGACAGAAGACATTGTCTGGGGGAATAATTGTTAAACCAAGTAGTACTATAAAGAAATACTTACACTCTTTTGCTATAGAACCGCAGATCAGAAATGTCAGTACCATAAAAACACACTTAAAAGGAGCCATGGTTATAAAGAACCTATCGAGGTTAACTAGAAAATTTTTATAATTTTAGCTTGATCGCAGACTAAACGAAATGGTCAAGTAAACAAAATGAAAGTTTTTGTTAAAATTTGTTTCCGGACCACTAAAAGTGTTTTGAGTTCCGTGTTGTTTCTGAATGAGTGTCATTTAGGAAATGGTAAAGTAAATCAAGTTTACACCAAAAATGCAATGATAAGTTGATTATTATTTAAATTGAAACAGTCCTGTTTCGATTTATTATTTGATCTTAGCTGGAAATATTATAATATCCCCCTGTTTTTCAAAGTACTTTCAGCATGTCAATAAGTGTACCCTGCATTGAACTTAACATTCCTTCACATTACCTCACCCATTTATGGTTTCTTGTAGACAAGTGAACAAGTATTTATTGTCATTATCATTACTTCAATATTGAAATTGAATCATGGGCAGTTGCCTCATGGTCTGTACAATACAATTCCTTTATGTCTGATGATGACTAAGTGCTTGTTTGTCAATATTATTATGAGAATCTAAATCTAATCGGTATTCAGATGGTCATAAATATGGATTTATAAGATTACTTGAAATACAATTCCTGTGGGGGCCACTTGAAAACATATATGTATATTTTTTGATTATTCAAAATGCTGGTATATTTTCATTTGCTGTTTATTTAATAGGGACAAGCGACATTAGCCGGCCAGTCGCAGATTTGGGTGTTGGTATTAAAGTACAGTCCCGCTCCGCATTGGAAGTCGTAACGGACGCCATCGGTGCACTGGTAGTACTTGTTGCAGTCGCCAACGGTCATGTAGTGACCATTTGCGGTAGATGCGCAGTCTCCAGTGGAGCCACCACCTCCACTTCCTCCTCCACCGGGAGTGGGTGTGGGCGTGGTGCCAGCAGTGGGAGCAGAAGTTGGCGAGGGGGTTACACTTCCTCCTCCTCCGCCGCTAACCTCCTTTCCCAGAGCGCGGTTCATGGTCTTCAGCAGGGGATAGGACTCTCCGCAGAGGCCACGGAAGTCATCAGTCTCGATGGACCACATCATGGCGCCTCCCAGGTTGCGGGACTCCACCAGCTGCATCTTCATCTGGATGCTCTCGGGGTTGTCATAGCCGATCCATTGGTCGCCCTGGTAGGCATACGGAGCACCGTTCTCCTGATCGAAAACGGTGTTCCAGTTGTTCAGGCAGATCTCGTGGTAGCCCAGGAAGCCATTCTCCCGGGTGTAGACGCCAGCAGTTCCGGGACCAATGCAAGCGGCTCCAGGCCAGTTTTGAGAACTATCGGACATCTGGTAGCTATGACCATAGAAGCCAATGCCCAGGATCAGTTTCTCGGCGGGGGCACCTAATTGTTATAACCAGTAATCAGTAATGGGAACTCAGTATACCCAAGTTTTCTAACTTACCATGCGAAAGCCAGTAGTCAATGGATTCGGTGACCTCGGGCAGAGGAGCATTGAGACCCAAGTAGCCATCCAGAGCCATGTGGAAGTCGTAGGTCATCACATTGATGAAGGTCAGGTGCTGGGAAATGGCCGGAATGTCGTAGGAGATGCTGGCCGACTTCTCGGAGGCACCCACGGCAATACCCAGTTCCAATCCATACTTGTCATAACTTTAGGTAATCGATATAGGTTATAGCCTTCTAAAGAATCTATACAATTACTCACGTTTCCTTAATCTCACGCAGCAGGGTCACAAAGTTAACGCGATCCGCATCGCTGCCTCCTCGCTGACCAGGATACTCCCAATCCAAATCCAGACCATCGAAGCCATACTGCTGAATGAAGGCCAGGGAGGTGGTCACAAAGGTGGCACGCTTGGCAGGATCGGCGGCCATGGCTGAGTACTTCTCGGAACCCTCGTTCCAGCCGCCCACCACAGCCAGAATCTTCAGATTGGGATTACGCTGCTTCAGGGCAATCGTCTGGCTAATGTAGCCTAGGAATAACATTTAGGACATGGGAGAACGTTATTCAACTAAGAAAGCAGAAAAGCGACTGCTTGCACGCAACGTAGCTTTTATTTCCTCATAACTTTTGAGTGAATGGTCCGATTTTGAAAATTTCTTTATGTGTCCCCAGGTACGAATTCAATAAATGATGCTATTTACTCACCCAGTCCATCGTCCATGTCCAGCCAGGTGTCCAGGGACTTGAACTCGCCGGCATCGCTGATTCCGAAGAAGGTGTAGCTGATGTGGGTGCACAGGGAGGGATCGATGTCCGAGGGGGTGAACTTGCCATCGCCGGGACGATAGTTGGCCCAGGTGCCCCAGTAGCAGTTGATGAGCTCTAGAGGATTGGGATTAGCACTTCGATTTCTGGGAAAACTGCAGACTAATACTCACTTTCGCTGGTGGCCACTTGGCCGAGGCAAAGGCAAAGAGCTGCCAAAGCCCAAATCGAGAAAACCTTCATAATGTGCCTTCTCAGTCGGTCAACATTAACAATAGCTACGCGTATTATGGCACTCCGTTTATATAGGCCACTCCCCAGGCAAATTCTTATCACTATTCCCACATCGACGTCGTTGATAAATCGCCACTTCACAGAAGAAATCGCAGAAATAGAAAACAAAAGTGTAATATATTGCATTCGGTGAGGAAGTTGAAACGACTCTTTAGCCTATATCTGTACCACATATTATATTATGAACATAAATTTCCATTTATTGTTTGATTATTAAGTGCATCTTGAGATTTGGATGATGGTGCTATCATATCGAACCCCACTCGAATACGCACTTCGTCATCGTTCTAAAGGATGTGATTCAAAATTGTTGCTAGCTACTCATAAAGCCTCTTCAATAACCATAATCTCTAATTAAATAAATAAACATTCTTCTACTTCTACGAGTAATAATAAGAGTGACCACACTTATTTCCTATGATGATTGATTTATTTATGAAGAAACGGTGACAATTTTATTGGTAACCATAATCTCAGGTACTTCAATAAAGGCTTAAAAAAAATAAACATATTATTATTATTGTGGGTGATTTTTTTTATGATGATTTGTTTTTCTGAAAAATGTCTCAATAAACAAAGAATTTCACCATAACAATGGCGTTTCTTGCTGAAATTGCTGGTACTTCAATACAAAAACGTTACTTGAAGGATCAAGTTAAACTGTTTTACTGAATGACATTCTTACATGATTAGTAATTAAACTATAAATCGGCGATAATAGCAGAAGGAATGGCTACTTTGCAATATAGTTTTTTTATCATAAGTTTCCAGATTCCGATTCAAACGAATTTTGTACAGAAAAAAGCTTGCAATTCAAAAATATTGAGAAATGGTTTCTTACAAACGAATGCTGGACCAAGACCTTTGTAAATATTAGTAGGATATCAACGATAGTTCCCTGTTAAATTTTAATTTCTTTGTCAATTAAATGGATATACAAAACGAAATTGTAGATATCTCACAATTTTCGAACTGGTTTGTTTTAGAATAGGAATTTTTTATTTAGAAGATAGAAACCAAATCTTTAAGCCCGAGTATTTTGTTTCTTTTAAATCATCTTATTAGCTCTACAAAAATAAATGTTATATTTTCATATAAATAAAAGTGAGGTATCCAATGAGAGATAGCCAAAACTCGAGATATTTTTTTTAATTTTTAATCATTTATTCTTTCTAATCGGAATACTCCTTCTTATGTCCAACGCAGCTTCATGTTGATGGCGCGGAGCAGAGGGTAGTTCTCGCCGCACAGACCGCGGTAATCATCGGTTTCCAAAGACCAGATCATGGCACCAGCCAGGTTATTGCGCAGGGCGAAGTCCATCTTGTACTGGACACTCAGGACGTTGTCGAAGCTCACCCACTGGTCACCAGAGTAGGCGTAGGGGGCGGCATTGCCGTAGTCGAAGACGGTGTGCCAGTTGTTCTGGCAGATCTCGTTGTAGCCCAGGTAGCCGGTGGATCCAGTGTAGGAACCGGCGGCACCCTCACCGCGGCACGGTGCTCCCGGCCAGTTCTGGGAGGAGTCCGACAGCTGGAAGGAGCGACCGTAGGTGCCAACGCCGAGCACCAGCTTGTTGGCCGGAGCACCCTGGCTCAGCCAGAAGTTGATGGCGTTCTCCACGGCCCACTGGGGAGCGTTGAAACCGGTCTGACCATCAGAGGCGAAGGCGAAGTCGTAGGTCATCACGTTAATGAAGTTGACCTGGGCGGCAATGTTGGCGATCTCGTAGGAGCTGCTGGCCAGAGCCTCTCCGGCACCCACAGCAATGCTCAACTCGTAGCCATAGGGAGCGAAACTAGAAAGAAGGAATACCATTAGTTCTCAGATAGAAATATTTGGAGAGAACATATTTTCTTGAATTGAGAAAATTTGTTCTTGAAATTGAGAACATTCGCTCTTGAATTGAGAACATTTGAACTCATAAATATACTCTATAATAAATAGGGAGCGAAACTAGAATGAAGGAATACCATTAGGTCTCAGATAATATTTGTTCTTGAACTCAGAACATTCGTTCTTATAGATATACTCTACTTACGCTTCCTTCAGTTCGCGCAGCAGGGTCACAAAGTTGGAGCGATCGTTCCAGTTGCCACCACGCTGGTTGGGGTACTCCCAGTCCAAGTCCAAGCCATCGAATCCGTGGTTACGCAGCAGGTTCAGAGCGGAGTTGATGAAGTTCTGGCGCTTGTACCAGTCGCCGGACATCGAGGAGTACTTGGTGGAGCCCTCGTTCCAGCCACCCACGACGGCCAGGACCTTCAGGTTGGAGTTATGCTGCTTCAGACCCACAGCCTGGCTGATGAAGCCCAGATCGTAGTCCAACCAGGTGTCCAGGGACTGGATCTCGCCGTTGTCGTTGATGCCGAAGAAGGAGTAGCTCAAGTGGGTGCACAGACCGGAGTCGATGTTGGACACATCGAACTTGCCCTGCCCGCTGCGGTAGTTGGCCCAGGTGCCCCAGTAGCAGTTGACGATGCCTGTAATCGAGGATGTAAGTGGTTTACCCATTACCTCTGTAATGATTTTCACCACCCCATTGAGTACTCACGTTCAGCAACGACCGCCTGGCCAAGGCAGAGAACTGCGAGTAGTGCCAATAACTTTACCATTTTGCAAGAAATGATACCAAATTCTATTTGATTCAAGGTATTTATACCTTTCTACGCTTCGGTTATCACCAACCTTATCACTTGAGACGGCTACTCCACTCCACTTGTCTGACAAATTTATAAAGGCTTCGTCGCGTGCTACTTGCTTTGAATTTTAATATTTATATAGGGGTCTCCTATCTGTATCTCGAGTTCAGATTCATTTTTGTTTACCATCCCTTAAGTTATAAATTCTCTAAAGAGGTGCTTCAACATTTAAAATCCACTTTAGATTTCTATAATCAATAATGGTAGAAAAGGGTATACGTGATTCTTCAAGAACGGTCTTTGCTAATTAACATCATTTTCATACTCTTTAGTTGAGTAGTAAACAGAATATAGAGCGTTATTGTTATCATTGCTCTATTTTTTTCAATAACCAGGTGTTCAAAGAAACAGAGCACTGTTACCAGAAATGAGGTTTGCAATTGTCTATTTCCAAATTTTACTTAGAATTGCGCGACTACGGTATACCCTTGTAATCTGGTAGGACGCAATCATGCGATTAGATGGAATGACCTGGCTTTAAAAGAGAATATAATTAAACTCTTATCATCCCATAATAAATTTAAATTTTTTAAAAAAGAAATAGATAGAAATACATTGAGAAATATCTTGATAAAGACAAAATAAGAAAAGGAAGCCTTATTTAAATAATGATAATGATACCGGGGAACCAGTACTAAGCAGTGCTGCCATTTTGTCCTCTTTCCGGACAGATCTGTCCTTTTTTTAACGGCTTTATCCGGAAAAAATTTCAAACATCCCCTATCCGGAAATCTATCTTTTTTTCAAAAAAAAGGTTTTGAGTGTTATTTTTGCTAGTCGAAAGTGTATAAACCTGTTTTTATATGCTAAAATGCCTTTTTAACCATCATTCTTACAGTTCGGCACTTAAAAAATAATTCTTTTTACAAATTATCAAAGAGACGTAAAGCAGTCGATGGATTTTCTTTATAGTACGATTTTTTCTGTAGCAAAAAAAAGAGGAAAGCACTTTTAAAATTTTTTAACTTTTACTCTCTGCTTTTTTGTCAGAAAAAAAATTCAGATTTGAACGACTCTTTTTCGGGTTTGACGCAGGTATTTAATTTTTTTGTATTACGAATATAGTTACTTGAAATGCATTAATTATTATAATAATTTTAGATTATTACGTATACGCACAAAAATTTACCATGGTAAAATGATCAAACAAAGAAGGTTGTGAGTCGGGCGCAGTAGATCATTACATAATTAAATTTTATTTAAAATCCATTTATATTAAGTAAATATATAACCCATTGGTAGAAACAGAAAAATGTAGGTACATTTACTTTTGTCCTTTTTTTTGTCCTTTTCTTAAATTTTCTGTCCTTTTTTTCCCTGTTTTTTGTGGCTTATCTGTCCTGTTTTTCAAGCTGAGTGATGGCAGCACTGGTACTAAGTAATAAAACAATGCTAATAAGTATTTTTTTTATTTTTTGTGACCTGCTACCAATCTTTCCAATTAAATCCATTCTTTTTTTAGATTTTATGACGGGCTTATGAGCTCATTGATAACGGGATTAGTGAAAAAAGATTTTCATTGAGTAGGAGTAAATTATGTTGAATGGGCCGCCTAAGTATATTCAACTAGATTCCAATCATTCCACTTTGCCTAAGATTGTAGCAGGTGTGATTTCATCAGGTAAGGAATGCGTGATTATAATTTTCAAGAGTTCCAACTGATTGTAATTGTAATTTATTGGCAATTGAAGGGAGTGAGATAATACAATTTGATAATAATTTCCAAATTTATATTAGTGGCAATAAAACTGTTGATAATAATGAAAGTCTTTCAAATCCCTTTTAAATTCCGAGTGGATCCTCCATTGCGTAAGTTTGACTATTTAATTGTCTGTAATAATAAAAAAGGAATTCGAATTCAGCTAAATTTATTTTAAGGCAAGCTGATTAAAAACTTATATCGGATATGTAATTTTCTTAAACATATTTATTGTTTATTAACCAATTTCGGGTGAACAAAGTAATAACCTTTTCGGCTTTAAAAAAAGAGATTCTTCAACAGTATTGAGTAGAAATGCAAATATAAATAAAATTTCTGCGACCAGTTGAACTGTAAAGCGCTCAGATTAACAATTGTGTGTATTTCAGTGCGTTGGACATTCGATCCCGATCCGGATCCGAGCTTAGTTGGCCACGTAGATCTCGAACTCCTTGTAGGCCAGCTCCTCGCCGCCGTAGGGAATGTAGCAGCATCCGTGGGAGGGCTGCACCTTGCCCACGGTGATGGTTCCTTCGTGGGTTGCGCGTCCGATGAAGAGCGGCTCACCCTCGGCGGTTTCTCCGGCGGGCACAGCGTTCGGCGGGATGTTGCCGGCATCCACGGGCACCCACTGGCCACCGCCGGCGCAGAGCACCTCGTATTCGCCATGTCCATGTTCGCCGCCTCCCCAGGCCACGTAGGTTACTCCGTGGGAGGGATGCAGCTTGCCGGGAATGAGGTCACCTTCGTGACGGGCACGGGCGATGTACAGCTGCTCGCTGCTGTCGAATCCTCCTTCGAGGGCATTGGGGGGAACCTCTCCGTTGGCCGCAGCCACCCAGCATCCTGGTCCACTTCCCGTGGGAGCGGCGAAGCCAATAACGGGAGCCGAAGGAGCGGCATCTATGAGTATAAGGTCGGATTAGTCAAATAATATATGAATATAATGAATACCTTTAAATGTATCAAACTAAAAGCACCTCTGATATATGTACCTAACCAATCCATATTTATTTTTTTTATTTTATGAAAAACAAGCTAACAATTTTCGGTTTTCGTAACTCTTTCCTGTCAGGTTTTTCAAAGAATGTACTTCCTTTTGATGAAATTTTGTAAAGCCTTTTTCAAAGCCCAAAGGTATCAAAAATACACATCTAAAAATTAATTAAAAGTAACTACTCGAACTATTGTGGTTTAACTATAACTAACTCACACTACATCACCAAACAAAAAAAAAAAAAGAAATAAAAATAAAAAAATAAAAATTAAAAAATATTGAAAGTACATTTTCAATTAATTTGTCTTAAATTAATACTCTAATATTTAGTTTATCATCAAAAAATGCACAATATAATAACATAAGAAAGATAGTAGCAAAAAATACAAAATCAATAGAATTAGTAATGGCAGCTGTCTTTGGTACCAAAACAATGGGTTTCATTGAAAAAAGGGTAATACAATACAACACCTAAACATTTACGAAGGGTAAACTAATCAGAGAGGGCAGACACCTGTGCTATTGTTTTGACCGCAAATAGGTGTAAATAAGGTCTAAGCTTACCGTCCAGCAGCCAGGATCCGCTGGCACCCCACCCCGTGCAGATGCCGACGAAGTTGACGGGGAAGAGACTTCCGGCGTCGTAGGAGAGGAAGGCGGCGGCGTCTCCTTCGCGACCCACGGTGATGACGTTGTCGTACCAACGCACCCAGAAGCCACGGAACTCGCCGGCGTCCAGGATGCCGGGAGTGGGCACCTCGGCCACCTCGGGCTTCTGTTTGTCCTTGCGGATCACCGACTTGGTGTTCTCCCAGCCACCCAGGAAGATCTCGAAGATGGGGCCATTCTCCTCGGGCGCGGGTGTGAGGGCCAAGTGGGCATCCTTGGGAGAGCGCACCTTGAAGGTGAATACTCCTCCGCTGGCCGGGAAGAACTGGTACTCCAACTTATCGGGGGTGTTGATTTCTGCAAAGGAGAACAGAAGATTATACTTGATTTTCATGGGTTAACTGTATATAATGTTACTCGTTTGGAGGCAACTGTACTCGAGATCTGAGTGGGATGGAAAAGTTCTGTGGTTTGATCTATCAACCTCAAAAATCTCCGTCGAATCCCAGGAAAAATGTTGTCATAAAAAACACTTGAACTGGAAAGAATTCGTAGCTATTTTTATGTTTGTAGATACATATCTGAATGTTTAGCGTCTGTTTTTGTTTTTGTTTTCGCTTGTTTATTAGCGCCATTCGGCATGATGTCATTTAGATCGCCATCGCTTGTTCTTTGCTACAAAACCTTCTAGCTAATTCCACTCAAGCTCAGTTTCGAGTTCTATGAGCCGGCTCTACGGGGTCTCGACAAGCGACAAACATTTGCTATAAAGGTTGGACGTTTTGTTTTCGATAGATAGCACGAAATGTTTCCCAAGCAACATTATTTCGCATGACATCATTCGAGGTGCATCTCTCGTCTGACCCTCGGTTCACCCTAGCGGAATTCTTATTGATTATTACCAGAGTTCAAGGCGTATCAAGTGACTCATCGCAGATGGTACACATTTTTGGACATTTTGGTGTGTGAGCGCACCAAAAATCAATTTGATAGCTCATAAACAACACTAAAAAGGCGGTCCAAGTGTATCACGTATTCCCGTTAATTGAATCTAGACGATCGCAAGGTGAAAGTTGTTCTCAATACAAGCTCTGCATATATTTCACGGGCAAAGAACCCAACAGAGATAGAGAATTTATATTATTTATTTAGTTCTAATGTTTCGATTCTAGGAATCTGTTGACACAATTCAATTTTGGTCGAGGGCCAAAAGTTTATTTAGTCCGACGTTCTCCCATGTTTAAATTCACCCAATTATCCATTCCATTATCCAACTGCTCGGGGCACTCCACACACCCACCCACTTGGGAACTCACCAATTGGCATGATTGCTGCTTCCACTTTACGATGTTCGCTTACTGAGATTCTGATTCAAACTGCCGCAATGGAGCCCAAATACCGGCGAGGTAAGCACTGCTAGAAAAAAACAGAGGCATTGCGAAAATAAAAGCTCCAAGCTTTGGGGCTCTCTCTGGCAAAGAGGGAGATCATTGGCAGTCTAGAAAGTAGTCGACTGTACCAGGTTTGAATTGGGAACTTATTACCACAGAGTTATACAGTTCAGAGTTACGTTTTACCGTAGCGGTTGTATTTAAAAAAAAAATGTTATCATAAAAAGTCATATTAAGCTTAAAATTAAAAAACAATTTTAAATATGATATTTTATTATATTTGTGGAAGAATTACTCATAGTATTACGGATTTTATATTGTACTCGTGCTTACCTATGAATATTTCTTAGCTGATTTTTATGTATACCCATTTTTATATTATGCAAAGAAAAAATGGGTAACCTAATTTTAATATGCTAAAAACTATTATTTTAAGCTGTTACTCATTTTATAAAATCCGCAACTTATTGAAAGGGTATGTAGTCTTCGGTAAAACTAAAGTACTTTTTCTGCATAGTTTTGCTTAGCACGTCTATGACTCAGGTTGGCAAAAGCTGCTGCTGATGTCACCAAGACCAGACGGAAGCTTTTCAATGCTTTGTAAGGGCATGATATTTTTCAAGTTGGCTTGCCAATGACAGATTTACATACTTATGCTAAATTAAGCAATTAGTACAAAAGGTATAGTTATATTAAGTAATTTTCGTTAAAACCTGTGATAATTTTGATATTTTTTTGAAAACCTTAATAAATGCTTGTAGAACCAATATTATTGATATTGGTTTGATTTCGGAATTATATTTTGTATTTAAAAAATATGTTACAAGGTCTATATTTCGGTAACTACATTTAAAAGTACACAGTAAATATTGGCAGGAGCGTAGAAATTGGGATTCTTAACTTTTCTTGGCTGCTTAATATTACTCAAACAAATTATATATATCTTCGAGGGTATCATCTATTCGATGCAACTAGTTTTTTGGTTCAGTGTTTCCTCTTTTTATTATGCTTTGGCGGTGTTGTCGTCACTTGTTTTGGCGTCATGTGCCGGTTTTACTTTGTGTTGTCACATGGCTAACCAAACCAGGGCATCAAAAGTTACTGCCAATGATTTCACCCAAAAGGTCTAGAATAATTGATGCTGATATAATGTTATGGACAGCAATAAAACGGTTTTCCATTCGATCATTATTTATTTATTGCTTAAAGTAGTTCTCTCGTATGTTTGTTTTACATACTTTAGCATACTGTAGCATACTTTTAGGAGGGACAAATTTGAAAAAATTTTTTTTTTTATTTTTTATTTATTTTTTATTTTTTTTTATTTATTTATTTGTAAACATTTTTTGAGCTTTTAACTATTTTTTAGTTAAACGGTTTAGCGTCCATGATTTTATAATTTCATAAGGCCCCTTCAAATGGAATAGTTCAAATGATACGGACCGAGAATTTTCAGAGTTACCCTTCTTTATATCATCCTGTAACGAGGGTATGTGGCTTATCTTTCCTTACGTCACATTATGTTTTTTCTTAGGTTCTTAATGTCAGTCGGTTTTCTTTCGTCTCGCCGGTTGGTCGCACTTTTTTTATTTAATTGTAAAACGTGCATGCGCAGAACTTTCCGTCGAAAGGAAACGTTGTAAAATAAACAAATTGTTATTTGCGTTCGCAGAAACTGGTAGCCGTGCCAAATTGTCTTGTGATAAGAGTGGTAGATCAATTGCTCACGCCGTGCAACTGGGGGTATTTATATCGGAGACACCTGAACACACAAACGAACATACAAACTTTACACAGCGGCAGACGGGTAAACAAACAATACACTGCTTATAGAAGGCCTCCTTTTGTTGTTAATTTTGGCGTTAATATATCATTTTACTAATGGAGCTTAGGGTGTCATTCAGTTTTACATCTAAAAATAGAAGAGAATGGAATATTATTTACTTAAAGCTAATTACAGTGTTACATATTAAGGATTACATAGGTAAGGGCTTAGCTTTTTCTATAAATAAGTAGCTCAGTTTCACTTTATTTTTACTTGAAGTATTTGTGGGACCTACTAGAATTCTATATTTTTTAAAGAATTATATAAAAGTAATGTAATCTTTCTGCTACAGGATAATTTCATTTTTAAGAAAATATAATTTCAACAGTATGATAATTTCCCTAAGATCAAGAAAAACAGTATACAAGTGTCCCCAAAAATCCTTATCAAAATGGAAAGGTATGAGTAAGAACGTGAGGCTTTACGATGTTTTTAAACTGAATGAGCAAAATTTCATCATCTATATCTAATCTTGCAGATAACTTTTAAACAGAATGCACTTTTCCCATTGACGAGCCCCCGAAATGTATACTGCGCAGATAAGCGGACAAAACAAGTTAACTCTGTTTACACTTTCCCATTTAGTTTTAATGTTCCGTTTGCGTAACATTATGACCTCTGGAATGCTGAACCATAAGCCAGCTAGCCATTCAATTGAGATGTATTTTCATTCGTTAGGCAGTGCCAAAGTGAAATAAATTAACTCGATTCAATTAACATTTCCGCTGGCGACTTTTGCGACATTTCCAGAGACCAGTAAGTGTAAATCGGGATGAGTTCACTCAATTGAAATCAATTGGGTCTCAGTACCAGCCTCTGACCACTGGATTTTCTCAAAAGTGTCAACAGCCAATTGAGCTTTAAGTGGCCTAGGGCAATCAACTTGGCATTAACCCTTAGAAGAAGAGGACAGATTTGTGGTTTTAATAGAACACTTAAAATATTATTATGTTTGTAGATTTCTTTAAAATATATTAAAAGGATATTTGCTTTTCTAAGATTATAAATTATTCTTAGTTTTTTCAAGTAATGTAGGGTTAAGAATAGATGCAGATGAAATCTCGCAGTTAACGAAAGGAAAAGTGAAAAAACGCAAGCGGCGATAACGTCAGATCAACTTATCGCGCATACGCCCCGTGGAACCAAGTGGAACATGAATAATTCTTATGAAATCGTTCAACTGGCCCAAAACCAAATCAGCTGAAAACATAAAAATAAACGGAAATGAATGTGTGTGTGTGTGCCTGACGAGCCCCCATACTTATTTACTTTGCTCTAGTGTGTAAAACTTTTGTATATCTGTGAAATGTTAAAAAACTTGTTTGAATTTACTCTCTCAATCTCAATACGATCGCGATTGGCCATTTATACCGATTGATTTGACTTCGGAACCCTTTGATATTTATATTTAACCTGTGAATAATGCAACTCCCTCTCGATAATGGAGTTTTTGGCCTGTTGTTCCGATAAGTAATGCTTATCTTTTGTTTATCTTGTGATTTTTTATGCAGGTGTGTATGTGTTCGAGTGGTTGCCCAAAGGTCACAGACGAAGGTCGTTGGTATTTCGAGATGAAAACGTGCTGTTGCTGTTTAGGCGAAACTTGGCAGTCTCTGTGTGTAGAGTCTCTAGACTGGCATAATTTTCGGAACCGGTTTGTCTGGCAGAAAAAACAAAAAGGGAGGCAGAAAGTTACATACATTTCAGATAATTGGCAAGGGCACCTTGGAAGTGATTCAAAAATGCGACAAACATATCCATTAAGCGAATCTATGTTAGGTTCCTAAACATTTTGTTTTGCTCTGTCGCCGCTTTTACTGTCAACACGTCAATTTTGAAATGCAATTGCAAATTGCATTAGGGGTTGAAAAGGGGTGCGAAAAAGACAGGTGAGAGGGGCAGAGAAAGCGTGGACAAAGTTCGCGAAACGAGGAAGTGTGCGTGTAGAGAGAGCCGGAGAGAAAATGTACCGGTTGACGCACGTCACACTTACACACACTAAAAGCGATCTGGTAAAATTCCCTCTCTCAAATATGGGGTCTTTTTGTGTGTGTGGAGTAGACTTTTATCACACCAAGAGAAACCAGCTCTCCCACTTTTTCTCTCAAGCACGTTCGCCAACAGCTGTCATTTTACACTGACAAAAATTTTAAAATGTTTAATCTGAGAACTTCTTGTTGCCTACCTTCTGGTTAACCACTTTCTTATCCAGATCGATTTCATTTTTATTGAGTAGATAACAAAGAAAAACGATTTGTCATCCGGCAAAAGCCAGTCTTTTATCCATTTTCTTAAATCGTACAAATTAAATGAATCAACAGTACTTGGAACATTTTATCACAGTATGTTTCATTTGTTATTAAAATTCGTATGATTCAAAGTTTGTAAAATTGAAATCATTTCAAACAAAATCTTCGGCGTTATGTACACTGTAAATTTTATTTTCAAAAGTCAAGTTTTGGCCTACTAAATTATAAATATTTTAATCACAAATAGCAAATGAGCTATATATGTTTTATCAAAATTCGACGTTTGAATGTTTCAACTTATGATTGTACAATTTGATTTGATAGAACGTTTTTGCACCCCTTTGGCCTAACAGTGTATATCTCGGCGATAAATGTGTACAGTACAATCCGTTCGCTCTTTGTGCGCTTGCTATCCAAGTTTTGGATGTGAGAACAAGAGCGGAAAAGCGCGAAATTCGCTGAGCAAAAACTATTTAATAACCGTAAGTTGCACGGCCGTGATTAGTCTCGTGGCGCTGCTCGCAGGCAAAAGAACAAAATCCGACGGTTAAAATAAAAACGGCAGTGATCGAACCGAGTGATTAATGCAAACAACGCATATTCAAGTGATAAACAAGTGGCAAACATAAACAAAACCATTTCAGTTAAATTTCAGTTAAAATCTCTGCTATCCGCACGCAAGTTTGCGAGAATCTCACTTGGAAGCAGCTCTATTTATCGCAACATGAGTACTCCAGCCAATCCCTCGAGCAATCACAAAATGAACGGAAACGGGTGAGTTTGTAAATAGTTTTGATCGATCGATAGGGATTGCAATTGCACTCGTGTATTGCATAAGTCTGCAGATTGCGCACCAATGCACTTGCCAACCGAAGACATCTGTTGTCTAGATGCCCGCTTTCACTTTCCTGCCCGCCAGATATCTGCTTTAGCAAATGTCTCGCCCAAGTGCCAAAATCTCTATATATTTATATAGCCGCATATAGCGAATAGTTTTATTTTAGACACCGCTATTTTGCCATTCCGTGCCAATGCCACTGTATTTTTCGGTTTTGTTTTCTTTTATCTCTTCTCACGCACGCTTACGTCCGCAAATCTGCCGGCCAGCCAAAATATCGTTTTGTTTTATCATGACAGTGTTTCTGCAATTAGTATTAGCGCTTTGATTTTCGAGTTTTTTTTTTCAAAGAGATCTCATAGAATTATGTCATGTGCAATATTTTTCCTGGCGTGGATAATAGTACAATTTGTTTGGAAAAATTATTCTTACCGAAAACCAAAATATAATAATTTCTGCATAGTGGAACCTCTAGAGATATTCCTATCTTTACTGCATTTATATGGTTTATTTGTTTCTTATTTTAATATTGTAAAATTTATTTGAAATAGTAATTTTTAAAAATGGTAAAGAATGTTTTAAAGAGTCATTATGTTTGTTCTTAGATAAAAATTTGTTGGGTGCTAGCAAAATAACAAAACAACAATTGAATAACATTTGAAAAAATGTCCCTCATAAAATTCAAATCATGGTACAATCACAAGGCCGTTTTCGTATTGGTCCATTATTTAAATAAAATTTATTTTAGGTTTCCAATTTCTTTTAAAATCTTTTATCAAACTGAACTTAGAAATCTTAATTTAAAGTAATCCCTTTTATCACAGTGTTGATTTTAAATAAATATAACAAATTAATGTACACTTAAATATACAAAGTATATGTTCAAATTATAAGGGTATACAAACTCCGCCTTCTTATTAGCATTCGTTAATTTTCGCTTTTTGTTTTGCTTTCGCTCTGTGTGTTCACAAGTGTCGTTGTCGGAAAAGAGCGTAAATATTCTCCTGTCGTTGGTATAAGGTTACCAAAACCATAACTATAACAGAAAAACTGTAAAACTAATTGGTAAACTTATGATGTTTCGTGTCAAAAGCGCCATTTCTATAGGCATTCAAATGCAGTGTAATTACAAGTTAAATTTTTCAATAAGTAGGACCAGTAGTTAGGCACGTGTGTCGCCTCAAGTCACATACAAATTGGTTTCGGAGAACCTTTGGAATTTTAGTGGGCGAGAACTGCAACAGGTGTCGACTGGTTACACTCAGAAAAACGCAACTAAGCGCTGACTGGTGCGAAGTCAAGGGCAAACTTACCGCTACAAGAATTCAGAATGTTACAGTGTTATCAACTCCCCGTGTTCCCTTATCAATCAATATAAACGAGCCTCTCCCTTCGATTGTGGTTATTATCTGTCAGCTGTGTTTCCTTTAATCGTGGCATACTTTAAAGCGCACCAAAATGCATTGCATACTTTTAGGTGAATGAATATCGTATCGTATATATAACGTATACCGTAAAAAAGATTGGAACTGTAGAATTAAAACTTTGTTTACATTCTGTTTGTATAAATAATTAATGATATATATAATATATACTTTTAATAATATATATAAACCAAACATAATGGCATAAAACTGCAATTTTTGGAAACAATTCCCATGATTTTAAATATTATCACTCACACGTACTGTTGTCTTTGATCAGAAATGTATTTTATTAAATGTAGTACCAACCAAAACATTGCCTTTGCTACCCGTTGTTAATCTTCTTCGAAAGAACCGAAAAAGTTAGATAAGCGAGGCTGTTACATTCAAATTAACTAGCATTTCTTTTTCATAAATTTTTAATTTATTATTATTTTGTTTGTTATTTTGTCAAATAAATAACAGTTAAATGGGAACAAATAAATCATGATATAGGTGCACCCATTTGCAATTAGTTCAGGTCAGTGTGATTTTGATCTGGAAACGACTTGTCTAAACCAGAGAGTGCCATAAATAATAAGCGATTCCAGAAATTCTGTCTATTTGTGTTCCACAAAAAACCGCAAAGTTTTAATTTATTCAAAGTACAAATATAAAAGCTTTGCTAGATAGCGATTAACATTAACAGATTGATTTCATATACAGGCACAAACCAAAGTAATTGGGAATTACTTAATATATGTTACCAGTTGTTGTTTGTCACGAACTCAGATCAGATCATTATGGATACTTAGTTCTCCGTTTAGCGTTGTAGGTTGGTGGTGTGTCCACGGCGTATACGTAATATGGAACAGGTTAGCCCGTTACGATCTAATTGCAACCAGCTGTCACAGTCACGTTTACAGATCTCTCCCAGAGTTCTCCCCAGAATATGTGAGTCCAGCCAAAACCCTAATTAATCCACTATCAGCCACTTTTCTTATCAGCTGAGACAATAACAGACAGTCTGACAAGGCATCACTTTGAGAAAGATCCCCTGTAGTACAGTCTATATTCCGAACTCACTATATTCGCAGCTTGTCATGCATATCATCAAGTGTCTGTCCCGATTTCCTCACCTCCAGGGTCTCCATTGTTTTGGGAAGCAAGTAAATCTGTTTGCGATAAAGAAATGCACCAATCATCGAAGGCTCAGGTGAGGCAAGTTTGTCTGAAACTGATTAAAGGGCCTGGATGCCTGGAGCACGTTCTCTGTCGAGAGACAAAGAGTTACATATATGAGTCGCCTGATCTTGAATAACCCCAATTGCAAATTGCACGAAATCAGTTGCTCTTCTCTTGAATAGAAAATGCAAATGCAAATTACACTTTTTTACAAAATGGGATTAGTAAATGTTTGTTCTTTCAAAAATATTTAATGTTGATTACTCACACTCGTAATGCTGTCAATATTTTATTTGAAATATTTTTAAAAACCGCAGTTTTAGTCACTCTAACTTAGTAATAAAGTTACAGATAGTTGCCATAGTCAATTCCTAAAGAAACTCGCTTTATGCGTAAATTGATTTGCTTAAATCCTGTTGAGTAACAAAACAAGTCATTTGTTTTAAATGAAATTTATAAATTAAAAATGGAAAATCCTGATCAATGAAATTACATTACTTTGTTAAATGATGAAATACATAGTTATAATAGGTATAATTTTAGTACTTTCCATGCAAATCACAATTTAAAATCTTAATAATGTTTTGAGAACCGGTATTTACTTATCAAATATAAATTTTAAAAAATCTGTTTTCAAGAAGATAGCAAATTTGTGATTAGTTCTACCCTAAAGAGCCAATTTCCTGCCTATCTTATTAATGAATAATCTTTTGCCAAATCTAACATGATTTATATTCGTTTAGGCGAGCGATCATAATTTAGAGATAAGTAAGAGGGTCTTAAATACCACGTCAATTCATTTCAGTGCGATTCTATCTTATCGGAATATTTTTAAGATTTTCGAAGAGAGCTCAAGGAAATCGGGGTTAAAGTATTTACGATTTCCTTGCCTTGCCAAATAATACAAAAAAATTCCATAACATTACAAATAATGCAAACCAAGCTTTACCAATTGCATAATTCCATTCTACTGACAGTTCAATCAATAAATATTATTTACGCATCAATAAATATTATTTACTAGCACTTGCAACTAAAGAAATTATCAGCTAAGATAGCTTCTTTCTTCCCTTCTTCCAATAGGAATACTTGGTAACTCTGTTCTGATCAGATCTTTGCAAAAATCTGATTTAAATTTAAATCTCCGGCACTTGGCTTGGGGCAGTCGGATCGTTGCCTTCAAACGCTTAACATCGGCGAGCACCGTTTTTCATTAGAACCGAGAGTGTATATAATCCGGGCACTATATACAGTAATCAGCTGCACAATATAGATAGCGAGCGAGTTATAAAAACTCGTACTCAGCTCAGCGAATTGGCAATAATAAAAGTGTGTGAAATGCGAAAACAAACTGGAACTTAATTTGAAAATGAAAAAATATTAAAAACAATTGTAATTTAGTGAATTTAAATTGGCATGGGACTCCCATACCTCTGAAAAAAGCAGAAACCGCGAGCTGAATATACAAAAGCAATTAAATTATAATTTTCAATACCAATTGTTGTGGTTGCCTGACATTTTCCCTGATATCTGCTGATATTTTCCCTGAGCTTAATCGTGTTGCAAACGCCGAGTCGCGTTATTTTTACTCACCGACTTGCGGTGTCAGTGATCTGTGGTCCCCGGGTACTTAACATTTAAATGACAGATCTTCCACTGAATACAATATAAATGCTTGTCTAGTTGTATTTTTTCGAGTCTCGTTTTGCCACTGCCAAATCTACGTTTTGACTTAAAACATTAATTATATCTCATTATAATTAATAAATAATATGAATCGAAAAAAAGCTGATCCAGACAGACTGGAAGATGTACTTGCTGCTGCTAAACCTGTTCAGTCTTATCGATATCGATTTCTATATCAATTGTTTTGTATTTTTCCTTGATTGTACTTGAAGCTTCTGACTTTAGAAAAGTAATCAGCCATTTATCAGTATCCCTGAACTTGTCCAAAAACAAGTTTGGTTGCAGTAAAGTATTTATATAGAGTAAAAAGGTTCTGAAGAGCTTGCAGGTGATAAAGAACCTGGAATGTCGCAGTATTTCAAGAGTAAATTCTTCAAAGGATTACTTCAAGATCTATTTTGAACACTAATGCAATAAACAATTCTTCCGATAACGAATAATCTCAAGATTAGGTTCAATTCCTTGGATCTTATGAGCAATCGATAAACCTTTATTGTCCACTCAAGATAGCAGATTAATGATCTCAAGTGGAATTTTATGTTACTAGGTCAAAAAGTTCTTATTTAATTAAGATTCGGATTGAAAAATAATTTTATACAAAGCTTTTTTGCAGCTAACTGTAAACCTTTTTGCGATTCAATAACCTTTCGAAGGTCTCTGTATCGGTATTTGAACCGTTAATCAAAGCAAAACGCACGGAATCTAAAACAAGTTAATTCAGCCTGATGCAGGCTTCTTAATGACATTTCCAGTTTTTGTGTGTGTTTCTTCGTTTTCCTCTCGGATCGATCAGGTATTTGGATTTGAAATATTCGGCTTAGCCATCAAACGGACCGTGCTTTAAAATAGCTAGTTGAGCGATTAACTTAAACGGCAATTATCCGAACGCGTTGAATGCCCCACATAATGATTAATATTGTCCTTGAATGTTTTTGGCAAAGTTCTGAGCTTTCGAGCGGAGTTCATGGATCGGAATCGAGAGAGTTTCGGACCATTGTATTCGCACAAAGACGTCACCTGAGGCACTTATCGCTTCCACCGATGACGACAATGACGATCTATATAACAAAGATCTATATAAACGGTTTATAAAGTCACTGGCAAGCATAATAACCCAGTTGAATGGTGAACGGCCATTCATTAGGCTTAATTATTTCGTTCACGCGCCTTAAAATGCCTGTTAAACAATAGTTATTCCATAATTCTGATATCATCTTTGGGGGTCTCTCGTTGCATTTTTATGATTTAAATGGAATTTAAGTCGGAATTGTCTGATATGCGGAATCGGAAGTCCCCTGACGGGGGAATTTAAAGCAAGCAAGAAACAAAAATATTTTCAATTCAATAGCTAACTACATATTTGGAAATGCTTGGCACGTAGATCAGCGGTTTGTCATCCACGGTTATATGAAATATGGTCTCTGAAAACCCAGTAAATTCAATATTTACTTAGTACGTTGAGTTTTAGCAGAGCGGAAATATGACATGATATGATCTATTAGTTTAACTTTTAAATGCTGAATCGCTTCGCTAATGGAATCATAAAATGTTAACAGCTTGTGACGTGAGAAATCAATGATTTAGTCGCACCTGCTAGCTGCTGTCGTCACAGAAAGATCATAACAATGGGATTCTCGGGGGGAATCGTTCTCTTTCTGGTTCTCATTCCCCTAAGGCTCAATTTAAATTGCACAATTGTTCCGTTTATTTGGATTCCCTTTGTTTCCCGAGCCATAGATGTTATATCACATCGCTCTGTGATGATACCCGATACAAGTAATTCATTATACACTTGATGTTCTATAAGATGCATATGATGTTGTGCAATGTACCGCTTAAACTGTTTGTTTACTTATAGTTTTCCTTAGTGAAAGAACTTAAAGTAACTTTCTGCGCCTTAAACTTTCATCTCGATGGCGTATATATCCATTCGTTAATCTCTCGAAAGCAATCCTTATTCAGCAAATCAGTTCAATTAAGGCTCGTTAGGTCCACACCACATATAGCTGACATTTGTGCGAAACGAAACGGCGCAATTCCGGTCCATTATTATTTGGGGCCACACACGTGTCACTAACACACAACCCACTCTAATTATAGACTTGAAAATGTATGATAAACTGTAACTTGATGGATATAAATAAATCGCGGGCGAATGTCAGCCTCATATCTGAAAATTCCGTGTTCAAATGCAAATCAGTGAGATATCAGGGGCTAAAGTCATTAAATTTCTGGATAATTGGCTAGTTGAATTTAGCACAGTCCTTATCATAAGTGGAGCATTGCCAATTAGCATTAAAACTAGGCCTAAAATCCCCAAAAATGTCGGTTATCAGAAATAGTACCTTGGCATTACAGTGGGACCTTCTCAAACCGAACAATTAAAGTGTATATTCAGGCAATGATCCCTCGAATAATGCGGGTGCCTTTTAATAAGTGATATAGTTATGAATATAAGTATATATTTCAAGGCTTGGAATATGAATATTCATAAGCTAGTTAATCATATGGGTGTGCCAAAAACCCAATCGAAGGCCCTTTGCCACTAATTACCCAAGGCAGCTAGAACAGAGATACGAAGCCGATCCAGTGAGAGATGAATGACTATTCGTTCACGAGACTTGTAAGCAGGTGAACCCGACCAATACGTATGTGGCCACTTTGACGATTTAAAAATAGACCGAACGCGCCCCCAAGCCAGCAAACCACCCCACTCCCTCCCCATTGGATCCCCAATTACTTGACTCCAGATATCACCTTGCCCCGCCCGACGAATCGTTCGTTTTGCCGATCGCTCGGCGTCGTCGCATTCGTAGATTAATTTAGTTTTATAAAAATGGAATCGAGCGGAACAGTTAGAAGTATTCTTGCGCTGACTGGCGCTGGTTGTGCTTGTGGGTTCAGCTCGAATTCGGAATTCAAAACTCAGAACTCAGAGATTCAGGGATCACAAGCATATCCTCAGCAACGCAACATTTTGTTTTATTACCTCGCAGTTTGAAAAATTATTACCCATTACCCGGGAGTAAGTGAATAAGGATGTCCCGGTTATCCGCTATCAGTTTGCTCCTTGTGAGCTGGAGTTGCCTGGCAGCTCTCGTCCAGGCAAAGTCCTTCGCCTTTGATCTCAGCACAGACAATAATAATGGCATTGCCAGTTACGTAGAGGATGCCGATGAAAAGTTCCCCAGTTGGTAAGTTTTCCAATCACCGAACCCCGAAGACTTCCGGACTCTGATCTCTCTGATTGCCGGGTTGAGATATTCACAAGTTTTCAGCTTGAGTGCTTTCCTTTCCCAGTGCCATATAAACCATATAAACCCATAAACGTGACGTGTTGGTTATTCGTGCATTAGCTTTGGTCGTATCTGATCAACAGATACGATTCATCGATGCCTTAGACAGGTGTTCACTTAACCAGCACCACCTGGATACTCGGGCTGGAGCGGTTTTATATCCATTTAACCCGTGAATTATTTGCACTAATTAGTGCCGTCAGAGAGTGTGCTATACTATATGCTATACTAACGAACGATTTTTATGCTCGGGCTTACGTAAGCCTCATCCGGGATTTTTCGGCACAGGCTAAGCAAACGTAAAATAAAACAAATTAATTCTAAAAGAAAAACAACAATGATATGATATGTTTATAATTTCTTTTTAATTTCAAGTTCCTAAAGTATAATTTCCATTTTGCCCAATGGTTTTTTAATTCCTTGAATTAGTGTAATAAACTAGAATAAAGTGATTATTTAAATATATTCCATTAAAGTGATAGTGAAAACCCAGTATCACTATTACATGAAATGATTTCCATTTAAAAAAAATCAGAAATGCTGAATATAAATATTTTCCCATTTTCCAGTGAAATCTATTGCAATGGCCCCCTATTGCACACCATCCAAACGGCGACACCCAAACTGTTTGCTGATTCCAAGACGTTTGTGGACATGAAACTGAAGAATTCGCCTGACAAAACCCTGGCGGATTTTAATGCTTTCATGGAGGCCAAAAACCAAACGCCCACTAGCGAAGATCTCAAGGGTTTTGTGGATGTAAGTGGAATAGGATCATCCCTAGGTCTACAATCAGGAACTTCACAACTTGATTATAATTTTCAGGAATACTTCAGTCCCAAGGGCACCGAACTGGAGCTGTGGACGCCCACGGATTGGAAGGAGAATCCCAGTTTTCTCGATCTAATCTCCGATCCCGACCTAAAGCAGTGGGGTGCCGAGCTGAATAACATTTGGAAGACCCTGGGTCGCAAAATGAAGGACGAGGTGTCGAAGAACCCGGAGTACTACTCGATCATCCCCGTGCCCAATCCCGTGATCATTCCCGGCGGCCGCTTCATCGAGTTCTACTACTGGGACTCGTACTGGATCATCCGGGGACTGCTCTACAGCCAGATGTACACCACCGCCCGAGGAATGATCGAGAACTTCCTGTCGATTGTGGATCGGTTCGGCTTTATTCCGAACGGAGGACGCGTCTACTACCATGGTCGCTCCCAGCCGCCACTTTTGACCGGAATGGTCAAGTCCTATGTGGACTTCACCAACGATGACAAGTTCGCCATCGATGCCTTGGCAACACTGGAGCACGAGTTCGAGTACTTCACGAACAACCACAATGTCACGGTGAAGAATCACAGCCTTTGCGTTTACCGCGACTCTTCCGAGGGTCCCCGGCCAGAGTCTTATAGAGAGGATGTGGAGACGGGCAATGAGTTCGCCACCGATGCGGAGAGGGAACTCCACTGGAGTGAGCTCAAGGCGGCGGCCGAGTCGGGCATGGACTTCAGCTCCCGCTGGTTCATCTCCGAGGATGGCACAAACGATGGAACTCTTACCAATCTCAGCACCAGCCTGATTGTACCCGTCGACCTGAATGCCTATCTCTACTGGAACGCCAAGTTGATAGCCGAATTCCACTCCAAGGCTGGCAACACCAAGAAGGTCACCGAGTACGAGACCAAGGCCGAGAATATCCTGCTGGTAAGATATATTAAATCTTAGATTTAGATGGGAAAACCTCTAGGGTTCCGGTCCTTAAATTAAGTTGCCTACTTAAAAGGGTCAGACAGGATTTTCTAACAGGAGAACATAATTTTTTAAGGCATGTCTAGAATATATATAATCATTTCAAAGGATTAATTTTTAATTGTTTAACAGAAGTTAACTTTTAACAGAAGATTAACAGTATGTTAAAGCGACTAATTGGCTTCAAAGTTTAACACTCATACGCACTGTTGACAGAAAATCTAATTATCATATATCAATTTTTAAGGGGACCTTTACATTTTTTTTTAGTTTTTTAATGGATTTGTTGCATTTTAAAGTTCTTTAGGGTGAGAATAAGATGATATTTTTGGGAGACCCTAATGTAATAAGTGGTTATAGTCTTTCGCATATTTTTAGTAATGGAGATTAATTTTTAAAAGCAACTTATTTAAATTTTATAAACCTCCCCACATTACAGGGCATCCAAGAAGTGCTGTGGAACGAGGAGGCCGGAGTCTGGCTGGACTACGACATGAAGAACGAGAAGTCGCGCGATTACTTTGTGCCCACCAATCTCTCGCCGCTGTGGGTGAAAGCCTTCAACATTTCCGAGTCCGAGAAAATCTCGGCCTCGATTATGGCCTACATTGAGAAGAACAAGCTGGACACATTCCCCGGCGGAGTCCCCAATACCCTGAGCTACACCAATGAGCAGTGGGATGCTCCGAATGTGTGGGCTCCAATGCAGTACATCCTGGTCGAGGGCCTGAACAACCTGAATACTCCCGAGGCCAAGAACATGTCCATAAAGTGGGCCACCAAGTGGGTGAAGTCAAACTTCAAGGCCTTTAGCAAAGACAGGCACATGTACGAGAAGGTGAGTTTGGATTACATTACTATTAAACAAATATAATATAAAATACCATAAAAATTCAAAAATTGTTTTGGATTTATTTTTTTTAAACACACAAATTAAAGAACATGATTTATATATTCCAGTACAACGCCGATCAGTTTGGAGTCGGAGGCGGCGGAGGCGAGTACGAGGTGCAGTTGGGATTCGGTTGGTCCAACGGCGTGATCATCGAGTGGTTGAGCAAGCACGGGCGTGATATTTCAACCGGTTCGGCCGGTGGAGGCGGAGCAGCAGGTGAAGAGCCGCAGTAGAATGAATCTGAACAAATCTGCAGCCAGGCCAGAACGCTATCCATCATCTCAACATCATCACCATCATCATCACAGGCTCAAAGCCAAAGCTTTTTCTCGAAAAAAATTGTATTTAGATATCTGTACATTATATAAGCATCCATCCAGCAGCGCTGCTCATCAACTGCTCATCCTTAGGCTAAGAAATGCTCTCTATCTCCGCAACATCTGAAAACCTTCAAAAGCCGCTGTCTATAACCTATATATCTGTACCGCGAACCATCGAAATCGAAATCGAAATCCCGAAAGCCAAGCACCACGAAAAACAGCACCACAGTCACAGCACCGCCAGGAATCCGGATCATCTCAGTACTGTCTGTTGTCCATTGTTCCACGTTCGCACATTCGTGTGATCTGTCCAAATTTCAAGCAAAAATATAGTACATTCTCAATGTCTCAAAGTCCAGGCACCGAGCATCGCGATCAAGTTGAGGATTCACGAGTAAGTGTCCAATTGGGTCATTATATTTGGTTGATTTGTGTTTGTGAATGTCAAGGCCATGTTTAGTGTAACCACACCCAGCACAGAACCAGAACACACCACCCATAACAGACTGATCCATGGTATTTGTCCTTAAAATACGATTCCTCCTTATAGACATTTTACCGGCTATGAAAACCTAACCACATCCTGGCTTATCTAGCATGCAAGCTTCCAGGAAACTGATCTTACTAACCTGTAAAAATTCTAAGCTATCAGTTTCCTATGCTTTTAGTCTAACCATCCCTATAATATACTGATTTGAGTATTCATTTCTCCCCATTTAGCTACCCGTGTGATGGGCGTCGTGGGCGTGGCAGCTGTGACCATTGTTGCCCTGATAGCAGGTCGCTTTCTATGGTGAGGTAAGGGAAATCAGATCGCAATCTTTCGCCGGAGACAGGCTAATTGGCCTCTAATTTCTCTATCTCTTCCGCAGACACTCTGTGTGCCAAAACAACCCGTAATTGCCTCCCAAGTAACGTGATTCCCCGACTGTGTGTAGTGTCTGTAGTCTGTAGTTGTTTACGTTTTTCGTTGAATGCGGAGATTGCAGTATTAGATTATCATTATTTGGTAGTTGAAGTGAGAGTTGTACATACTGAATTTATATGGGCATGCCCGACATTGTTGTTACTTTTAATATCTAGCGAATAACTATACCAATCCTAGCTCCTCGCAACCAAATGAAGACACAAATACAATTGTTAACAATAATTTACAAAGCTATTTAGTATCTTTAAATAAACAAAAGAACACAAAATATCTGTTGCATGTCTTTGTTACTTAGTAAAACACAAGTTTTACTTAATTGCTACCCCTCTTTTGCAGGCAAAGTTGGTTTAAGTAAAAACCAAGATGTGCGGCCACGACAAACAACAAACATTACTTGTTTTTTATTTGTATATTTGCTTTGAGTTCAATTCAATTATGAAAACTTACCTACGACAAAAGCTAACATAGACAACTCATCGCTTACGTTATATATATAGAGCACAAATCGAAAAGAGACATGGGCAAATGGAAAGTGGAAATGACTGGCGAAAGGTTTGACCTCGAATCGTAATCGTTAGAAATCGGAGCACACAGAACAAGAGCAATAGAGTTTAAGGAGATACCAACTAATCGTAATCGTAGTTCACACATAATACACACAATAACCTGGAGCTTGGAGCCCCTAGTTGGACTGCTGCTGACCCTGCTGCTGCTGCGGCGGCTGTCCCTGACTGAAGTAGGGAGCGGTGTTTGGCGTGAGCAGCGTGTGACAGATATCACAGACGCGGGTCACCCGCTTCCGCGGACCCGATGGCACCGTTTTCGTGAGACACTTGTCGCAGTAGATGTGGCCGCAGTGCCGGCAATGGATCTTGCGCACCATGACCGTGAAGTAGGCGTTGCACGTGGGGCAGTTGTTTACGTCGTCGTCGTCCTGCCAGCGCACCTCCGTGTCGGCATGCCGCAGCTCCTCCAGCGACATCTGTTGTAATAATAATGTAGACATTTAAGTGAATAAACCACATATTTTTATATCGGACTCACCTGCAGAGTTTGAGATAGTTTGACAAAGTCCTTCTGAACCGTCTCCATGGTGGACAGTTCCTCCTGCAGCGTTTTTATCTTCGTCTTGTAGTCCGCGTTTGTCTTGGCGTACTTCTCCTGCAAAAAGGGGATCTATTTGGTGGCGATTCTACTTGGATAACTAAAGGTCTCCACTTACATTGGCCTCCTGCAGTTCAATGATCTCCACGCGACACTCCGACAGCTGCTTGTTGAGCTCAGCCTCTTTGCGCTCGAGTTGCGTTTTGGTCGTCTCGTGCGCCTGCACCGTGACCAAGTGCTCCGTCACCCGGTCCCTGGAAATACAGTTTCGAACATGAGAAATAAACACACTTCAAATAGCAGAAGAGAACTCACTGCAGCGACTTAATATCTAGTTGCATCTTGCGCTTGTAGGCCCGCCGCTCGTTGTTGCTCTCCTCCAGCTGGGCCCGCAAGATCTGAATCTCATCCTCGGTGCTGGTGCACTTCTGCCGCTCGTACTCGCTGCTCACGCGTGCCTGGATCAGTTCGCTCTGCTGGCGGAGCATTAGTTCGTGTAATTCGACGACCGTGTTGGGCAGGTTGATGTACTGGTTGTCGATCTCCTCGGAGGTGGCCAGATACCGACCGGAGAGGAAGTCGTTGTCGGCCTGCAGCGTCTCCAGCTGCTTGTTGACCCGCTCCCGGTCGTCGGTGACGCGCTGGATCTGCTTTATCACCTCGTCCTTGGTCTCGAGAAACTTCTGCTGCATGTCCAGCAGGCGCTGCTCGTTGGTTTTGGCCTGGTCCCGCAGGCTTTGTACTTCGCTCTTGTGGGCCTCCCGCTTCTCCTGCCACTGGTCCTCCAGATCCTTGCGCAGCGCCGCCTCCTTGGCCAGGGTCTCCCGGGATTCCACCAATTGCTTCTGCAGCAGATCCACCTGCTTCTGTTGCTTGCCTATGTGGGCGTTCAGCTCGTCGGCCCGCTTCTCCGCCGAGCTGCAGGACTCACAGGCGCCCTCGGCCACGTCCATGGAGGTGGATTTGTGCAGGGCGGATTCCTCGGTTGCCGACTTGGCCTGCAGTTGGTCGTCCTGTTCGCGCAGCTTCACCTTCAGGGCCTTCATCTCTTCCTGCAGCTGCTCGACGATGGAGTGCATCATTTCCGCCTCCTCGGCAGCCTGTAAAGTGGATTGTTGGTTAGCTCAGTGGAGGATTAGCTGCGGGATTGCTTACGAATTGCTTGCCATTGCCCTTGGACGAAGCCCGGCTGTCGTCCTCCAGCTGAAAACTGCTGTTTAGGGAATCCGTGCCCAGCTTGCGCACGGAGCCCAGCGTCTTTTTGACCTGATTCAGCACCTGGGGAGCTATTCCTACGGATGATTCCGCTTGTAATGGAGGAGCCGTCGTCGACTGCAACTGCTGGTACTTGGCCATCTCCAGACGCAGGTGCTCCAGCTCGCCTTTGTAGTGGGCGGACTCCTCGATGGTGTCCTGCACCAGCTGTTGGAGCGAGGAGATCTCCTCCTGCGCCTTGATGTCCTTTAGCTGCAGTTCGTTCTGAGCCTTCAAGTCCGCCACCACGCACTTGGTCTTCAGCTCGTCCAGTTCCGTCTGGAGTTGGCGTCGCTCCAGCTGGCTCTGCCCCACCTCCGCCTCCTTCTGCATGTAAAGCTCCCGCATCTTCGCCCGCTGCGTGTTGAATTCATTCTGCATTTTGCGCATCTCATTCTGCAGGTGACTGAATTTGTGCTCGGTGCTCCCCTGGTCATCCTCGCCTGCCAATGGGGTTTTGGGTTAATATAGGATGCTGTCCTGGCGTCCTGTACGGCTCTCTTACCATTGGACAGGTCCGTGGGCTCCCTGGCCTCCGTCCGGGTCTCGTTTTC
Source organism: Drosophila takahashii (assembly GCF_030179915.1). NCBI lineage: Eukaryota > Metazoa > Arthropoda > Insecta > Diptera > Drosophilidae > Drosophila > Drosophila takahashii. The sequence continues at coordinate 43,277,838 of NC_091679.1, forward strand.
TTCCATTTTCTATTTTTTAATTTATTAAGCGCAGCAATTAGAACACCCTCGTGCGCTTTGCAACACTGCTTTCTAGAGTGACCGTATTCAAGCGGAAGTATCGATAATCTTCATTTCAAAATTTCGAAATGAAAAAGGTTCGAAGGTTTTAAATATAAATTTTACCAATTTTGTGGCCAAAACCTTATATATTTTTAAATAGAGCTAAAAGGGATTCCAGCTCTTCCAACTCTAAAACCTTTTAATCTTTTAGAGCATAAAATGAACAAAATCTACTGTATAATCTTAACTTTATTTTAAATCAGAGGTACGCCTTTAATTTGATTACATAATAATTTAATTTAATTTCTTAAAAAAGAGGTTTTTAGCGGAATATCTCTGAATCTATAACATAGTCAAACAATAACATCCGTTGGACCAGGGAAAACCCCATCTTACGCTCGCACCTTCGAAATAAAAGAGTTCAAATGATTTTCTGATATTCTGATGTTGCGTATCTTGTAAGCTGGAAAAACAGTTGGATCTTTTTCTGGGCCTCTATTTTAGAATTACTGGAAAAAAACGAAGAATATTTTGTATTTGGCATCATTATAATTCAAAATTATTAGTATCACACTTCAAAAAACAAATAAAATGATTTTTGATCGGAGTATCAGTCGTTTCGATCTGTTTGATTCATCACTACTTGTACTGCCTTCTACAGTGAACAAAAATTATGCATTGTTATTGGCATAGTAAACATATATAAAACGATAGAAATAATTTAAACATTTGTCTAAAAGTTTCGTTCAAATGATTGCAATTTAAATAATTCAAATTTCATCTTAATTGATGAGAAGATCTTCTCTATTATTTACGTATTTCCTAGAAAGTGCTTCACCATTTGTGTGCAAGCCAAATGACTATTAGACACAGCTCACCGAAGAGGTAAATGACTGCCGGACATGAATGACTAACACACCGTCACCGTCCGTTGTCTTAATTTTATGCAAATTATTAAGCGCCCGAGAAAATGGTAAATACTAATAAATTATGCGAGGGAAAATGCCTAATTCATTAGTGCCATCCAAAGCAAATGAGGAAACATATTTATAAATAACAATATAACAAAATATTTGAGATAAGAGAACTACGCGTTAATCGGAACAAAACTGGATTTGAGAAGTTCTCCGGAACCCAACAAATAATTATAAAATAATCAGCTTGTACGCTGAGATCAGTTGGGGTTCCGTGAATTATTCCCGTGAGCTCATGAACTGTCGATGTCGTCATAGTCGGCAGCTTCGGAGATTCGTGGCCGATACAAATACTATAGCATTCCTATAGCGACAGCGACAACGGCACCGATGTTGGCCAAAATATTTTGCTTCTGTTCCGTTCAGTTCGCATTGGATCCAAGAACGAGGCGGTCGGAAGTGGGCAAAAGGCAGCCAGAGAATAACGCGGAGAAATAAATACGCGGCGCCTTGGAATCGCGACGGCATTTCTACTTATAAACTTAAAAATAATACAAATATATAAGTACAAAGATATAATATATATGTGAATGGAACTCGAGTAATGACGATAAAGTGTCCAGTGTTTTGGGGTTTCGTGGTCAAAAATTAAAGATAAAAAGAGTCACAGATATTCTGCAGTTATCCCAAATCTTCAACCATGTCCCAAAGTGTAACGCCCATCCCGAGCACTCCGCCTCCTTCTCGAAGGGCCAACCGACCGCCCAGGATCAATATCCACAATTTGACCAGCGGATCGGCGATGAGCCAGGCATCCATGCCACCCAGTGCCCAACCACCTTACACGGCCCAAACGAACTTCACGGGGAATGGAACGCAGGGACCCTACTGGCCACCGGTGGCCAATCCCTTCGGATCCGGCAACTTCATGACCAAGGGCTACGAGGGCTTCCTCGACCTCACCAAGTCGGGCATGAGCTTCGGCGAGAAGTTCACCTTCGGGATGTACAACAAGCTGAGCACCTGGTCGCGCCGGTGGTTCACCCACATCTTCCTGCTGATCATCCTGGCCCTCTACAACGTGGGTGGAGCACTCCTGTTCAAGACCTTCGAAGGTGGGTTTCTGGAGATTCAGTCTTTATCACTAGAAGTTCGTTAGGTAAACAAACCACCCCCCAAAAAGTAAAGAAAAGACATCCGGACGCAAAAGTGCAGCACCCATTTTTGTTTGCTTATCAAGCTCTTCGGCAATTGTTTGGAAAATAGTAAACAGTTCAGTTCCCAGGCAGTTCTCATTCAAATAAATACACCTGCTGTAATCGTAAAAACATGCCCCATCAATTTGGCAGACTGATTCAGTATCCGAGTACTCGAATCCCATAGGTATATATGTAGCCATATGTATGAATCATGTTTGAATATAAACAACCAAGACAGACTTCCAGTTGCAGATGATTAACGAGCGGATGGAGGAGTCTCATTATAATAAAAGGAAACTTCGAAACATTTCATACGGGTGAAAAGTAAAAGGAAATTTGGTATTCAAAGAGTATGAAGCTAAAATTTCATTCTCAATACAGCCACCTGCTAATGTTTCTTATTTGAGAACCAAATTCCTTTGGTTTACTACTTGAAGCTTACCCTAACCCTCTACAACTCCTTCCAATTCCCAATTTCACTTGTTTAAAAGGATAAATCTAATCCTACCCCACTTTCCCCTCCTTCTCCAGACATTGGGATAAAGGCACAAAACATTGAGCTCCATGATCAGCGGTTAAGATTCTTCGGAGAAATGTGTAAGATGTTCCACAATAAACAAGCAAGCGATGTAAGATTATTAAATATATTAAACTCGATGCCAAGATAATCTATAATTTTTTGGTAATTTCAGTACAATTCAACAACATTTGTCGGTCCGATGAACGAAATACTCAACAGATATTCGCCAGTGATCGATTCTCTAATGAGATCCAAAATGGAAGATGTGCCTAATCCATGGACCTTCTGGAACGCCATGGTCTACTCGGCCACCATTTACACGACAATAGGTGAGTGGATCTCCAAATATTCCTTTTTTTGGTATTTCAAAGTAGTTTCCAATTTAATTTGTATTAGATAACTCATAAGATAAAATATCTAATTGATATGTGTGAATTATACATTTTTATTGATATGAAATAAGCTAGAATTTACCCCTATATCATATCCAATTTTCTCTGTAACAACCAAGTGTATTGGCAGTGCAAAGACGCCCACGCCGATAAGATATATGAATGTTTTCTTGGGACGCAAGATGGTCTATTTATGTTTATTCTTCTTCATTAAAGCCAACGAAATATGTGACACAAAAGATGGAAATAGTTTCGGATTTTTTGGCGATCGTCGACATTTGCGAGATAAAAAATTTGTGTCTCTTCTGGTGCAGACACGGTTTATGAGATCTCAAGATCTCAAGAGGCTGTGAAATTCTTTGGAATACTGTCACTCTTCATAATTGAGACTTATAAATAAACTGCGAAACACCCTTTCACCTTTTAAAAGAATTTCCCCGAATTTTCGCCTTACACACTCTGAATCAAATTTGTTTTTAATTTCACTTTTAATTTGCAAAAGACTTTTCTCGCTCATAAACATGCCATGAAAATGGAAATGATTTCGACCGAACAAATCTGTGCAGTGGATTCATATTTTGAATGATTGTTCTGATTCAGGGAAATTATGTTTCAAATTGTGAGGTTAGTTAATGGTTTGATAGCCCCTTTAATTCGATTGACTTGCGTTTTGGATTTGTTTCTGAGTTTTACGGGCAAAACACATCGTTTTACTTAAAGTAAGATAAATGGGAAATGGAAAATGGTAAATAAAATCTTTCCATTCGTCGCCTCTTTTGACAAGTTTCCAAGAGGCGAAAAAAATGAAATTCAAATAAATCCGCAAGTGTGGAAATGGAAAACTTTGCACCCACATCTGAGCACAAAAGCAATTAACACAAATTGCCAAATTATTGCCGCAAAACGACGACAGAATTTTCTACTCAAACGGGTGCCTTGTAAACAGAATTGCAAATGGTTCTCTGTGAGTGCAGTCCATATAATCAACTTGTCAAAATTGGCACAAGTATAAACAAAACATAAGTCTGAAGAGTAGTGCCTTTATGATCGGGTACTTAATTTGAAATCGAGAGTCTATAGCTGCGGTTGCATGACTCACTTGAAAAACTCAATGGCTACTATATTTAGTATGTACTTATTTTTAGTCCCAATCTGTCATAAAAATATTACACAATTGCCCATGACACAGTGAAATATTCAAATAAATTGTCTTGTTTATGACCCCTATAATTTTAAGGATTTTACAATCTTTATTGATTTGTGCCAGTAAACACAATATCCAACGGATCAATAAACCGGAAAACACTTTATAATACCCCAGCAAAATCAATATTTGTTAGCCATCATAAAACTGTTGCTGCCGCGATTAAAATACTACTTAGTATAACAATTCTACGGGCGATTTTATTAAAATGGTGCATGCCCAAATGGAAAACAAATCGCGAAGGCAATTCGGAAATGTTGAATGAAATTGCGAGGAATAAACAAACACAAAATCGCAGCCAAATTCCATAAAAGCGAATACGATCCGTCATCAACTTTTCAGAGGAGAAAGAGAAGGAAGCCACATAGACCATCCGACAGTTGGAGGGGCTGGAAGATTTAAAGGGGCTCCGGAAAGTATCTGATGAAAATTTAGCAAAACATTTAATTTATATGAAATTTGGAAGTGGAGAAATTCTCTATATGGCAACCATGACGTCAGAGGGGATAAAGATAACATACGAGAGGTCAAAACCAATTATTTTAAATTTTTGGCAAATATAATTCCAATAATTTCATTTTGAAAACAGCTGCAAATCTAAGATATTATATGCACGAATCGAACAGCCAGTGAAGAGCGGAAGGAAACCCCCATACCAAACAATATTGGGGATTTTAAACAAACCTCGAAGAATTCATAAAATTTCAAGGGAATTCGGATGAGTGTGATGCTGGCATAAATCTGATACTTTATAATTCCCTAAGACCTAGACGAAAGTGCTTCCGCAGTCATCAGTTTTTCTCACAAATATCTTACAAATCATTCGATAGACTATAAATTATTTCCCATTCATTGTTGTGTTTGTGATGAATCTGCCATTATACTTATCAGACGTTTCTAACACATAAACGAAAATCTCGAAAATATTCAAAAGAAATATTAGAAATGAAACGATATCAGAGTGTATCGTATTCCTTAAGATAAGTGATTTATCTCTGGCTCTTTCAGTCCTAAAATTGTCATCACATACGTGTGTCTTATTATTTTTGGTCTTAGGCACTTCCTTTTATCAATAAACGAGAAAATTCTTGACATCATATTGTTGATTACTTTTTGGTCCATACATGTTTTGAATCCAAATACTGATAAACACGTACATTCATTGGAATCTACCAATCGTTGGACGTTTAATTTAATCAGAGCTGTGATTAAGCTGAGCGGCAGTAGTAATTCATTTATTTTTAGCTATTTTGATATTCTCTCAGTACTTTGATTAAATAATTACTTTCACTTTGTTATCAAATCTTCTATTATAAGTAAAACTGCCTGGATCGATTCCCCTTTTTCACCTAAAACATGAGTTTACATTTTTAGGAAATTTATTTTAGTAGCATTCAAGGTAAAATATTCGATTGGTAGGTCAGCGAATAATACCCAAATGATCCTGTGCTTACAAACTAGTTGGACATGTACACAAATTGGATTGTACACTTCTTTAAATGTTTTTGTGCGGGTCAGATACTGAAAACTACCATCGACCGCGACCGCCGCCGCCACCACCTCCTCCCCTTCCTCGGCCGAATCCTCCGCCGCCGCCACCGCCTCCACCTCCGCGGTTTCCGCCCCTGAATCCGCCGCCTCCACCTCCTCGTCCGCCGCCGCCTCCTCGACCACCTGTTGAGCATGAAAGGTTAATGGTCTATTTGGTAAACAAGAAATTCATAATATTACCTCCTCCACGACCGCCACCACCGCGACCGAATCCTCCACCGCCACCGCCGCCTCCTCCGCGCGTAAAGGCTTTCTTCGCTCCTTTCGGCTGCGGGGGTTTGGGCAGAAATCTGGCGATTGGTAACAGCTTTCCGGGGTCGATGTACAGTGTCTGGTTGGGTTTGAAACTGTTTGCATACACGTTGTCCGACAGTTTGATGGACACGCTGTAATCCCGAACGGTTCCAAAGATCTCGTCAATTTTGCCCACTTGTTCCTTGTTCTCGAGGAATATGGGCGCGTTGAAGTATGGGACATCCTGGATTCCAACTTTGCACACGAGGTCATTTTGGCACGCGTAGGAGAAGTCACCCAATGGGATAACTCTCTCTGGGGGTCCTGAAAGTAAGAAAAATAGGGGAAACTAATAAGGTAACTGTGGTATTCTTGGCAATTTGCCAGAAAGTAAGATATGGATATTTTAGAAGATAGATGTGACAATGATCTCATGAAAACATACGTATAGACAATAATTTCTATAGGAAACTTGGGTTAAATATAAGTAAACAACGTGGTTTTTTCAGTTCTTCTAAATGATGTGCTAAACGATGCGGTTTATGGGCAAATTCCAGCTTCTTAAACCACTAAGTTAAGCTAAGTTATTAGGGTTTTTGAGAAGTACCATCAACCTACCATCATTGAAGGCTCCACGGCCGCCTCCACGTCCGCCGCCGCCTCCTCTTCCGAATCCTCCACCGCCGCCGTTGGATCTGAAGCCGCCTCCACCTCCTCGGCCGCCACCACCTCGTCCGCCGCCGCCTCCTCGTCCTCCACCGCCGCCTCCAAATCCTCTTCCGCCTCCGCCACCGCCGCCACGATTACCAAATCCCATTTTCAAATATTAATTTATAAATATTGAACTCAAGAACACGTGCGCCGTTTCGATCAACCAAAATATTTAGAGACGGACGAAATTTGAATTTCGAAATCGATACATCGATAACAGCAGCCATGTGTTTCAGTATATACGGCTAGCTGTGGTTTTGGTATTTATATGGTCTCACTTGACTTATTGGGCGGTCTTTTTAAAATTGTTATGCAATGAGGAAATTAATTGTTTTATTACACTTCTTAAATATTTATTAATTAACTAAGTTTAATGTGGTTCGTTTTGTTCAGTTTAGCTGTTCCTTAAAGGCTGGGTATGATTTAGCCGCTAGTTAAAAAGTACCACTTATCTACATACCCGTCATGTCAACGTTGTGTAAAATACATAGCTGTGTAAAAGAATTTGAAATTTTTTTAAAAATGTATTCGGAAACTAATTAACCAGCAATTTGGTTAATTTACTCTTTCGAGCGATCACTGTACGTCATACAAAGCTTTTTAAGGTTAAATCATTTCACAAACACTAAATTCCTATTAGTCATTTAGAGAATGAGAATAATAAACTCGCACAATATGAGAGAGCATCTCACAGATCATCGGATGCATTTGATATAGGAGATACTTTCTGACATTTGTACATGTAGCTATAGCCGAACAGCTGTTGGAATGTGTACCAAAAATATAGAAAACCCAAGTGAAATTGAAATTTTGAATATTCTCCACACTCTCGGCAGTTGGATGCCAGCCGTGGTCGAGTCTGCCAAGTTTATTAGATCGCGTCGAGCGCTACGACGTCTATAGAAGCAGATACATAAATTCCTATAAGCAAAAGTGGTTCTGAAATACATGAATAATATAGAAAATTACTAATCTATATGCTGTGGCAAGTGTATTACTTTACAACTTCTAGCAAGTGCAAAATATAGGCAAGGAAAATACAATACTGCAGTCGAAAGTGATATAATAATAATTACCCAGAGGCATATTTTCAAAGGCGGAATATGAACGCTAGATAAAAATAGATGAGCACGAGCACAAAGATAGAACGCGAAAGTAGCACACGACGGCAGCGGCTGGAGGAGATGATGGAGCAGCCAGTGGACGCCAGGCAGCAGCAGCGCCACCGGCGACGCCTGGGACGCAGCCACAGGGAGCCCACTCCAGTCACGGGACAGGATGACCTTCCCCAGGACGATGCCAGTCCGGAACACCTTCCTCCCGATCCCTCTCCTCAGATGATTCGCATGCAAATCCGACCACCCGGCACTTTGTCAGCCCACGAGAGCAAGATCCTGCGGAAGCGGGACAAGAGCTTCGCCAGCTCCTCGGCACGCAGCCAGTCGCAGCCCCGCGAGGCGGAGAAGCTGAGCAGTCCGGATGCCAACCACCTCATCAAGCATCGCAGCCTCTCCTCGCCGCGCCACAAGGAGGAGTCCAGCGAGAGCGAGCTGACCACGGGCAGTAGCAGTCATCGTCGTCCCATACCCGCCAATCTCGGCCAGACACAGGACACCCTGAGCCGCCTGGAGCAGAACCTTCAGCGCTTCGAGGACGAACGGCGGCGTTTCGAGGCCGAGAAGCGTCTCTTCGAGCGCGAGAAGCGGGAGCACAAGCAGCGCCATCGCCAGCAGCTGGACAACGAGGAAAGGAAGCGACTCCTGCAGAGCTACCGCAAGCTCAGCGATCGCATCCAGCTGCCGCAGGACGAGGAGGAGCGACGCCGGCTCATCCACAGCCTGAGGCTGCAGCGGCACGAGGCGCCCAAGAACAGAAATCGGAACAGGAGTAGCGGCTACGAGGAGTCCTCCACCCAGTTTAGTTCCTCCGATGCCGAGGCAGTGGAGGAGATTAACCCGAGGCACCCAAGGACAGCCAGGATTCCACAGGGCTTTGTGGCGGCCCCAATACGAGGGGCTCCTCCTCCTCCGCCTCCTCAAGCAGCTCTTAAACCCAATCCGAATCCCCCTGAAAGACTTTCCGTGAGTCGCAACAACTCCCTGTCGCCCGTGCGACCCCAACGACGTTCCAAGACCCCAGAGCAGCGGGAGCAGATCAGCCGGAAGCACGAGTACGTGGAGGTGGGCGAGTCCAGGAGCCAGGAGGCGATAAAACCTCGAGTCACCGAAGCGGAACAGCAGTCGGAGCTGATGCAAAAGTACATGGAGGCCGCGGAGAGGGCGGCCAAGGCGGAGGCTGCCCTGGCGGAGCAAATCCTCACGGCGGAGGGAGTGCGTCGCAGTCACAGCTTGAGGTTGGCCGACAAGGAGGAGAAGCCAGCGAAGCGCAGTTCCAGTTTGGAGCGACCACTGGTGGCCAAGAGATCGGGCAGTCTGGAGAGGAAGGCAATCGAACTGAAAGTACCCGAAGAAACTATCAAAAATGAGTTAGAAATAGAACCTGAAAAGGAATCTATACCAATAGAATCACCATCCATTTTACCGGAAGTTGAAGCCATCTCAGAATCCAAACCCAAAGCAACCCTCCTGCAACGCTTGAAAAACCTCTTCCGTCGAAAGAAGAAGGTTGAAAGTGAAGATACCCTAGACTTACCCACTGTAAACCAACCAGAGAAGTTAACCTCCCGGGCGTTTCTGTATCACCTCCACCTGGAGGCACGGCATGAATGGAAGCGCCTCAAGCTGGACTACCCACAGCGGATGGAGGAACTGCGTCAGCTGCGCAACAAGTGCATTGCCCACCTGATCTGCCTGGCCATGCTACTGGGATTCGGAGGCCTGCTCTTCCGCTACACGGAGGGAGCCGCGGAGAACATCTACAAGTGCGAGGTGCGCAAGGTCAAGCGGGATTTCATCGACAAACTGTGGGATGTCAGCCATAATATGAGGTAGGGATGCGGTCAATCCTGAGGATACTGATAAGGGTGATCCATTTTGTGTATCTATTTGCCAGAGAGGAAGACTGGAAGTCTCTGGCGCGACACAAGCTGCGCACTTTCGAGGATGAACTCAATAACCTGGCCGAGCTGGGACTGCGACGGTATCCGGGCCAAAAGTCATGGAACTTTGTCAATTGCTTCATCTTCTGCTGGACCGTAATCACAACCATAGGTAATCGATAATGGATATTGGATCCCTATCTAAGAGAAGGCACTCTATCTGAAGAAAAGCATTTATATGTTTTTTAATGGTGGATAATCTTTTCTATGTATACCAAAAATTTCCAAAATTAATTTGCTTTCATGAAAGTTACACAGACAATATATTGTCCCATTTATTTGTTATGGTTCTTACTTCTCCCAAGATATTGCTGAAAATTTATATCCATTAGCCTCAAGAAAATATTCCACAACAATTAGTATAATTTAGAAAAAAAGTGTTTAGATATTAGAGAAAAATCTTTAATTTCTTAAATTTACTTTATTTATTTACTTTATATATTTTAAGAAAATAGTCGTATATTAAGTTTGTAAGTTTTTAATGCAATGGTTTACCCAAAATATTTTATCATTATTTTCTGAATCCTCTACTCTAGAACTCCCCTTTAAAACCTATCTCCCTTCTTCTTTTCCCCGCAGGATACGGCCACATCACTCCGAAGACGGCCTGGGGCCGATCCCTGACCATCGTCTACGCCATCATCGGCATCCCCATGTTCCTGATCGTCCTGGCCGATCTGGGAAAGCTCTTCACGCGCTGCGTCAAGTTCGTGTGGGCATATGTGCGACGCGTTTACTACACCCGCTCCTGTCGAAGGATCCGCAAGCAGCAGCAGATCCGAGACGCAATGACCGGCTTCAACACGGTCTACGACATGGCCATCCGTCGACCCAGCATGTTCTTTGGCAAATCCGCCGTGGAAAACGATGAGGAGTCGCAGGCGGATGCCGAGGCGGCCAGATCGCTGGGCACCTCGCACCCGGAGACGCCCACATCGCCGTATCCGGAGACCTTTGAGGTGGACGACGAGTTCAATCTGCCCGTTTCGGTGGCCTCGCTCCTGCTCATCTCCTACATCCTGCTGGGCACCTTCGGCTTCAAGCTGGTGGAGCCCGACTGGGAGGTCCTGGACTCCTTCTACTACGTCTTCATCTCGATGTCCACCATCGGCTTCGGCGACATGGTGCCTGGCAATCCCTTCTACGTGATGGCCAGCATGATCTACCTGATCTTCGGCCTGGCCCTGACCTCCATGTTCATCAATGTGGTGCAGATCAAGCTGAGCGACCACTTCAAGACGGCCAGTGCCAAGGTGGGGGCCACCATCGGCATGAATATGGCCAGTGAGTTTGGCGACGAGGGCGGCTCGCAGCTGAAGACGCCCTCGGAGTTGGCCTCCGTTCATGGCTCGCGGCTGGACAGGATCGAGGAGGACCAGGGCCAGGAGGGCAGCCTGCCACCGCTGACCTCCATCCTGCGGGCACCGCGTCCCCTGTCGCCGGTGGACAGCAATGGAGGCAGTTATGGAGGGGATGGCAATGTGAGTCCACCACCCCTGCTGCCCAGACGCCAGGTTTCCGTGGATACCCAGCCGCCGGCGGAGGTGGAGGGCAAGAAGAAGAAAAAGCACAGGTTTTTCTAGAATCCTTCGATAGGGAAGAGCCCCCGAAAAAAACCTAAAACTGACAACGCTAACTAGTAAGGCACCTCATAAATGACAAGGCACTTTCAATTCGAATTTACCAGAACGCCGTTCTGTGAGAAAATCTATTTTCATTTATTTGTTATTTAATTTTACTTATCATTATCGTAGGCTAAGACTAATGTTAATGAAATAAAACACGCGAGTTGACAAACGCTATCGAATATGTTTTCTTTATAAGGAAAGGGGTCGGGTATTAGTTTCCAATAAATAAATCTAACAAAATTAATCGCTTAATAATATATCAATAGCTGTTTGAACTTTTTATCTAACAATGGGATAACCGCTATTCACATTCTTTGAATATTTAAATGCCGTTCGTTCGTATGTATTAAAGTTCTAACCCAAAATTGGTTGTACAATTTCTACAGTAAAATACTTTAAGATTGATATTCTAATGAGTTATCAAATATCACATATCAATCCCCATAATTTAAAGATTTGGTATAGAGACGATAAATAAATTGTATATTAAATTAAATTAAATTAGAGCCAAGAATCGCAAGGTTTATTTAACCAAGTTTATTTCATTTTCTAATCAAATTAATTATTTTAATTAGTTTGCTGATTTTCTGCTAACCAGCGGATTGTCCGAAATCCGGAATGCAATTACCAAATGGATATGTGAGAATTGCTCTGCTTTGGAATGCATTCGGTAATCCTGCTGAAAAGAAGGAGGCGGAGGGGCTGAAATCCAAATGCACTCGGCAGCTGCACATCTGTCGGTTCGTCGGCCTCAGGATGTGGAAGAGGAAGCATGCTGAGCGAAGAGCGAGCCGGTGTGAGAGAGACTCTCTCTCTCTCCTGCTGACACCCGACAGGATTACTGCGTTCGGCTTGGCACTCGTGTGTAAGTTCCATTTCCATTCCATTCCTACCGAGGAGGGTCTCTAGTAATCGCCAGTTGTTGTTTTGACGGCGTGCGGTTCGGTCGACGGGATACTTCGCCTTCATTCCTCTACCAAAAAAGAGGCGCCAAAAACACTCAGTTGGCAAATAATATCACACGTAACTCGGCGAGCACGAAATTGTGTTTGCCAAAATAAAGATTGCATAAAATATTATTTATAAAAATATATTTGTGTTTGCCCTTCGGAAAAAAACCAAATCAAACATTCAGTGATCGGAAGGAAATCAAACGATCGTGTTGGAAGAGAAAAAGAGAGCGGAGAACAGGAAGAGCCGGCTGTCGGCTTCAGTCTTCAACTTCCCTCTCGTCCCTTCGAACACCCCTTGATTTTATTTTTGTGTCGCGTGTGCTACAGTAGAACAAACTACAAACCTACAATACAATAAACTACAAAACACAAACGCCATACACGCCAGGTGTGCAATATATTGTGAGTGCGAGTGTGAGTGCCTTGGACTCGGTCGATTCTTCTGGTTTTTGTTACCCCCTCGGTTTTTGTTTTGCTGCATTCATTCGCATTTCTAAAAACAAAAATCTAAAACAGCTGTCAAACCAAAATTTGCCAAATGCCTCTTCATTGGATCTTCGGAAGCGTTTAATTCAGTGAAAACCAGCATAAAACCAAAAGTATCTTCAGGAATCCACAGCCACAGTTGCAAAAATGTCCGCAATTAACAGTCGCAATCAGAAAATGGAACAACAGGTAAAGGTCCTGAATAAAAAAAAGTTTGGTAACCAAATTGACAAAATAAAGTGAAAGTATTTTAAATGCAATGTTGTTTTTATTTCTGACATTACCTTTAAATAAAAAAAAAATATTTTTTATTAACAATCGGTGAAGTAAAAGGATTATAGATATCCTCCCTTGACTTCTTAATAGCCCCCAAACTTGGGCCGAATCATCATTTGAACGAACTTGAAAGGCGCAGTATTGTTGAACGAATTCCAGCTGATGAAACGGGCTTTATCATTGGGCAGATCGCGATAATAATCAAAGTATTGACCATTTAGATTACTAGAAATATATCACATAAGTTACTGAGTTCCTGCAATAAATTCAATCGCTCCCTTACAGTATTATTGTCATAAATAATAAATAGAAAATATAAGCCTTAGACAGTTTTGATAACCCTGTATCAACCCTTGAATTAGTTATGACAGTAGTTTTTATAAAGAGAGCGATTGTATTTCACCACACGTACCTCTCCCCACAATCCTTGTACCACCAGGCTCCGAGATGAAACTGGGCACACACTTTGTTGAAGGAGCCATAATTATTCACATCGAATGTGGAGAACTGTTGACCTTTACTGTCGCTCAGGGAATCTCCAGCGGTTCCCGAGTACGAACCGAGGTATTTCAGGGCATAGTGTTCGGACTCCCCGCCAACGAGAAACTCGTCATATTTGGCGAATACATTTGTCTTTTGTCCGAATTCCTCCAGGTGGATGTAGAGTTCGAAGGGCTGATAGGCTGTTAGCCAATTTAGTTTCTCCAGGCCGATGAAGAAATCGCCCTTCGGATCGCCGAAACCCTCCTTATAATCACTCCAGTCGCGATAAAAGTTTACCAGTCCATCGCGACGCCTCTGGATGACCAACCAGCCCAGTCCGGCCAGATAGGAATCGCAGACTACTGCGAAAGGCTTTTGTCCCGGCACCTGAACTATGAGATCTGTGTGGTTAACGTTGTCCCTGGTCAGACAGGAAGAGGGGTAGGTGACATTGCTGATGGTTTCCTTCATCTGCCACAAGGACTCTCGTCGAGCCTCCAAGCTGAACGAAAGATTGCGATTAAAATCAGCGATTTTTCTTATTTTTATACATACTCAAGCAAAAGCTTATCAATAGAGGCAAGGGCATCCGATGTGGTCTCGATTTCCTAGTTGGATGGATAACTGTAGAATGTGTTTACAAGCTTTGTCTAACTTACCCCTTTAAGCTGTACGGAGGTTAGAGGATCGGATACCCCTGCGGTTATACAGAAACCAAAGGCCACGAGGGCTAAATAGGCCTTTATACAATGCATTTCGGACTTTGATGGTTAAACCTCTTTTCTAAGCAAACTTCCTCGCCAATAGTTCGTCATCAACTGATTGAAATAATATTTTTGCAAGAGCGACGGGAACTAAACGATAAGATACGAGCTGTATTTAACGCTATACATATAATATTATTTATTGACATGGGAAAGATAACGATAACGACAAAACGCCACAAAATTATTAATCCCCTCGGCAGATCACCCTCCTATTAAATAATATTAAAAATAATACTTTGTGTTCACAATAAAAGATTCTAGCAGTGAGCGCAAAAGTTGTATCAAAAGTCAGTCCGCGAACAATTTAAAAGCTACTAATATTAAAGTTAGGCTTTCAAAAAAAATCTTTTAAAACTTTTTCCATTTGACCATGGTCATGAGTCAAGGCAAGTTAGCAATGCCTTTTTTGCTCCTCTGTTTTTCTTACCAGACGAATCGTGAAACTCTGGTGGAAACAACAACAGAAAAAACCCTTCTTTCTTGGAACAATTGGGCAGCCCAGAGCAATCAGCAACAGCCGACATTCCCCGGAATTGTTCACTTTTTGCCCCCAAATCTGACCGCACTAAATGTGCCGCCCATCGAAAAAGAAAATCAAGAAAAAAGGAAAAACACCCAAGTGGCCTAACGCCTTTTCCAAATGGCTTTGTTGTGCCCGATTCTTCGTGGTGGCCAGGTGGTCGTCCGTTGTCCTGGAAACGGCGTCCAAATAAATCGAAACGAAGCTCCGGTGGTGCAGTTGCTGCAGCTCGATAGGATTGTCATTGGCCCTAATTATGTTGGGTGGTTGGAGTAACTCCCTCCCAACCCCTTAGAAACACCCCTTTCACCCAATGGAACATAAATCGAATCACTTTGGTTGCCAAGTACTGGGAGTTCTGGCTCCTTCGAGTTGGTTCGATTCGATTTCGATTTCGTGCCGTTATGGCTTATAAAACATTGAAAAGCTATTCACAGCTTGGCGAGGCTCTTTAATGGAAGGACATCATGAAAGCAAAATGCCAGGTGATTTGCCATCGAAAAGCAATTGTTTGAACGAAATTTTCCTAATCGAAAAAAAACCCCAAAGGTGGTGAATCAAATTCATATCCAACTTTAATTGGAACTAGATTTTCATCGTAAAATATCTCTCCAGTTCTTAATAAACAACACATTTCTTGATTGGAATTTGAAAATAAAACCTCAAAGGTGTAGGATTTGTTTTGTAGTCTCTTTTAATCGGAATTGAATTTTCCTATTAAAATGTCTTGCAAATTCTTAGGAAATAAAACACTTTCTGATTGGATTTCTAAGGAGCTTGCTTTAATCTTTTCAATAATAATATTTCAAAATATATTTCCTTTTCCGAGAGAAAACCCCTTTTTCTTTAAAAGTGTTTGCATACACCATTAATCTCTTTGAACAATCGCTTTGGGTCATTTTCTTAAGCTAAAGCAAACACAAATTTATTTCTGCCATTCAAAAAGGAAAGAATGTAAGCTCTTGGGCCAATTTACACTTGACATGAATCAACAGGAAGATATATGGCCGTCAACTCATAAAGTGGTCGCTAAATATACACAAAGGATTAATAAAGTCCTCGGCCAGGACGCCCGCTAACCCATAACTTTGTTGGCTTTCTGTTGTTGGTGTCCTGCGTAACCATGGGCAACATGGTGATACACGAACAGGATACTCGGGACACAGACAGACAACCCCAGCTGGAAATAAGAACAATACCAGTATTTGGTATTGTTTTCATGTCTGCCTCTGCCGTCGCCCATGGAATTCCATTAACCGAGGCGGAGGCCTGGGGACACCAAGGGCACAAAATCGATGCCGAAATGGTGACGGGTACTTGAGCTCCGCGAGGAACTAAGCTACACAGGATAATGCCGAGTAATAAGTCACACAATTGTTCGTTCGCTCCTTCCACATGTGAGCATATTACCCGGCTCCCCAATTCACCCGAGCTTTTCTTCACGCAAACCGTAAAAAGTAACATTTTGGGCCAAAAACGGATATGACGCACCGCCTTCACTTACTACATTTCCATACATTAGAGTGAACCTCAGCCTGAACTAATAACAATAATAATAAGGAGGTAGTTATAAATACAGTATTAGACTTTATGAACCCAAAAACAAAGTATATGCCAAGGAGGAAAAGATACCGCTATTATTACTATAATTTAAGGTCTGAAGGCTTCAATTTCTTAAGGAACGACAAGTAAATATAAAATTTAAATATGATTTTTAATATAATATGTTAGCTCGAACTATTTGTTTCCCAAGAATAGAATAGTTAAAATATAGGTATTGTACATATATTTTAAAGTTCTATCATAATTATAATTTTCCATATTTTAGCTTAGCACATTGTCAAGTTAAAATCAAATTAAATAGTATTTCAATAAAATAAGGGGCATACATCATTTTGATATTATTTTTGAATAAAAGTTACAAATATTTTTGTATTGTTTTTATTCCCCTTTTTTATTTTTATAACCTCCTTGGGTCCACTCTAGAGTATTAGCCCTGCTTCATTTAGCTTTACGGCTTTTTGCCCTTTGTTTCAATCCTGTAATTTGCGTTCTGTTGCTTCAAGTCCGAGGTTCTTGACCCAACGAGAGGCAAATGCCGGCCAAAACGAAATCGAATTTTCCAAAAATTTTCTCGGCTGTCAGCCATCAAAGTCGGGGCTTTAATATTTAATAAGTCTGGAATCGGGATGAGACAAGGTATTAAATGTCCATTTGGAGCTGTCATTAGGAATTGATTGATTGTTTCGTTGAGAGCTTTTTTATTTCAATGCTTTCGTCTGAAACGAAATACTTTTGAGGGTTTCCCAAAAAAGAGGATAACCACAACTATACGAAAAACAATTTAGTGTCGAATTTCGACAACTATTTGATTAACAATTTTGTGGCAATTTCCCTTGCTTCCCAAAGGTGATGCCGAAAAAGAGTAAAATCCGGATTCACTTTACCTTTTCCCAAGGCCAAAATTATTAGGCAAAGTCGGTGTTTTATAATTCATGGCGAGCTCTTTGCCAACATTTCGCACCTAAGCGCCCCAAAATCCCGAAGGATTTTCACAGGAAATTCCTCAAAAAGGAAGATGGCGGCGGGGAATGGAAATGCCGTGATGAAAGGAACCACCTATTGAAACGGGCTTAGAACATGGAGAACACTCGGGTTACCTAAAAAGCAATTCATTTTCAATTAGAGCAAACAAATTTTGACATATATACTAATAGCTGGCAATAAATTGCACGATAAAAGCTTTCATAGCCGTCCTGAAAAGCATTTCAGCCAGCTCTCATTTCGGTTTATGCTCCAGCCATTTTTATTTGCCTCAAAAGTGCAGTTGGCAGTTGCCAGCTTAGTGGACAAGCTGCAGACTCCAATTTCATTTCTCACTGGGAACTTTTGGACTCTTTGGTCACCGGATAAAAATGGCAGGCACATCACTCAAAAGCCGGAAAATATTACGCAGAGAAATTGTTCAACATTTTGGATTTATTTTACTGCACACCGAAAGTGCTTTTAAATCGACTGGAATAAGCTATTTTTCTCAGCATTTATTTATTTATGCTTTCTTAAATTTTATATACATTTTTTAGTATTAAAAATAAGAAATCTCTTGGGAATTGAATTTAAATTTCGTTTATTTTTTGTTTTGAATGTACTACCATACAAAATATTGCGACAGTTTTCGTATCCTTTTAAATAAGTACCTCGGAAATACGTCGAAATGCCTGCAGGAGCTCATTTCAATTGCAGATTCCATTAACTGCAATTTGCCGGAGAGTCGCACCCAGGGCTACTACAACCGTGGGCGGGAAACTTGATTCAATTTATCAGACACAAAGTTTCGGCAGCACCATCAGCCACTCTGGCCAAAGTTTTGCATATGCAGGATCCCAGGTTCCGAGGAGCCGGAGCAGGAACACTCTGCATGTTGCAAATTAATTACATCCCAGGGAGTGGAGGCGTGACGAGAGCTGAAAACTTTCCGCATGGTTTTCGCTACTCGGATTTCGGCGATTTTCCAGGCTAAACAATTTGCTTTCATTGCAAATATGAATAAATCTGTTTTAATTGGCAAACTTATGGGAAGTGGCCCCCTTTTTGGAGTGGCTTATGTTTGTCATATTAATTTTAATATTTTCCAGCACGTAGCCACAAGCATTTAATTGACAATGGCAGAAATATTGAGCAAACATAAATGCGAAATATGTTATAGCGTAAATAATTGGCAGGTAAACAACAAAGAAAACCCATTTTCCCTGAATTTCTACTGGTTGAATCGTAAAAACAACTTGTTTTTTCTGGGAATACCGTTTTTTTGGCATGGTGTTTAAAACAATAAAAGCACGTTTTAATTAAATAGGCAAATAAACTCAAAATGAAAAAAAAAACTGTAGGAACATTAATTGGTTTTGAAACATTTGGCGGTTAACGTGGGACAATATTTCAACATAAGTATATTCAATAAACTAATTAACTTTTTATTTCCATTCTCCCATTTATTTGTTTATTAGCTAAAATAAATTTAAAAATTGGTTAGCTTAGAACATTTTTGTTCTGTGTATGGAAAAATGACCAATTAAATTGAAATGTCTTTAATCGCCTTTTGCACAGTGGTTGTGTTTTGTGGCACGCTGTCACACGTGTGGTTTGATGTGGTTTGCTGTGGTTGCTGCAGCGGAAACTGCAGCTGACAGTTTGCCGAGCTCACGTCACTGATTAAGTGGACGGGCGGTCTGTGGTTTATCCTTTCACAGGCAGCATCAGGATCCGAATCCCTGGCCAGGCCTCCACTTTTCCTCCCCTCCCACTACTGTGGCAATCAAGAACACAATTAGTCCTTATCTCTGTCTTTATTTGACTTTATATTTCACCGAGGATTTCGACAAAAATTAAAGGAATATTTTCGCATTTCTGTCGCTGAGTTATTAATGTGTTTCAACGCGCTGCCGGATTTAATATTTATGCAAATTCTGTTTGCCGACAACACTGGGGCGATTATTCGCACTTGTCTTTTTCAATTGGAAACTAATTAGGCCAGCTATCTGGTCAACTAATTAAAATGCATAAAGGTATACAAATAATATGGCTTTCCACTACCAATTTTCCAATGGCCATGAATTTCAATTGGGAAATTATGAGAAGCGATTGGTGCTATCCAATAATGGGCTTTTGCGCGAAATGAATATGGAATTCCGAGTGGCAGTAAAACGTTAATACAAATGGCTTATTTAATATCGTTTCGCTGGGGAAGAGGAAGTCAGTCGTTGACTTACTTTGCTTTATTACAAAATCATATCTTCGCTGCCCCAACTTGCGATGTCCTTTCTCGAATGTCTCCACCGTTGTCCTTCAGTTTTTCAGGTGGATGAAGAGGATAAGGAGGGTGCAGGATGTCCTTCACTCAACTGTGATTTTCTTGCAGCTTTTCTTCTCGTCGCACAAAACGAAAATGTCCGAATGGACCTTAATAGTCAGATTATTCCTGCTTGCCATCTTGCACAAGTCGTTAGATTTATGACACTTGCTTTTTGCCACTTTTATTTTTTGTTGCCGGAGATTAGAGGATTTTTCAAGTGACTTCAGCTGCTGAAAGCCCAATTGAGCCAAAAAATAAATTCAGCCACTTCAGTTTGCATTTAAATCAGGCATTTAAGACCCAGAAAAGGCAAATCCAATTACTCTGCCGCCTGTGTTTCTGTGTTTGCTCGATGTTGTGATGACTTCTGTAATATTTATGGCAATTTCCAATTTCAACAGCCCTCTGGGCAAATATTGCCTGCAGCTGTCGCAAGCAAATATCTGTATTTATTTAATTTGATTTGCGTTTATTTTGGAAATTAATTCCCCAGCCAGGGCGAACTCATTGAGCGACCCTCGTCGCAGGGAAAGTGTCCTTAGTGTAGCTTAGCTTTCCGCCAAACAAGTGGACAGCTCACCGGAGTTGTAAGCTAATTAAATGTTCATTATACGCCCCGTTGGCCTGCGGCAACGTCAAACGACGACAGACGGACAGAGGACTG
The DNA here is from genome assembly GCF_030179915.1 of Drosophila takahashii. NCBI lineage: Eukaryota > Metazoa > Arthropoda > Insecta > Diptera > Drosophilidae > Drosophila > Drosophila takahashii. The sequence continues at coordinate 43,298,289 of NC_091679.1, forward strand.
TCCCTCATTAGAAATTTAATTAAAAGCAGCGTGAATAAAATCATATAAAAATTGTGTTTTCATTTGGGTAATTAAATTTCACTTTGAGTGTCCTGTTTTCCGCTGAAGTTTCCTGCTTAGGCGGCCAAATGAATTAAATTAAAAGCGTTGAATAAAACTGTTTATTGATTTAAAAATAAACAGAGTTTTTTTGGTCAGCTTTCGTTTAAGCAAACTAATTTTAAAATAATTAAATTCCATATATTTTCCATTTAAACCACGAAAATTGAAGCCGATTTAAAGCTGGCAATTAAAAGTGAAATTAATGAAACAAAACTACGTTTTATTGGTTTATAAATAAATTGAGCAAATACTGTTAAACTGTTATGTTTTCAATTAGAGAACAAACAAATTAAAAAGTACATTTGCCTACTGAAGATGCAGAGAAAGTCATTAAATTTAGGTGATGATCCTAAGTAGTATGACGTTCACTGTGAAATTCTGTGGAAATTTTTGAAAAATGTATCCAACTATGTATAAATAATAAATATAAAAAATATATGGAATAAATAAAACTATTTAGTTTATGACATTAAGGTTGTGTATTTAATTTAATTTCCTTTCAACCTAACCAAATTTCATGTAAATTCGAAATATTAGGTACTATTTATGCAGAGCTGTAAATTAAATGTTCTGTGACTGTAACTACTGTAATGCCCGATAATGGTTTAGTTTTCAAAGCGAGACAATTTGCGCTAGAATCGTGGGTGGGCCTACAAAGCGAAGGCAACCATGAAACATTTATTGCCGTCGACTTTTCGGCACTGTTGGCAGGCATTTGAAATAAAATGCCGGACGCCTGGCATTTTCCCTTCGGGCGATTTTCAGCCTTGTAAAATGGCAGTAAACCAGAAACATAAAAGAGGGAAATCATCGAACGACTGCGGAACAGGGCTTTTCCGTCCGTTTTGAATCTCCTGTGGCTGCTGTTGCCGCTTTTCTTTTTTCCCCCTCTGGTTTTCCTGTGGTCGCTTATCCGCTGCATTTGGCTTTAAGCTCCTCTTAATTACACTTTCAGCGCCATTTTTAGCGGCTCTCCGGAGATTTGTGCGTTACAATTCCGGGCGACGAGCTGTCGACATCCGTAAAATGGGTTTCCCCCGAGTCGCTGCATATTATATATATTTTACAACTCAAAAACAAAAAGAAATCAGCATTCATGTATTTATGGAGTGTTGCCTTTCCGGTCAGTAACTTTTGATTGCCCCTCGAAGTGTGCAACAATTAACTCGCCTAAAGTGCTTCATCTTGGCCCACAATTTCCCACCCGCTGGCAGAATCCTGTGGCGCTCTCGTCAACTCATTTTCCTCATTTTCACTGCCTCGCCGCCTGTTTTGTGGCCTGTGGCCTATGACCACGCCCCCCGCCGCGCTGCCCGCCCCTCATTTGCGGCCAGCGAAGTCTGATTTTGATTGTTTGCCTGGTCCAATCGCCCCCCTCCCCTGGGGCCACGCCCCCCGCCCCTTCCACCGCTGCCAGCTAATTGAGGTTAACCTTAAAGCGGCTGAAAACGAGAACTTTGTGTCGCCTTGGTGAACTCTTTACCAGCTCTTTGCCCACCTCCCATCGAATTAACCCCGAATATCCTCTATTCCCCGGCCTAATTAGTGGCAGTGCGGTGGAGTGATTTGTTGTATGGCATCCATCGAGATGTCATGCTGGATAAAGTCTGCTCTGTTTGATTTGGGAGCACAGCAAACATCAATTAAAATGGTTTATTTGGGTGTTTGAATAGTTGGCATTGCCAGAAAACATTTACTCATTAATAAGTTTAGGGAAAAAATATTTTTTAAAAGGGATTCAATAAAATAAGACTCTTAAAGTAAAATAATAAATTTATATAGATTTTCTATCTTGGATTTTTACCAAAATCTTAATACTAAAAAAAAACAATTTAATAATCACAAATTAAAGAAATCTTTTAGACAATAAAATGATCGGCTTTAATCGCAGTCATTTATAGCCAAACCAAATGACTCATTGTTTAGTAAAAGGATAATATATTTCTAAAGAATCTAAAATAAACAAACATTCTAATACAAATCACGACTTAAAGTATTCTATTAAGCTCTTCAGATTTCACCATTTTGTGATTCAATTTGGAGATAATAAAATCATTGGCTGCGAATCGCAGACATTCATTTGCATAAGTCAAGTGGGGCACCGATTTCCATCAGTCTTCGATGAAAAATCAATTCCTTCGAAGTTTGTTTAGTAGAAGGCTGTTTAAGGACCTCATCATGCTATTAAGCGAAAGGACTAATGGAAAGGTCTTCCCGGAATCGAGGCGAAGTGGTCAAGGCGAGTCCTCAACTTTCACCTTAATTACACGAACCGCCGGCGGAAGGCCAAACTTAAACAAAGGCACTATCATTGAAATTGGAACGCGGTCTGTCAAGTTGGAAAAATCGAAGGTTCCACATGTGTGTGATTGGTGGGTGTACATGTACACTATGCAGCCAACAGGGAGTTAGTTAGTTGGCTCAAAGAAATGGGAACGCGTCCGGCTGCCCTTTTTCATTTGGCAGCGACAACGGCAACGTCCGCGTCACTCATTCACTCACTCATTCAGCCATTCATTCATCCATCCATTCGCTGGGCCATTCAGGCATGTCAGCGTTCAGGTTGGATTAGCTCGATTATCGTTGGGCTCCTCAGAGGGAGAACCACCCACTGCCATTACTCCCGTAGTTTGCACCCGTAGTTTGCCTAGTTCTTTGACGAGCTTTGGTGCCTTTGATTGCAGGGGCGTGTTCATTGGCTTTTTATTTGGGATAGAATATATTTGAATAGACCATTATTCCCTTTGTTATTTAATGAGATTTCATTTATTACCCATTTTTAAATTATTTCTTTATAATTATTGGTTTTTTATGGGTATAGAAAAAATATAACACAATATTATAGCCTCAAAATAATTTATAAGCCAAAATAGGCTATATTAAATATTTAAATACCTATAAAAGAAGATACTAAAATTTGTCAATACATATAAGATTTTATAATGATTTGACATTTTGTTTAAATCGTCTTTCCTATATTCTCCTGTAAATAGTCTATTATAGTTTAGTTATTTATTCAGTAATTCTAGGGATTCCCCATTAGCTTTTATAGAACTACAGCTCCTGCCACTTTGCTCTGAATTGATTTCCGTGTAATCCTCTTAAGCCCCTTTTAACGGCGACACTGCACTGGGTGTGTTTTTTATCGATTGAGCGGGGCATTTGTTCCCTTGCCCCCCTCGCTGTCTGTTTGTTTTGACACTGAACCACAAACGCAATAACAACCAACTGGGAAAAGGAACGCCCCTTGTCATGTCGCAACTGAACTCAACGTTCCACGTGTCGTATGCGCGATTGCATTTCAATCAATCCCATTGCACTTTTTCCTTCTTTTTTGCCCAGCAAAAGAGGTCTAATCTCTTTTTTATGCAGTTGCCACTGACAAGCGTCTATAGCAGGTAAAGACAAAGGAAAACAGAGATTTCCGATCAAAATTAATGATTTGCCAGTGACATATGACAAACCGATTGTCCCAGTGACCCGGCCATTAATTCATTTTGATAAGAATTAATGGGTAAAGCAATTTGTTACCCCGACAGGCTGGTGAATTAATTGGATGGTATAATTAAGGCTACCATTCAAACGTGGAAATCCAATCGAATTCCTTAATGACATTTGCATATTATAATCGAATTGCGACGCTCCTTATTCCTTAGAAAACTCAACGAACGTGAAGGTCTGCAGCGCACTCATCCATCAAGGACGCAAAGGACCCGATGGAAAACTATTCAAAAGTGAGATATTGATTGCACACACAAACAACGGATTGTGGCACATTGTTATCGCCCCCTCGTCACTCATATCGCACTCTCTATAGGGTGGAAAAAAATGAAAATGCCGAAATGGAATTGCACATCGAATTCATCGTTTTGAATGCGAGCGGAGAACATTCGACTCCAGAAAATGACACGAAAGTCGAGGAAAAGTCAGGCAACTTGGCATTGCAGCTGCCACAGCAGCAACATGCGATAGTTGCACGTTGCAGCAGCAACTTTCGAGGAGTTTTTATTGATAAAACTTTGCCACAATGGCGCCAAGGCAACGATATCCTTGTGTTTGTTATCCTGCGTCCGTATGTTTGTATAATATGCAAAGAAGGATGCGTGTTGGCAACTAATTCTGAGAAACCGCTCATCCTTGAGCCCATCAATCAAATTTTATATTTAAAATCCTTGTTTACTTACGACCTTTACTGCATGATTTATGTTCTGATATCTTTACTGCAGTATGTAGGGCTATCGATGGCAATGTACTTCAGGAAATATCGGTGTTTTGGACTAAATATCGATAGTATCGCTCAGCTAAACATTATAGTTTTATGTGTAATCTTTTGAATATTTGAATATTTGTTCCCTTTAATCGCAGTTACAATTTAAGTAGCTTTTTGGCCTAAGAAATAAGATAAAAGCATACATTTGAACTAATTTTTTTTTGGTTTTCCTTAGTTTTTGAAACTATTTATTAATTTATATTTTCAATTTCCGATAGTATCGATAATATCGAAAGAACATTGTCGAAAGCCAAAACTATTGATGGTTTTCACTGTAGATCAGGGTTCGTAAAATATCCCTCACAATCTGTCATTTTGCTCAAACAAAATAATTTTAACATAGGGCGGTGATATTTGTCACAATAAAATGAGGAGTAACCAAGCAGGGCTGATGAATATTTTTCTGACAAAAATCACAACTGCTTTATACTGCTTTCTCCTCAAAACATTTTCCTCATTTTTGACATATTGTGAGGAAAAAGTGAGGAAAATATTAACCAAAATAAGGCTACTAAGACCAAGTTTTATAAAAGTTTTTCTTTGTATTATCTAGACTTTAATAAGCAATTTATATGTTTTTAAGCGCAGGTTACATCTTTTGTATCTTCTGCTAAGTCTACCACCGACTATGGATCAAATACTTTATTTCTTCACATTGTAAATTGAACATGCTTTTGAGTTGTCGGTGCTATTTGTCTTTGACTATATTGTCAATGATCATTTCATCACTTGTGAGCAGGGTTCGGAAAACAATACATATGTATAGTACATTGAAATTTCTAACGCACAGTATACTATTCCTTGTGTATTATACATGTATGAAATAAAATGTGAAGTATTTTATTTAAATAAAATACATACATGTATTGTATTTTGACATGTACATTAAGTCGTGTACTTTATTTCTGACGTGTACGAAATAATTTTGATTTCGTACATCACTGTTTTGTTTATACTTAACAGAGAATATGTCATTAGCTATTTCCCGTGATGCTGTTATATAAATGACCATATCTCCTAAAGAAATCGCGGTTTTTCATCTTATATGATAAAGCGCAATTGGTGATGCAGTTATACGAGTGAATATATACAATGGCCATCACCTTCTGAAGAATTGGCGGTTTTTTATCTTCTATGATAAAGCGCCATTGAGAATACTGTTATTCAAGTAAATATATAAATGACCATCACCTTCTGAAGAATTCGCGGTTTTTTATCTTGTATGATAAAACTTCTAGGTAATAGCGTTAGGAGTAAATATACAAGTGACCATCATCTCCTCAAGAATTCGCGGTTTTTTACCTTGCATGTTAAATCTTCTAAGTGATAGCGCTGTTCGAGTAAATATGCAAGTAACCATTATCTCCTCAAGAATTCGCGGTTTTTATCTTGTATAATAAAACCTCTAGTGATGGTGTAATACGAGAATTGCTCGTCGAGCAAATATATAAATGACCATCATCTTCTAAATTCTCGGTTTTACAAGTTTTTAATAAGAATGTTAAGTGTTAACATAACAGTGATGTACGAAATCGAAATTACTTCGTACACGTCAGAAATAAAGTACACGACTTAATGTACATGTCAAAATAAAATACATGTATGTATTTTATTTAAATAAAATACTTCACATTTTATTTCATACATGTATAATACACAAGGAATAGTATACTGTGCGTATCAATCATTTTCAAGTATTTACATTTGTATAGTACTTTGTATGTTATTTTCCGAACCCTGCTTGTGAGGGATATTTTTTTCCCTCACTTTCTCATCATTTTATTTTCCTCACTCATGATGAATATTTTTCGATCAGTGAGCGATATGTATTTGAATGAGCAAAGATGACAATTTGTTTGTATCGTGATTGATATATATTTATTTTCATCACAGTCGGCTTGTTTTTGAGTGATATTTAAAATGAGTGATGTTTACGAACCCTGCTGTAGATGTTTTCAAAGTCCTAGCAGTAAATGTCAGAGATTATTGAAGTGTCATTTAAATTATTCAATTCAAATGGCACCCTAATATTCTGTAATCCATCTAATTAACACAAGCGGGTTGTGCGAGTTCCCACACACTCGTGATGCAATTAAAATAATTACTGTCTGCTCAAAAACTGTCGTCACTTGATGAATGCCACTGCGACTTTCAAGGATGCGTAATCAGGACTATAGCTGTGCAGATGCAGATGAAAGGGAAACTTTTCGTACTCAAGGCAGCGAGCGCCCTGCTAAGTAGGCTACAATTTTGCGCTCAAGTTTCCAAAGCGGAAATGCAGCCGTTTCTCCTGCGACTGAGTAACAAGTGAGGGAATGCTTACAAGTAAATACAACCCAGCTGGGATTCGACTCGGCTGTCACCCTAATTAAATAACAATTTGGCAAAGCCAGTTAAATGGCTGCCCAGTTTCTGTCAAGGGCCGCCATGCTTTATCATAATTGCAAGTGAATTAGCAAATCCCTCCCTGGGGCAATGTGGTTAAACGATTGTATTCAGATCCCGCCCATCCTTTGCCTCCCCATGAATATTCAATCGAATGGTTTGCCTCCCGACGACAGGCCGTATTCATTGGCATTAAATGTGTTCAATGTGTATGGCAAATGTGCCGGAGGAGGATGGCGCTTCCCTTGTGTCCGATCCCGATCCCTCCGAACGTCGAAAGTTTCCCTCGCTTTCGCATTTGGATTGCCATTTCCCGGTCACCGCAATCAAAGGCACACACAGAAGCATTTATATTGAAAGTTACCAATTGCCTGTGAAATGCCATGGCACATTTTCCACAATCCCTCGCATCCTGCTGTCCAAAAAAATTGGAATTTCTTCTGAGAAATTAAAAAAAAAAGAGGAACTAAAGCCGATTAAGTTAAGAACGTTGGACAACCGGGTTTTTGGTTAGCCTTGCGACAATATGTGAGAAGTTTTTTGCGACAGAGGGTTTTTCTTTCACACAATTCGAGGCTAACAATTTTTATAAAATAATAAAAAATTAGTAATAACTATTTCAATTTATAAGCAACACTATAAACTAGTTTCTACATTGTTATAAAGATATTTTTTTTCGAATACGCATTTAAACAAAGAAAACAAGTTTTCACCATTAAGTTGTTTATGTCATAACTTTCATTTTGTGATTTTTTGTATTTTTCTTTCCCTCTTTAATACCACATCTATATAGAAACAACTCCCAACTGAATTTATTCCCCACATCGTATTTATCTTTTGCTGCTCCTCCACCGCAAAGTCCCCTGCCATTTGTCACATACTTTTCGCAGCAACTTTGTTTATATTCCGCACAGTTTTGTCACCTTAAGGAACTCAGCTCTGCGCTCCAAAAGAGTCCTCCAAATCCCACAGCCAGGACCTCACCGCCGGTTAGCCCCGAAAAAAGAAAAAACTTAAGCTCCAAAAAAACGTTTTCCGTATGCAACAGACGGAATATCTTGAGCCCAGATTTTGCAGTCATTTTTGTGAAGGCAAATTTATCTAGCCAAAAAGAGGAAAAAGAGGAAAAGTAATATCTCGTAAGTAGCAAATAAATATGTGAGGATGTCAGGAACAAAAAAGGGGGGTAGGGATCCATGTGTGGTTAAAGGATTTCCATATTGAACTGGGGGAAATAAAAACGGAAACCGAATAACCAGTATGCCAATAGAGCCCCAAAAACTTAACAGGGAAATCCCCACAGGATGTATGGGTGTATGGAAGCTGCTCGTCCTTCGTGTGTATATATGTGTTATTTGCCAGGACATAAAGAGAGATGCAAGGCACGTCTGCATATGGGCGCTTCATTTAATGTGCCCACATTACGAGAGAGAGTCCTTAAAAGGCCGCAGTTTTCGGGGACTTTAAACTGGAAACGACTGCAGATGCTCATTCGCCATTCACTTAAGAAAAAAATGCGTTGGAGGCCGTTAAAAAGGGGCGGGAGGGGGCAAGTAGGGGCGTGGCAGCTGGTTAAACGATGAAACAAAGGAGCTGGCAACAATTTCGGCTGAATACCTTGGAGAATTTCGTGCACTTTTTAAAGGTCTTTGCAACGGCTTCCCGTGGTCAACATTTTTGTTCGAACAATGGCTTACGAAACACTCTCATTAATTAAATTTTTTCTTTTCGGCTTCTTTTCCGCAACTTAAGCTTCAAACTTTGTGGACTGAGTTGAAAAAAAAAGCAGTAAAAACTATTGAATCGCTGAAAAGTTGCCCTTCGTTCTTTTTGCTAGCAATAAAAATATTTTTTCACCCAGTTGCAACTGTGTGTGCAATGGGTAAACCAAAACTTTTTCAATTTTGCATTTTTATTCGCATATTTATATGCAACACATGCGGTATAGAAATATGATTTTTGTTTTTATGTTTTACACAGGACTATCCCTCCAGGGAAATGGCACTCATTCGTTTATAGCTGCTCGTTACCTTCGTGTTCACCGGCGTAACTTAAAATTATTGGAAAACGAAGGGAGGAGGGTGGAAAGTTGGCCTGAAGTTAACAATGCGTGCAATAATTGCAAAATGTGGCTTTTATTAAGTTGGCAATTTCCAAGGAAATTTTCCTTTTAACCTGGTATTTTATAAACACGTAATCTGCAGATTATTTAAGGACACTTCATGATAATTATTCGCATTATTCCACATTTGTGTGCTGTCTGAACATGAATAAAGGAAAAGTCCAGGTCCCTTAATATTTGGATTGCCAGCACATTTGGCTTCCCACTGCCGTTTTATCCGTATATATCTTTTTGCAAACAGCCATCGGCCAGAAAGCATAGAGTATTAAGGAGAATCTATAATAACACTGAAAACAATAATATATACTTTTAATTATAAATTGCTTATACCAAGTCTTTGTTCTCATATTTTTCTGTTTTTAATTAAATTAAATTATAAAATATTTTCTTTTTATGAATTTTAATTATTTGTAGACCTCATGGAAACTTTTTTTTAAATACAGTACAATTAAATACAATTTTCCTTAGAATGTTTAATATATAATTACCATTTTATTAAATAATATTAATGAAGAATAACAATGTAATATTATTATAGTTTTAGAAGAGAGTACTTAAAGTAAATAGTTATTCCTAGTGTATGTCAGACGTACCTTCATATGATATTCGCATTCGTAGTCATATTCCCGTGGCAACAATTGCCAGGTAACCAATTCACTCGTCGCCACCTGCCAGCTCTTTGTGTTTGCCCCGCGCAAACAATTCTCGCCGAGCACTCGCCGGGGAATGCGGAACATGTAGATCCTGGGACTCCTGGCCATCGGGAGCCGGGCTCCGTGGGACACACGGATGTGGGATGTGGGATGTAGGATGTCGGTCCTGCTGGCAGGCAGGCGGACACATGCCACGGTGGAAACTGATTTGACCTTTCCGCGGGGCCAGGGGCTCCTCGGGGTGACTTTGTGTTTGCCCAATGTCCCGATGTGCAGGTGCAGGAGCGTGAACAGGAGAGCTGTGAGCTGTGAGGCGAGGAGGCATGTGGAATGAAGCCTTGGCGCTAACGAGTGAAGTCATGGACTTTCTGCCTGTCAGCCTGCTCCTCTCCTCCATGCGGACACATACCTTCCGACACCCACAAATATGCTTGCAACAAAGGATGGGAGGCGCCGCGGGCTATGTTACTTTGGCTTCACGGCACAGTGGCTCAAGCTTTGTTTGCCTTAAGTTGATAACTAAATAAATGAACAGAAATTGCATTTTTACTTACTTACTTAAAGCATAAAAAATAACAAAACATATCTAATAAGGTTTAAAAGTTCAGGGTATAAAAGGCTATATTGTATTCGTTGAAACGCCAAACCATTCATCAAAAAGTTATGAGCAAATAATAAAAGGCAATCAGTGCAAGCACGTGATTTATTGCTTGCATAACATCTTCTCCCTCGCACTCCCTTTATCTTAGTATCTTAGTTATCTTAGTAGGGTATCTAATAGTCGAGGTCCTCGTGCTTTCTTGATTAAGATCGTCTTTTGACTGTTATTTAATAACAACAAATTATATTAAATAGGGATAAAGAGAATATAAAAAAGAGATACACACCTTTTTAAATAATTTTTCTTAAATTATATTCTTTTGAAATTTAACCAAACAATATTCAAGGGAATTTATAAAATGTATCAACTAAATGTATAGTATTTCAAGTGTACATGCGTAGTATTTAGCCCAAGGTTCTCATCGTTGGCATCGCGATTGTTTTCTATTCCTTTTCACTTGTTCAGTCACTTGCCCCTCGTCACATTTCACTGCATACTCCCAGGCGCTCACACACACATGCACGCTCTCACGCTCACACTCACACTGAGCCGCAGTCAATGTCGTTTGTCGCTTGTTGTTGGCTTTTGTTGATATTCTTGTTATTGTTTGGAATTTCCCAACAAAAGGCGGCTTGCGAAGGGGGAATTACACTAAAAACGTAACTAATTTGCGCCCGAGGATCTCACGCGTCTCGAATGTATTTTGTGACAGGACTTAGGGTCCTTAAGTGGCTTTGCCGAGACTTAAGGACTTTGTAGCAAAGGAATTTGCACTTGTCAGACGCCCCGAAGACGGAAATCAAAGTGCTTGCCAACCACATCGAGCCAAAGAGGAGCAGAAATATGTGTGCCAAGGGGTTGCAAAGGACGAGGACTTGGAAAACCGCAGCAATTTTCCTGCTCCCATTTGTTGCTTGCCTGCGGTTTTCCAATATACAGATGCAAGCTCGCACAAAGGAAGCCTCAAATGCCAGTTGGCAACATGCAATCATCGGTTAGATGGTCGATCCAAACTTAAAGAAACTTCTAAGCATTTATTTTAAACACTTTGTGATCTAAATTACCCTATGTAAAATGTGAAGTAATATGATTTCTTCTGAAAATTGTTTGTTAGAAAAATTAAATATGACCAATACGTTTTTTTTCCAAGCAAATATAAATTGTAGATTGTAGATTTTCATTAAAAATGTTTAAAATTTGTACAAGTATTTTCTCTAAATGTAAAAATATCCGTAAAAAGACCTTCTGTAAATGGAAGGTTGTATTTTTCTTTGTTTTCTTTCTAAATCCCAAGGATTCCAGAGATCAGTAATTTATTCCTTAGTCAAGCCGGAAATTGAATTCACCTGACCTTAAACACACGAGTTCAAAGCTAATATGAGAAAAAAGAGCTGAGGGAAACGAGCTTATTATATTTTTATTACATCCCCGTATTGAGCAGCATGTTCAGCCATGTGTAAATCTATTTGCGAAACCGCACAGAAAGTAAAACACACATGACTGTGCAAAATGAATGTCGAATACCAATCAAAAAGTTGCCAACTTTCACAGCCGGAACTCAGTCATCGCATCGCATAATTTAATATGCAATTTTATTTGCAGTCTAAACTTTGTTTCACTTTTCGCTTCGCTGACCCGTGGATCAACTAGTCAAACTAGTTATTTATTTAATTTCGCACGTTAAATTTTTAAGCTTCTCTGGGAAATGGAAAATGACACAGTTTCACTCTAAGCATAAATCGCATTATTATGAACTGCTGTTAAAAACTTTTATAGCCCCAAATGGTCAAGCATTTTGTTCTGTAGCCAAAAAATCCTTAAGCCAATGTCCGCAAGCTCTTTATCAAAGTTTGGGAACACATTTAACCGAAACATCCGTCGGTTTTCGGGATTGTGTCTCCATTGTGAGCAGAACAATGCGAACATGACACGCCCGACATGGTCATGGCTTATGGCTTAATGAAGCGAGCACGTAAATGAATGTCAATATGGCCAAAACCAACAAGGGCAGCTGTGGCAACAACAAATAACCGGATGGGCGGAGGTCAAAGGATGTGGATGCCCCTCGTAATAGTTGCCACGCAGCTTTGACACCATGCCCCAAACTCCAGGGGTTAATGGCCGGATCGTGGAGATATCTATTCCCTAGTCGTCGGCCAGCCAACAAAATTGATGAGCATTTTTCCAGGCCATCGGTAATTCGATTTGGCGTGCGTGCGTGAATATAGTTGGGCAGGCAAGTCCTCCAGTTGGAAAACCCTTGCCAAATTCTATTAAAGTTTTGAAAAATTACAGCGATTTACACTCGCTTCAATGAGTCTGCCTTGTACACTAGAAAATTTGTATTTAAATATTTAATTAAATTTTTTTTACATTTTTACTCTGTCAGTTTCAATGTGCTTTGCTTGGCGCACAGGGCGTATGAGTAATAATTTTTTGTTATGTGACTCTCAAAAGTATGCTTTACACAAAATATAAAAATTTAAATTTAATAGGGGTTTAAGGATATTATCAAATGTTTCCTTTTAATACATATTTATTTTATCCAGCATTTTTAGTTTTGGGACTATTTTTCCTTAAAGGATCCTCAATTTAATATCCCCAGTCCCTATTTACCCCATGTAATAAATGAATTTCTAAATTTCTGAGCGTGTATTTGTTGCCTCTCGGCTTTTTGGCATGCGGAAGCTCGCTTAAGCCGCTGTAATACGTGCATATAATCCTTTATGCCAGAAAACACATCAGCAGTCGGCAGGCGAGTGCTTGGCAGGCGACTCAAGAGCTGGATGATGACGATGATGATGGGGTTGATTTGCTTGTCCCGCCTGCTGTCGTATTTGCAAACAGCAAACAAACAAGAGGCGGCAACAAAAAAGCCGCAATACTTGTACATTGTGATTCTGGGCTGTGTTTTTGGCTTGCTGACGCTCTCAATTTCCTTGTTATGCCGAGGAGCACGGGGCGTATGAGTAATCATTTTATTACGCGACCCCCAAAAGTATGCCACACACCGAATATCAGTTGGCAACACATGTTGACCTTTCTGCAATGTACTTTTGTGTGTGTGTGGTCTTTATGGCAACCCTAAATTACGTATACGCAAATTTGTCTGGCCCCAAATTAAAATAAATGCGCTAAGCATGCCCGAAAAGTTGCTGAAAAACATTTGCACATTTCCTCGTTTACGACCCCAAATCGTATATTTTCGTTAATTCGACTTCCCGCCCAAAAACGACTTTGTGTGCGAAATTGAAAAATAATAAAACCATATGATTAGGTAGTAAGACAGGGATTGCGCTTCGAGAATATTAGTTTTATGGCAATTTTGTGGGCTTTCTCAAGCGCATTTCTTTAAATTGTTAAGGTTTAACGATTTATTATTAATATAAAACAAATATAAAATGCCTGATACTCTACTATTAAATGTACATAAATATTTAAACACATGAGGAGGTCGTAAATTTAAAGGAGTTAGATAACCAGCTGGCCAAATGAAACCTAATGCCTTGCATCATTGACTGCTTCATCAGCTAGAAGCTCAACTTTATGCATTCGCTGCTTTATAGTTGTTATTTATGTCGGGCCATAAACGAACGAGTTTTGTGTGCTCCACTTTGAGTTTCCCAACCCACCGGATCTCCCAAGGCGACGTCACTCGTTTTTTACCCGCTCTGCATTTCCCCCATGGCTTCCTGTACTACGTGTGTTCAGTGCTTGAGTTTTTCTTGGCAGCCAACTGATTTCGAATTTTCACATAATCGCATTTTCCCCACCGCCACAAGAGAAAACAAGAGAGAACGCTATAGTCGGGTTCGTGTCCCGACTATCTAATACCCGTCACTCAGCTAACGGGAGTGCAAACGCTGTACTCGGGTTGGTGTCCCGACTAATAATCGAAACTCAACTAAAGGGAGTGCGAGGGAGATAGATATAGAAATTTTGATTGCGAATAACTTTTTAATGAATGGTCCGATTTGAAAAATATCTTCTACATTTCGATAGGTATAAATATGCACAACAAAATTGCATTTATACTTCTCGGAAATCTTTAAAGGTGTGGGCGCTAGACACATTTTAAAATCGTTAGTGGGCGATTGTGGGCGTTAGAAGGGGCGTGGCACTCGGCTGAAATAAACTTGCGCTGCGTAGGAAGCCCAAAAATATGCGTGGAAAATCTCAACCTTCTAGCTTTTGTAGTTTCCGAGATCTCAGCGTTCATACAGACAGACAGACGGACAGACGGACAGACAGACGGACAGACGGACATGGCTAGATCGACTCAGCTAGTGATCCTGATCAAGAATATATATAGTTTATAGGGTCGGAAACGCTTCCTTCTACCTGTTACATACTTTTGCACGAATCTAATATACCCTTTTACTCTACGAGTAACGGGTATAAAAAGGGGACACCTAGAGAACGTGCCCCCGAGAGTAGATACCTTTTGAGATGTGGCTGCAATTTAGGGAACTGCAATCATGGCTTCCATTCCCACCATATAATATTGTTATTATTTCGGAACCACTCTGAAAGGAGAACAAAAACGTTACGAAATTCTAACACTGAAAATAAACTAAACTATTCTAATTTCTATTAAGTTTTAAATCAAAAATTATGAAATAATTAATAATTAATGAAATAAATAATAAAATTAATGTAAGATTTAATCACTCTTTTATACCACATCTAGTATATTTTTCACACAATGAGTAGAAAATTAAATTGGAAATTTGAAAGCTTTTTTAAAATAAGTAAGAAAAGTTCCTTAAATTTTGTTTTGGTTTTCTAATTACTTTTTTTTAATTTTTCTTTTTTTTTATGGTGTAATTAAGCGAAGCGGATAAATTACACGGACGCTGGCCAACTTTCACCATGTAAATTGCTCGACTGGGGGTCAGCCACCACATAAGGGGGAGCTCTAAATTCTGATTTCTGGTCTCCCCGTATGTAGTAGCTGGCTATTCTATGCCACCCCTATTCCAATTCCCAATTCCCATTCCCATTGAAGGTGAAGCTTTTGCGCAACACTCGAAATCAAATTCATTTAAACTGGCACCGCTGATGACGATGACGTAGTCGCCACCCCCCAAAGCTTTCGTATCTGAATCCGTATCTGTATCTAAAACGGTATCTGTATCTGTATCTGTATCTGAGCTGTAAGTGCACGGGTTTAGGGCACACGTGCATGAACAGAACGGGTTTGACCGCCGGCCAGACGAGAACGATTCGCGTCGCGACTTTGATAGATTAAACTTGGGAATCTTATCGCCATTCGGAGCACTCGAAGATGTGGTCACTGCCATAAATCTCAACGCGAGTGATTAGAAACCCAGAGTTACCGAGTTCCAGTTGCAGTTCCATCGCGATCGCCCTCGAAAGCAGACGCAATGTCGGTGTCCTGGTCCAAGACCTTCGTGACCTTCGCCGTCGCCTGGCTGAGTGCCCTGTGCCTGCTGCCCGTGGAGACGCACTGCGACACCTCCTACTACGAGAAGTACTACGCGGCCAGGCGCTATGTGCCCCTCAAGCGGAATGCTCCGCTGATCTTCAACTTTACTTTGACCCTGGTGGATGTGGACCACTGGGCCTCCTTCGAACGACCCGCCTTGGTGGGCAACCTGCCTGTTCTGGGCTCCTGGCAGGCGGGTCAGGCGCTGCTCCTGAATCGCACCTCCAGCCACAATGTGTGGACGGGTAGCGTGGAAATCCCCCAGAACAGCAGCGTGGAGTATCGCTACTTTGCGGCCACAGTTGGCCAATCTGGAGGAGTAGTTCACATTCGCCGCTGGGAGTCACATGTCCAGGCGAGGAGCTTCAACACCACCAAGTTCAATGGCAATCGCAGCGATGAGTTTGGACTGATAGGAGGAGAGCGACAGTTGAGTCGTGGATGGCTGCAGGATTCAGGGAATATCCTACAACTGAAGGTGTTCCGTGAAGCTATAAGTTTGGAGGAGGAGCAGGGACAGGGAAAACTGCGACTGCGCCTGCAGCCAGTGGATCCCAAGAGCCTGTCACCCATCCTGGGATCAGCTAGAGCCAGTGTGGAGTATGTAAAGATGTCGTATGGAGATAGTAAACTTCGCGTTCCCCCTGAATATGGAGTGCCCTATGCCTCGGGCGATATACTCATGTTCCATGTGAGTTTGGAACAGCTAGAGAGAGTGGGCTATCTCCTGGAAGTCTATGCGGAGCAGGAGGAGGAGCACCTGGTTCGCCTGCTGGGCTACGCCCATCTCCTGCCCGCCTCTATCGCCGCCAGCGAGGGAAAGATCTCCCTGGATCTGATATCCCCTCTGTGGCAACGCGTGGTGGGTAGCCTCCAGTTGGAATACCTGCTCATCCGACCCATGGAGAAGGATTCCTTTGATTTGCGCACCAGCTTTGCCAACTACTGGCGATCCAATTGGACAGCCCTGGAGATTGGCCATCGTGGATTGGGCAAATCCCTCACAGTAACTACGAATGCGGCTCCTCTGATCGAGAACACGGTGGCCTCCATGCTGGCCTCTGCCGAGTTAGGGGCCGATCTCGTGGAGTTCGATGTCCAGCTGACCAGCGACCTGGTGCCCATCATCCATCACGACTTCTCCATTCGCGTGTGCATCGATTCCAAGACCCCCACGAGTAGGGATGACCTCACCGAAGTGCTGCTTAAGGATATATCCTATGAGCAACTGAAGGACCTAAAGACCTACCAGATTGTGGGCAATAAGATCGTGGAGTATCCGGCGCACAACAATGTGGAGCCGCCGGAGCAGCGACTCTTTCCCACGCTGCAGGACTTTTTCGAGCGGGTGAATCAGAGCACGGGCTTCGACATCGAGATCAAGTGGCCGCAGCAGAAGGCGGATGGATCCTTCGAGAGTGAGCAGACGCTGGACAAGAACCTCTTCGCGGATCGCATCCTGGCGGTGGTGCGACGACATGGCTGCGGACGTCTGAACGTGATCAAAAGCTTCGATGCGGATCTGTGCTCCCTGCTGCGCTTCAAGCAGCACATGTACCCGGTGCTCTTCCTCTCCAGCAGCAAGGAGAACTCCTTCACCGATCCGCGAACGAGCAGCGTGGAGCAGAGCATCAACTTTGCCCAGGCCCTGGATTTGGGAGGCGTCTCGCCCAATGCCGTGTTTGTGAAGGCGGATCCTGGATTGGTTCGCAAGGCCTTGGATCAAGTGCCTATTGTTTTGCTCTGGGGCTCGGACCTCAAGGATCGCGAGTCCATCGACTGGTTCCTGCAGCAGGGACCCACTGGCGTGATCTACGATCGACTGGACTTGTGGCTAAGGGATGCCAACCGGACGAGCGCCTTCGAGGCGGAACAGGACCTTCCCGGCTACTTCCAGCTCCAGTGCGATCCGGCGCCCAAGGAGCGCGAGGTCAATGCCACCATCGAGAGCATCCTGAGTAACGTTAACTTCCTGTAGTCCCCGATTTCTGTAGCGACCCCCTCAAATGTTATATAATCCAAGCAATAAACGAACTAGAAAGGACTTAACAGGGACTATTTCTTCATGGAGGAAGCTCATTTTGGAAACTAAGTATATTCGAGATAATTATCTTTAAATTATCTCTTTCTTAAACCTCAAAATATAACATATACACCCATAAAAAGTAAGAACGAAAAAAACCAAGAACAATTGTGCTCAATTTGAGAATTTTTCTTCTTGAAATCGAGTTAAATGTAAGAATATTTTGTTTTTCCGAGTCATATATATTTTATATCAATATATTGGTGGCCTTTTCCACTTTTCCTGACAATTTAAAGAAAATCCCTAAAGAAAAAACTAATTTCTTGGTATTAAACCAAGGACTTACATCTTTCTCCTTTCCTCCGAAGAAAAAGAAAAAGGAAAGCCATTAAACTCGGGATATTTCCCCTGATTTATATGCGCAATTTGAGCGCAACTTTTGACAGATACCGCTTTATTGTTTTTGCGCTGCTAAACATGAACGTGAACTTGAAATTTAAATCTTTAATGAAATCATTGCCATCAGCATGAGCATCAGCCTCAAACATCAACCGCTGTCCCACATGTCATTCGTCGGTGGTTCGCAGCCACTTCCATTTGCATTCGCATTCCCATTTCCATTCAGTGGGGTGGATGAAGGGTAGTGGATGGGGATGATGGGTAAGCTCGCTTCTCTCTTTTTTACCTCCGTGCCACCCAAAATGCTGGGATGCCAATTACCTGCAGAGCGATTTGCTGTTTTTCCGGAGGCGATTAGGGGTATCCATATGCATATGCAAATATTTCGGCATTTATTGCGGTTATTTATCCGCTCAGTGGGTAGTGGGTGTAAATTCTGTTTGGCAATTTGTTGCAACTTGAAACTGGGACGCCTAATTGGATTTTCAGAAATTCGCCAGCAAATTGCCGCTTAGAAAATCTAAAATAATTGCGGCTATGCCTGTTTATCAGCACTTGAAACAGCTATTATTTGATTTATTATATTATTACCTTGGTTCGTAATCTTTGAGTGACTTTAGTAAACAATATTGTTTTGGGTTTTCTGCTTGCAGCGCCAGCTGATGGAGGCCTACATCCGGCAGAAGAGGGCCTCGCCGGGAATGGTCCAAGCGAGTGATCTGCAGATCAACCGACCGATGTCCGGGATGCGGAGCAACAGCCGCGAACTTCACGCCTACGATGGACCCATGCAGTTCATCAGCTCCCCCCAGAATCCCGATCAGATCCTCCTGACCAACGGCAGTCCCGGCGGCGGCGGCGTCGCTCCTCCTCCTCCGGTTGCCATGAACAGCAGTCGCAACCACTCGAACAACATGCGCAGCCTGAGCACCATCAACCAGGAGGGTAAGTGGCCGTACACTCGCACCAAAGGTATTATGACATGATTACATAGTATATACATTTTTTTTAGTCCCTATATTAAAATATTAAAACTTACTTACATAGTTTTAGTATACCACTAGAATAGCATTGATTAAAAAATATTTAAATTAAAGGAACGACAGTGCACGTAGTGACGAATCACACTGGGAGTGTGCGAAAAATATTAATATTTGGACTAAGAATAAGGAAAAACATTTTGTCTGCGATTTTTCGTGGTAATTCTGTTAAAACACGTGTACCAAGTAAAAGAAGAAATAAAGAAAAAAACAAATAATTTTTAAAATATACAAAAATATCACAATTTCTAAAGTCCAAGACGAATTATGGTTGAGTGTGTGAAAGGTAATAATTAAAATACAATAAATCCTGTCAACTAGTTCAAATTTCAGGATGTTTATTATAATCAACAATAATGCACAATAATAACACGTTGAAATAAACATATCTTTTCATTAAAATCAATTAGTTAATCATTTATCATTTATTCATTAATCATTGTATTTTTGTGCGTTTCTTTATAGCTGATCTTATAGAGGAGATCTCATCACACGAACTGGAGGACGAGGAGAGCAGTCCGGTGACGGTGATCGAGCAGCAGCAGCCAGGATCGCACAGCGCTAACTCGACGCAATCGCAAATGCAGAAGCCGCATGCCCGCCAGCATTCCTTCAGCGACAACCTGGACGAGGATGACTACACCAATCGCAACGTGGCTGGAGCTGCGCCAGTGCGTCCAGCGGGAATGGCCTCGTCGCCTTACAAGGACGCCACCCTGGACGGAAGCAACGGAACGGGGAACGGCGGAGGAGGAGGTGGTGGGGAGTCAGAGGGGGATGTCATCGGGAACATCGATCAGTTCGTGATGCAGCCAGCGCCGCAGGGAGTCCTCTACAAGTGCCGCATCACCCGGGATCGCAAGGGCATGGACCGGGGTCTCTTCCCCATTTACTACTTGCACTTGGAACGGGACTACGGCAAGAAGATATTCCTACTGGGAGGTGGGTTTTCAAATACTCTTTCTCCTTTGAAGAACTGTCAACCTTAACTAATCCGTTTACTTTCACAGGTCGCAAACGCAAGAAGAGCAAGACCTCGAACTACATAGTCAGCTGCGATCCCACGGACTTATCGCGGAATGCCGATGGCTTCTGCGGCAAACTCCGCTCCAATGTCTTTGGCACGTCCTTCACCGTCTTTGACAATGGCAACAAGGAGAGCACGGAGAGTCCTCGACTCGACCTGGCCGTAATCATATACGTAAGTGTTGTAGGAGCTCAAAAATCCACGAGTTTAAAGTTTATCGTTACTTAAACTTTTATTTTCCCAGCCACACTTAAAATATGGCTCAAGGTTAAATTGGATTATACTTCATTAACAGTCATATACTTCATTCAATTGACTTATGGTTCGAATAAATGATTTATGACATAAATAAAATAATAATAAAACCAAAATATTATCTAAATAATAATTTCCCAAATAGCCTGATTTCAACTAAATCCATAAACTTTTATCAATCAAAAAGGTCACTAAACACAGATTTCTGTACAAAAATTAAGAAGAATGAAAATGTAATAAAAATGATAATGCAGATTTTCATTTATAGGCTTTTCAATTGAATTCTTAATGTGTAAATTCCAAACTTGATATCAAAAGCTGTACTTATTCAAACGAATGAGGTTTAAAATACATGTTGATTAGATTAGAAATTATAAAACAATATTTTTAAACATATTTCTAGTAACCTATATGAGTATTTCTGTAAATCTCTATTAGTTTGCAATAGGAAAATGTTTAATTTTCCAACAAAAAATGCATTAAAATGTATCTTTATCTCAATGCAAATCCATTTAACTGGTTAAAATGTATTCACAGGACACCAACATTCTGGGCTTCAAGGGACCTCGCAACATGACTGTAATACTGCCGGGCATGACTGAGGACGATCAGCGTGTCAAGATCAGTTCAGCGGATCCCAAGCAGCAGGGCATTCTGGACCTGTGGAAGATGAAGGTGAGGGGATTAAGGATTACGGATTGAGGCCATACCAAATACTAACAATCTTACTTTACAGAACATGGATAATATTGTGGAGCTGCACAACAAGACGCCGGTGTGGAACGACGAGACGCAGTCGTATGTGCTCAACTTTCACGGACGCGTCACCCAGGCGTCGGTGAAGAACTTTCAGCTGGTCCACGACTCCGATCCCGAGTACATAGTGATGCAGTTCGGCCGCACCTCGGAGGACGTCTTCACCATGGACTACCGCTATCCACTGTGCGCCATGCAGGCCTTCGCCATCGCCCTCAGCAGCTTCGACGGCAAAATAGCCTGCGAGTGAGCTGGCTCGGATCCCCGGGATCCGGATCCCCTGCCTTATGTACAGCTATATATGTCTGGAGGGATTGACCGGATCATTGTTGCAAGTAGTATCAGAAATCTAGTCACTGGAGGAGATTGGCAGGACATCGTTGATATAAGTTATGTGTAGTGGCTATCATTGTATGACATCTATTCAGAATGTGCTCACCGATTTTATAAGAAATTATTTAGGACAGGTCCTACAACTTTGTAAATCTTAATGTGCCCCCTAACCGATAAGTTCACTTGTAAGCGAATCAAGGTAAATGTCATTTGAAGAAAATATCAATTTTATAACCAGCATATAGCAACAAATCGAGGACGAATGTAAACTATTTAAAAGGCGAGTACTATTAGTTTTTAAGAGGGATCACTACTAACTTGTGCTAGGCTCTAAATAAATATAAGCAGCTATTAATCAAAGAGTACATTTTGTATTGTGTGGGAGGAAAAATTAAAAAAAAAAGGATAATTTTTATGAAATTATTTTTTGAAACACTTGTAAGTACGGAAATTAAATTATCGGTATTCTATTTTTCCACTTAATTGCACTCATAAAAATAATTTTCTACATTTTAGAAAATCGCCCTAAAAAAAATTTCGCCCTTGAACTGAGAAAAATTTTCTATTTTCACGACAAATTTGCCATAAATTCAAGGCAGGTGACCATAAAAAAATATTTTTAGGGTTAATTTTTCTATTTTTCTAATATTTAGGGCGATTTTTTTTCGATTTGCTTCGTTTTGACCTTTTCTAAATCCAACGGCGAATTGCCCTAATTTTTTTTCTAAAATTTGTCTAAATACAAGGGCGATTCGCCTTAAAAATCACTCCAAAAGTGTGAAATTCGGTAGCCCAGCGGTCTAATCACTTGCGCTTTCAACTTTGCTATATGAGGACTAAGGTCGTGGGGTTGTGGGTTCGAACCCTGTGTGATTCAACTTGATTTTTATGTTTTTTTTTTTTTTTTTGTAAACGTTATAATACTAAGGACATTTTTTCGTCCGAATTTTAAATTAAAGTAGTCTTTAAACCTTAAAAACGTATGGGAGTTCTGAGTTAAAAGCATACTTTGTGTTTGCTGGCAAGAAAACGGGACTAATTGTCACAGTCGTCAGGAAAAAAATATTCGGTTTAGTTGCCTTTAGTCAAATTATAACGTAGACCTCAGGAAAATAAGATGTCTGCAGAGTTTCTTCGTTGTCTTGCGCGATGGGTCTGTGGTGCAGCGGTAGAACGTTAGACTCTAAACCGAGAGGTCGTGGGTTCGATTCTCGCAATGACCAAAAAAAGTAAGTTGTTTTTTCTCCTCATATTTATTTCCCTAATTCGTTTACAAACATGATTTTTCAGTTCTAACGGCTGTGTTGTATAGATCGGGCCCCCCTCCTAACGCAGCTCCCATATAAGCTACACACCAATACAATAATATGCAACGGTCTCCTCCGTCGGTGTTGTTTAATTAAAGCAGTCCCAGTTCCCAGAATATACACGACTAAAATTCATGCTTCCCAAATTCAGTTAAGCATGCTCAAACACGATTTTTTTTAATTTGCATAATTTTTTAGGGCATTTGCCTTTAAAAACAGAAAGTTCGCCCTTACTTTTAGAAAAATACGCCTTAAACTTAGGGAAAATCACCCTAAAAAAAGGAAAATATTTCTCAATACAAGAAAAATCACCCTAAATTAAACCAAATTTCCATAGGGATTTTTTAGAACATTTTTCTAAATACACGGGCGAATCGCCAGCGGATACAATTTATGGGCGATTTTCTAAATCCACGGGCGAAAAGTCAGTTTTTTAGGGCGATTTAGGGTAAAAATTTCTATGAGTGTGGGTTAATATACTCCTTCGACAACTTTCCATCACTTCAGAAATGTTATTTCAAGAAAAATAATTGGTTACACAGTCGTTTGCATTTTTATTTTATATTTTATAATTGCTAGTTTAATAAGTTAGGAACACTTTTAGCTAGTTTCTAATAATACCAAGATAACAGCTTTGAAAATATTTCAACATTTTTGTTTAATCTATATAGTTTGTATATATTTTGGCACATACGGTTTGAGTCTTTTGGTATTGATATCAATAATATTGAACTTATACTTATTTAAATTTGGCTTTTATAATGTTATTGAGGTATTTTTTCTTGGAATGCAGATCACTATGGGACGGCAGTACTCGTACACGTGCCATTGCGATAATTAAAACATGATTTTTTAAACAAAATTTTTTTACTACAATTAAATCTTTGTAAGTATTAAATTCGTCAGTATTAAGATTATAGTTTAAATCCAAAAGGAAGTTAACTGGGAAACGAGGTAGAAAGTAGTGACAATCGCAATCCATAAGTGGTATTGCGTCGCATTGCAAAATGCAGTAGAGTACACAGAAAAAAACTCGATATGAAATAGGGCCATTTTTTTTGTCTAGGATGACCTGAGATTATATACCAGAAGGTACTCGTATACACATGAAATTCCTGTTGAAGTAAAATTATATATTATGTCTTAATTTGAGGTATTCCAGGTATTCTTTGCCTAGAAACAAGTCGAATCGTCAAGTTGCATGGTGTAGGAAATTAAGCTCGACAAGCAAAAACAATAAAGTTCGTCTGCAGTTCCCAAAAGGGTAGTAAGAAATATTTCGTAGGTTTTATTGACTTCCTGCTTCGTCGCACAAGCTGTTCGCAAAATGTAACAGAGAAATTTATTATAAAATAAATGGTTGATGAGCACCACCAAAAAGTTCCGAATAGTTAACGAAAAATTTGAAAAAACTAGGGCAATGAGGACGAAAAAATACATGTTGAATATAACGAAACGGTAGGGAATAGCTGACCCTGAGATGTCCTCAAGTTCAGGTCTAGTTAGACACTTCACCAGCATCATAAAGATGCGTGTCGAGGTGAGCATAATTATCATCATATAACAAATTTTTTCGGGCTGGTTGGATCTACCAACTGAAGTAAGCAGGGTGAATAAGATGTATACCAAAAGAAATCCAGCAAATTTCTGGACCTGGGAAGATTGCGGCAGTTTCCAAAGATCCTGCATTTTCAACTCGTCCTCTGCCGTGGGTTCTCGATCAGCATTTATCTTAAAAACAGCCACTAGCATGGAGGCTGAAAAAAATAGCGACCCAAAGATAAGCAGAAAGATGGCCAGTATGTTGATTCCTTCTTCCAGGAAAGCAGTCCTTAAGTATTTATTACGGAAGTCCAAGGATTTCCATGCGAATAACACCAGGTAATAGCCGGCATTTTGACCCACAATATTGCAGATGGGATTATATTTTAGATGGCAGGGTTGCAGAATGGTAGAAGCCCAATTATGCACTTCGATGGTCTGGATGGCAACCAGATAGTACATCAGTGGGAACACAATTGAGAGCAGCGGGACATTTAAGGATCCTCCATTTTCAATCGCATGTAAGGAAAGAATGATAATAAGAATAAACTGACCGAAGCCCGCTAATGTCCAGGACAAGCAACGACCGATGCTGTGGATGATTGAGTTGTTGAGGAAAGGAATCCAGAACAGCTTCCAAGTAAAAGCCCAGGGTGCGAAGAGCATGACTAGTTCTATACGGCCTACTCCTCCATTCTTATGCAGCCTTGCAATAACTCCGATAAGTCCGATGGGAATACCTAGTAGTGCATACAGGAACCCAAGGCGTACTATTTTCCATAAATCCTCACGAATCCCAGGTTGCTGCTCCTCCGTTTTTTCCTTGACGACCACTGTGGTATCGCCCTCGGGACGCTTTTCCTCTGCAGCCGACATGGTGAAAACCTATGACGTAAAAAAACCCAAACTTTTAACAAATAACACTTAACACTTTTCCGATCAATATGGACCAAATGCTTAGGTTTTATTTTTAAAATCTCTAGCATTTTTAAAGTATTTTTCTTTTTGTAGCAGAAGTGGCAAGTAGGCAAAGGCAGAATGTTTCCAAGTTAATATTAATTTAAAGATTCCAATTTTTGAACACGTACGGAAGTTTGCATTGTAAAGAAAGAAAAACGTTACTTCTTCAGATAAAGGTTTTTTCTAAAAGGTTGGTTCTTGTAATTTCATAGTGCATACCCTTAGTTAAAATATAAATTTTTATTGACGACGATTGGAAAACTTTTCGCTCACCCAACATTGCCCTCCGACTCTACGATTCAGTTTGGCGCCTAGTTCCCGCTGGGGGCCGTTTTTATACTAATCTCATTAGAAAGAGGGCCTTTTGATCATCCCCCTCTCTTCCTGTTCTCGTCTCTCGATCGAAGACTTCTCCCGCATTAGCATGAATTTATAACTTAAGTTACAATGGAATTACATTTTATTTCCGCAGGTCGTAATTTGTAGTAGTTGCCCTTACGTTACGCGCCGCGACATACACAACTTGGGCTACTAAAAGATATTGCAGGCATGGAAAAAGACAATCTAGGGTGTAACAGAACCAGTGACGCATCAAAAGTTATAATTTATAAAAACACACTTTTAAAAATGAAGAGCGGAACCAATACGAATATTTTGACGGCACCTGTATGATTTTATGTTTAATGGCTATGTTCTCCTTTATTTTTTCGAAAATAATAATAAAATGCTTTGACACCACACCAAAATAAGAATTTGTTGCCTGTAATACTCCCGGAAAGTTTGCCATTTCTAGCATTTTTCCAACTTTGGGTTCTGTTTCTCAGAATTTCTCAAAATGCAGTTTAGTTTAGGAATTTTAATTTTGTAAAACAGTGGAAAGCGTCCATCTATTGAGAAATTAAGATTTTAAAGCACAAAAAGCGAATGCAAAAAGTTGAAGCTCAAACTTAAAACATAGACTAAGAAACATTCACGAGTATTAATAAATAAATTTCAATAAAGGGTAAGACAGGCTTCACAGCTTTTTCTTTGTCTGAAATCTACATAAATCACATACACAACCCTGAACTCAAGAAAATTTGTGTTGGGTTTTAATAAATACTTGTAAATATTATCTTACCTGTGTCACCTGTAGCTTTATATGATGTTGACAGAAGTTTCCTCGATGCGAAATACCATGCAAAATAACGATCTAGTGAATGATAACCACCGCTTGGTTCAACGGTTCTTATAAGACTGGACAGCCTACAGACAAAACTATAACTACAGCTTACCCTCCCTCTCTTAATCATTGATCTTCTGCGGACCCATGTGCTGCTAAGCTTCATCGATAGACAAACTCCCGTAATAATAATCTCCCGAATCTCTTAATTAGATCGTCGACCACCCAATTCCATGGGAGAGGCTACTACTAACTTGAGCTATGCTCTAAATATATTTAATCAGCTATTAATCAAAGTGTAAATTTTTTATTGGGTGTGTGAAAGATCTAACAAAATTAATATCTTTGTCAAATTATTTAATAAAGCAGGTTTTAGTGCAGAAATCAAATTATTTTGATCAATTAATTTTAATTGATTTTAAAAGTTTTCAGCACCTTTTTAGTTTTTCCACTAATTTAGATTAATACCTCTGACCATGGGAGTTTTCAAAAATTATTTTCTGTAGCATACTTCTTCGATTAGACAAAATGGCTAAAATGTTATTTAAAGTCGATTAATTGCATTTATTTAGCATTTTTATTTTCTTTTGTTTATTTTATAATTGATTAAGTAAGGAACACTTTTGGCAAGTAGTTTTTCAATTGCTTGGATTAGAGAGATACATTCACCATAGTAAAAATTTAATACTTGTAATATTGCTTAATACAAAAACCTTAATAGTAGTTAATGATCATGACTGGCACATTCGGTTTAATTCCCCTTTTGAATACATGGTCTTTTTAAGTTGCTCTCAACAAAATTAAGTATACGATCAAAAATGTGTTTTTTTTTAATGTTGTCATTTGTATCTCAGTTGAGATCTTCTTTGCCTTATGATGGAGATCTATAAATCTCATTTTTATACCCTTGCAGAGGGTATTATGATTTCAGTCAGAAGTTTGCAACGCAGTGAAGGAGACGTTTCCGACCCCATAAAGTATATATATTCTTGATCAGCATCACTAGACGAGTCGATCTAGCCATGTCCGTCTGTCCGTCTGACCGTCTGTCTGTCTGTCCGTCTGTTTTTTCTACGCAAACTAGTCTCTCAGTTTTTGAGCTATCGGGATGAAACTTTCCCAAAAGTCTTCTTTCTATTGCAGGTAGTATATATGTCGGAACCAACCGGATCGGACAACTATATCTTATAGCTCCCATAGGAAGGATCGGAAAAGAAAACGTTAAAAAAATTCTAGCTTCGGTGTTTTTTGAAATATTACCTTCTACTTTTGGGGATGTTTTTTTTTAAATATTTCTGAATTTCGAATTAAATATTTAAAAAATCGGACTAATATATCATATAGCTGCCATAGGAACGATCGGAAAATTAATGGAAAAGTAATAGGAAATAAATTCTAGCTTCTTTGGTTTTTATTGTATTATCTTCTACTCTAGGACATGACTCTTTTTAAATATTTCCGAATTTCAATTTTAATTTGATCAAAATCGGACGACTATGTCATATAGCTGCCATAGGAACGATCGGAAAATTAATGAGATTAATGAAATTAATTGAACATTTTTGCGATTTGTTAATTAATAGGAATGATCTGCAAGGGTATATAAGCTTCGGCTGGCCGAAGCTAGCTTCCTTTCTTGTTTAACTCGATGTCTCCATCGGTTTTATTGTATTGGAAATGAAGCTCAACAAGCAATAATAATAAAGCTCGTCTGCACTTTCCAAAAGGGTAGTAAGGAATATTATGTAGGTTTTAATTTCTTCGTTAGGTACATAACATGATCGCAAAATGAAGTATGTTAAGATCATGTAAAAAGAATGGTTGCTGAACACCATCACAAAATTCAGGAGAGTTAATGAAAAATTGGAAAAGACCAGGGCTAAGATAACGACAAGAAAGGTGTTGCAAGTAATGAAACGGTAAGGTATAGCTGTCTTTGAGATGTCCTCAAGTCCTGGGCCAGTTAAGCACTTTGCCATCATCATAAGGATGCGTTTCGAGGCTAGCACAATGGTCTTCATATAAAATATTTCCTCGGGTTGGTTGGGACTACCAACTGCAGAGAGCGGGGTGATAAAGATGTATGCCAAAAGGACTCCTGCCAATTTCTGCGCCTGCGAAGTTTTCACCAGCTTCGACAAATCCTGGGTTTTCAACTCGTTCTCCGTCGTGGGTTCTTGGTGAGCATCCTTCTTAAAAAAGGCCACTAGATAGGTGGCTACAAGAAATATCAAGCCGAAGATAAACAGAAAACGGGGCAGTGTGATGATTTCTTCTTCCAGGAATGCAGAACTCAAGTATTTGTTGCAGAAGTCCTTCGATTTCCAGGCGGCTAACACCATGTAATATCCGACATTTTGACCCACACTATTGCAGATGGAATTATATCTCAGATTGCAGGGTCGCAGCATCGTAGAAGCCCATCTATACACCTCGATGGTCTGGATGGCAACCAGAAAGTAGATCATTGAGAACATAAGGGCCAGCAGCAGCACTAAGTAGGTTGAGGCTCCTCCATTTTCAATCAGACGAGTGTCCGCGTATAAGGAAAGGATCACCAATATGATGAACTGGCCGTAAGCCGCGAATACCCAGGATATGCGACGACCGAGGCTGTGGATAATGGGGCAATTGAGGAAGGGAGTCCAGAACAGCTTCCAAATAAAAGCCCAGGGTGCGAAGAGCATGACTAGTTCTATATGGGCTACCCCTCCATTCTTATGCAGCCGTGCAATAACTCCGGTAAGTGCGATGGGAATTCCTAGTAAGGCATACAGGAACACAAGGCGTACTAGTTTCCATAAATCCTCACGAATCTCAGGTTGCTGTTCCTCCGTTTTTTCCTCGACGATCACTGTGGTATCGCCCTTGGGTGGAATCTTCTCTGTAGTCGACATGGTGGAAACCTAATGGTTTGTAGGACATAAGTAAGCATAGATATAGAATAATTAGGTTGACCCAAACTTTACAATATTAACCATTATTATAAAAAATTTCCATTTAAGGTTTCTTAAAATAACTAATATTTTTCTTAGTATTTGAAATGCAAAAAAAAATTACAAAGTAGAACAAATTTTAATCATTTAAATACCCTAGATTTTGGTGTAAGCCTGTAACTTTTTTTGACGAACTAACTGGAGTTCTTTAAAAGCCTTAGAAAATGGGTCCCCAGCTTAACAACATTTTATGATTATAGATTCGTGAAAACTCCCATGAAAGGAAAGGAGATTTGGACCATCCCAATTTCACAACTTGACTTACGACATTTGAAATCATAAAGATCCTTGAAAATAAGATGCAAATAACCTACACGACTGAAAACAAAAAGAAAAGAAAACAGAAACCCAAAGAACTTTGATAAAAAGAGAAAGGGACTCAAGGTGACGCAGTTTATAACCGGGAATAAAGTAGCCAACGAACATGTGAGTCCATGGTGAAATTAGCTGGCCACATGGGCCAAATAAAGCACATGGACCAAGTACAAAGCAAAGCAACGACAGATATGACGTCAAAACAGCAGACGAGTTTAATATGCAACTGTGTAGTAAGTTACTTTTGTTGTTATACATTTATTTTTAGTGAATCGAAATTTAAGCTCCACGAAGATCGTTTGCATAAACATCCTAAATCTCTGAGTTGAGCATTTGAAAAGTTATGGGTAAAGGAAAAAACACGCGCGCTAAGAATGCAACTGGTCATTCACCCTAATTATTGTACACACAAAAAAATTAGTGACCAAAAGAAAAAGTTAAATATATTCAACACATAGATCAATAGAATATTCACTTTCTACAACATTAAAAGATACACATAACATAAACATAAAAATTAATAAAGTTTCATAATTTATTCAATTTGAACAAGCTAATTTTTTCGTGTGTAGATAAACAACAAAACTTCGTGGTTTTTAAACATATACGCGTATTTCAAATGACGTCGGCTTTTTGTCGATCCCACAGATACAAATTCACATCGAACTGATAAAACACGTGCTGCACTTGGTTTTTGCTTTGTCGGCAAGGCTTTTCATCTTACCTGTTGCTTTCCTCGGTGTGAAATTTGTGTAAATCCAAGCGGAATGATTGTTTTCAATTAAATCAGGTGGTGTGCGGTTTTTTTTCCTTCTTCTAACCAAGAGTGTCGGGACCACCCGCTCCGAGGTGGAACCTGTGCGATTTCCAGCAGCCAACTAACAAACGAAAAGGCGAACCGATCTCTCCTAGACGACGTGCATAAAATCACACGACACAATTACCACCACACTTAAACTTGAGAGCGACAGTGCAGCCCCTGTCTCTTTGGGGCATCGGATGGTTAGGGCCGATGCCCAATGGCCGATCCTCTCGTTCCATATAAGGCTTAGAGAGTGCTGATAGTTAAACCCACTCACTCTCACTCGCGACTTGGCTCAATTGAGATATTTGAATGGAAAAAGGAATGCCGGTGGGTGAAAACTGTGAGTTCTCTGTGCCCTTGGCCGAATACCATTGCCATGCCAATGATTACACTGATAAAAAAATAGAATAGTAAAAATAAATATTTGCATATTGAATGCGAAGATTCCTATTAAATTTTTAAGTGAAATAAAAAAACGTAATATTTAATTGAATGATTAATTTAACAAATGGAGAAATTTCAATCAATGTGGAAAATAGTATTTTACTTCATTAAAAAAGATGTTCACATTCAAACCAAGGTTTTGCATTTTTAAAATTAACTATAATTGTTAAATGTAATATTTTCATATCTACATTTATGGAAAACCGCAGTGGATGAAAATCAAAGCGAAAAACATGTTGATTAAATATGAAATCTATTGATTAACTACGTTTTTTTATCAATGTATAGTCACACAAATAAAAGCCATCATGTCATTCTAGTGAATGTGCGCAATGTACTTTGGGGTCAATGACCTTCTTTTGTTCTAAACCTAAATATGTATATCAAAGTCATTAAAATCGGGATTTCTAATCACAAATACTTCAGGTTGATGTGCCGTTTTGCGGCCCCCCACCTAAACATCTTTTAGCACAGGCTTTATAAAATCAATCGAAAGATCAAATTTTTATTTTATATTTATCATTTATTTTAGTACACGTTCTTAAGTTAATTCGGTAAATGCAAGACTGCTAACCCTCCACATATAAATTAGATAAGTTATTTACAAAAGAAATATCAGTTGTTGCATACCCAAAAGTTGTATAAATATCTTCAAAACGAGTATATGATCAAAGTGTTAAGGTAATAACTAATAAGTACAACGGAATTGTGTGGAATGCTCCACTTTTTCACTTTGTGTTATCTTTATCAGACTCTGTATGTTTCACAGAATGCGGATGCTTTCGCTCCATTAACTCAACTCTTGTCTTTTTACATGCTTATAACTGGCTTACTTCTGCTACGATCGTTTACGCGACTTATGCGAGGATGGTCGATCCTGGGGCAGTTTAAACTCGAGGGGATCATAGTCCTCGTACGCGAGCTTTCGCTCTGGCGCCGTCTCAGGTAACTTGTTGATTTTCTGCAGCCGTGCATGAACGATCTGCAGATGCCGACCGATGTAGTCCTCGGCGGGCGCCAAGCGCTGGGCGTACTGCAAACAGGCAGCAGCTTTGGCCAGCCTCTTGCGCTCCACGAACACCACACACAGGTTGTGCAGTCCCTGAGTGTTGTGGGGATCGTAGTGAAGAATGCTTCGATAGCACTTCTCAGCTGCGTCCAGATCCTTCATGTGGTTGATGTAGATGTCGCCCAGCAGAATCAGACCCTTCACATGCGAAGCGTGGTGTCGAATTAGTTGATTCAAGAACGGCACGGCATCCAGGGGCCGTTTTGTATCGGCCAGCAGCAGAGCCAAATTAAACAGTGCACTGCGGAAGTCGGACTTTAGGTGTATGGCCCTCTTGAAGAACTGCTCGGCCTCATCGAAGCTCGACTCGTCCATGGCCAGCATGCCCAGGTTGAAGTAGACCTTCTCGTTCTGATCATCCTTGGCCAGAACTTTGTACAGACGGGCGCGGGAAACCCGTCGCGCCTCCTCGCCGCCCAGCTCCTGCAGCAGAATGGCCGAATTGAGCAATGCCTGTTCGTGCTCCGGGTACAGTTCGATGGCCTTGTTGAAGTACACCTGCGCCTGCTGGCTCTTGCCCTGCTCCAGGAAAACCACTCCCAGGTTGTAGTAAATATCCGCATTCTCGTTGTCGTACAACAAGGCCTGCTCGTACACCTCCTGTGCCTGAGCTGTGCGATTCAGCTTCATGAGGATGTCGCCGCGGTTGATGTAGGCCTAAAAGTCACAAAAAAGTAATTAAGGATATTAACAGAAAAGCATCTATTGTTCCTACTTGAACATAGTCACTCCGCATGCTGATGGCCTGTCGATACAGATGGTCAGCCTCCTCCAGACGCGTCTGATTCTTGGCTATGAGATTCGCCAGGTTGATGAAGACATTCAAGTGATTGGGCGCTATGCGCGCATGGTAGCTGACGCCCGGCTTGGCCTGTGGAAACAGGGACTTGGCCTGAACGTAGGCCTGCTCCGCCTCGGCATAGCGCTTCAGGTTGTTGAACGTGCGTCCCACATTGATGTGGGCCCCGATGTCATCGGTCTGAATGCGCACCGCCTGCTGGAAGTAGAGCAAGGCCTCCTCGAACTTTCCCTCGTTCTCCAGAGCGTGTCCCACGTTGTTGTACAGCTTGGCGTTGCGCTGATTAACATGCACGCCGGACATGAAGAGGGAATACTCTGTACGCCAGTCTGCGTTGCGTTGATGCGTCTTCAGCGCGTGCGTGAGCAGCAGGATGGCCAGAGTGGCCTGGCCGAAGCGTCGCTTAGTCAGGCTGCCGCGAATCTGCAGCTGCCCAAAGCCGTAGGCCACCAGCAGGCAATAGCCCATCGAGGGCATGTACAAAATGCGTTCGGCCACCACAAATCCCACGGGGAAGAACAGATTAGAGGCTGGGAGGAAGGGCAGCACCATCCAGCCGAGACACATGATGAGCGTTCGCGACTGGGCCAGATTCCGGGTGAAGCAGGCTTTGGCCACCAAGGCTCCAAGCCCAAGGAAGGTGAGCAGGGTGGTCAAGTTGCGAGCATCCGCAAATCCCTGCAGCATGGGAACGGTGCCTAAAAAAAGGTGGTGTTATAAAAAGTATTTCCTTTTATAGTTACAGACTAACTCACCCATTGTCCAGTCGCAGCAGAGCAGCGAGGGGCACAGCAGCAGCCAGCAGTTGAGGTAAATGAGGTAGCCGTAGGTGAGTTGCCTCTCGGGCGCATCCGCTGCAGAGGCTGGATTGTCGAAGCGCGTGAAGATGGGCAGCTGGGAGCCCATCACGTAGACGCGTCCCACGAGCAGGGCCAGCGTGATGCCGCCAAGGAAGATCAGGCGTTTCCACAGCGTCGAAGAGGACCATCTTCGAATGCCCGAGGGATTTGCCAGCTTGGGCGACTGCTGTTCGCTGCGCTCCTCGAAGAGGCGCAGCACCAAGTGGCACAGATGCAGCGGCCGCAGTTTGTGCACCACGAACAACTCGTACACAACACAAATCCCGGCGATGGTGATGCCCTGCTCCTTGCACAGCATGGAGGCCAGCAGGCAACTGCCAAAGCAGGCGAAGAGCGCCAGCCAATTGGT
Organism: Drosophila takahashii; assembly: GCF_030179915.1. Lineage (NCBI taxonomy): Eukaryota > Metazoa > Arthropoda > Insecta > Diptera > Drosophilidae > Drosophila > Drosophila takahashii. The sequence continues at coordinate 43,332,312 of NC_091679.1, forward strand.
GCGACGCGGGTCGCCGACGGACCTCGCGTAGCTGAGAAAGGCGGCCAGGAAGCAGATGGAAGAGAGCAATTCAGCGCGCCCGACGACGCCAGTAACGGCCTCCGTGTGAATCGGGTGCACGGCAAAGAGCAGCGAGGCCACAAAGGCGCATGTGTTGAGCTGGGAGGTGGCGTTACTGCCCGACGACGAGGCACACTGGCGCAGCAGCAGCCGGCAGACCCGACGCCACAGCAGGCAGACCGACAAGTGCAGCAGCAGGTTGACGAGGTGGTAGCCAAACGGCTCCAGCGCATGCAGCAAGTAGTTGAAGCGGAACGTCAGCACGGTGAGCGGGCGATAGGACTTGTGGGACTGCTCCTTTCGCATCGGCGTGCCCCAGAAATCGTTCAGGAAGACGTTGCGCAATGGCGTGTGGGGCCTGAGGTCCTTGTTGTCCCTAATCGCACTGATGTCGTCGAAGACCAGGCCGCACTGGGTGCTGTTGTAGTAGCAGGCGATGCAGGCCACGCAAATGGACAGGAACTCGAGCAGGTTGCGCTGCGAGGAGGAGGAGCTCGACGAGGAGGCGGAGGAGGAGGAGGGCGGTGCATGCTGAGGGGCTCCGGGGTTGGGGTTCGTTGACATGTTGACTTCGCGTTCGCGTTACTTCGTGAAAGGTTTCATGTATCCATAATTGTTCGGTCAGGCGGCGAAATGTTGCATGCAGGGTTTTTCCCAGGCAGGTCCTTGGATGTCCTGGAAAGGAAAAAAACCATTAGTTAACTGGAAATTATAAATTACTAAGGTTTAAAGTAAAGAAACCCCTTTGTAACCAGGTTACTCTTAAGTAAAAGCCCTTAGATGTATGCTACAAATATTTATTTTCCAAAGGGGATGGGGAATCCCCTCCTATGGTCAACTAACTTGTGCAGTAATGTATATGTAAGCTACTTGCAACTTTTGTGGATACACACCCAACTCCTTTTACTTTCCGGACACCGGATTCAAAGTGGTTTTAATGACAAAACAAACTTTCCACCGCTTTTTATAAGCACTTGCAAGTCCTCTGCTACAAAGAAGCAAAAACTGATTGCGGAAAAAATCAATTAATGCGCAACAAAGTAACTCCTTCCCGGTTACTGTCCTGGTTACCGACTGCCGCTCACACAAAGGCCCGAAGTTAACAAAGTTGTAAGCTCCGGATGCGGACTGGGAATACGTATACGTGATATTGGGACGACGGAGAGCGAAGAGAGCATAAACTGTTGTAAATACTGAGGGGCATTACTGATGGGCAGATGGGCGGAATGGGCGGATTGGGCGGATGCCACAATGTTTCACTCAATGTCATCGATTTTCCGGGACGGGCAGTCAAAACAAACCACCACCAGAGAATCGGGAGGAGCCTTTTAGAGAGGATGGAATCTCAGCTGAGCGCAACTTTGTTGCACGACCGACTTTTCCCGAAGGACGACACGTGCTCCGTTTAGCGCCGCTTTCCCGTTTTCCCGCCACGAGCGGCACATGCGCGCTCCCGCATCCTCGTATCCTTGCATCCTTGCACTTTCACTTGCCAGCTCGCCCCGCTCTCGCCGTGCTCTCGGCTCTCCCGCTCTCTCTCGCTCTCCGGGTCGCAGATTAATGGCCGTGCGTGTTTTTGTAAAATTACTTTGACCGAGATACGGAGAGGCAGGAGCAGGAGAGGGAATCGGCGGAGCCGGAGAGCCAGGCGGCCGCGTGTCCTCTCCCAATTTTGATGACATGGACGCCATTACATCGGCGGTGGCCCCTCACACACACACGCACACACAGGCTCACTTGGGTGCAAACAAACCCGATTTTGCCAACTTTGTAGCAGTTTGGCAATAGTTACATTGTTGCGGGCCAAGTTCACCGAATGCCAAGACGAGCAGTACCTATGATTCCCTGTCAGTCGAGCACTTGTTGAGGCAGTTCCATGGCCACGAAACGAAGTTACATTTTAATAAAAATCAGAGCCAACAGCGCGACTTGGACGTGGTTTGTTGTTGTGTTATCGATTGGCCGCTCTTCCTCTTCGCAGCCAGCCATTCCCAGCGAACGCTTATCGATATGCGGCGATAGTGCTATCGTGTGTCTGCCACCACTGCCGCGTTTTCGGTGAAAAAGAAGAAGAAAGGAAAGAAAAAGAAAATAGCATTTTTCTTAAAGTGTTACTTTTTTACTTACAAAAAGACAACAAACATGTCCACGGAGGACTTTTACTTGCGCTACTACGTCGGCCACAAGGGCAAGTTCGGCCACGAGTTCCTGGAGTTCGAGTTCCGGCCGGACGGCAAGCTGCGGTACGCCAACAACTCCAACTACAAAAACGACACCATGATCCGCAAGGAGGCATTTGTGCACCAATCAGTGATGGAGGAGCTGAAGCGGATCATCATCGATTCGGAGATCATGCAGGAGGATGATCTGCCGTGGCCGCCACCAGATCGCGTGGGTCGGCAGGTGAGTTCTACGCTCTTTCCCTTGCAGCAGATCACCTCACTAACCATGTGTCTTTTCGTAGGAACTGGAGATCGTCATCGGGGACGAGCACATCTCGTTTACCACCTCCAAGACAGGATCCTTGGTGGACGTCAATCGGTCCAAGGACCCCGAGGGACTGCGGTGCTTCTACTACCTGGTGCAGGATCTCAAGTGCCTGGTCTTCTCACTCATCGGCCTGCACTTCAAGATCAAGCCCATATAAGCCGAGTATTCCGCCCTAAACATAGCCTATTTATCGGACGCAGTGTATTTTGTAATGGAACCTCTACAATACTTGTACTTGTATTAGCTATAACGCCGTACTTTTGTGTACAGTTTACAGTGAATAAATAATGATCATGATTGGAGAATATTTCAAGGCCTTGGCAAATATCAAAATTAGCTGAGTTGTAAACGGAAAATATATATATAGTGATCCAGTTCAGATCCTTGTCTTAATATGCCATTATAAAAGTAACGAAATCTGATTTCAAAAATCGTATATTAATCAGAATAATGTATACTTTGTCCAAAATCAGTTTTATAGCATTCCACAAAATTTTATTGAAGAACCATATTAAATCCCAATAATTACGGTTCGCTATAGTTTAGAAATTTGATTACCTAGCAGCTCATGGAATGTGAAATGTAAAAGGAGTCGAATTTCAGTGGTTTCATTAGCCAAGAGATCCCAGTCATAAACATGAATTCAAGCTGTACTCCAAATGGGTCCTTAAACTGAAACCACTCGAGATGTTTACATTTGAAAACAGAATGCCGCTCCGAAATTTTAGCTTAGGAAGCAAAATTTGCCTGTGGAGAGAACGTAGTCTCAGCCATAACAATCCGCTCGGGTTCCTATATAAGGTTCAGTACATATCCAATGGGTGGGGTCTTTTGCATACATGTATACAAAAATCGACGGAACCGCTGAGACGGCTTTTCAGGGCAGGAAAAGAGCCAGAGTGGAAGACGGATTTCAGTGCTCAGGAGCAACTGGAGCTAAGCAGACTTCGATCGTAAACAGAGGAAACTTGGTTCGTAAAGTGATCTTCCAGACTTTATAAACATTGCAAAACTAAACACTCATCATCCACAGATTTCATTATGAGTGGCTGGGAGCTGAACAACTGGGACAATAATTACAATGAGTTTAACGACCAGTATTATGATCAGGATCAATATGATTCTGGATTAAATTACCAGGATTACCAAGATTACCAAGACCAGTACGGTTATGAAGACCCTTACAATTCCTTTTCCAACGACGACTACCAATACAACTCTAATCGGAATGGAAACTACCAAGGTGGAGGTCGAAACCAGTCATCCCATTCCCGATCCAGGGCATCCATTTCCAATTCACGCGGATCTCGTGCAGCCCGGGGAAATAATGCTTCAACTTCTCAGAGCACTATGTGTGAGACATCTCATATCGGTTTAATTGAAATTGGGCCTGCCCCGAAATCTACTTCGCAAGTCTCCAATCCATCAAAATCAACCCAATCGAAATCTCCTTTGGACGGTAAAAATATTATTGTAAACATTGTCAATATTAACCATGAATATTAATTGGAAGCTATTTCAATAAAATCATTTAAATCAATGGTGGAAAACTAAAAATTCTTTCATAGTTTTCAATTTTTATGGAGAGTAATTTTTGGGGCATTCTTTTTTGGAACAGAATCTGAAATCCAAGAATCGACTTTCTTGAATATTTTTTTAAAATATTAAATATTTTTCTCATAAATATTGGATGTTTAATAAATTTAGGAGAATTTTTTTATTTTGTCTTCTTAAATTTAAATCCGAGTACTATATTTGAATTTAGTATCTATAAAATGAGACCTAACACAACCAAAAAGGTATCTTTCTATATGAGAGCATCAAACGTATTAGCTGATCCAAGCAAAAATGCTTTTAAACTCAGAAAAATCCCTATTACAAAATTCATGTGGATATGGGCATTTTCACAAAAAAGTGGGAAGAGTGTAAACTCAATCGATTTGAGCGACATTATGGAATTGTCCATATTCTTATATGTACTTAAGCAGTTTTTCATTTCAGTTCCGTTTTTACATAGATATGTAAGTATGCATGTATATAACTCAGCCGAATTGCTGGAACAGAGGGCAGACTATAAAACTCGAACTCCCACTCCGCCCAAAGTGGATTGGACAAAAAACTCAAACAAATAGTCTCACAAATGTGCCTACTACGGCAATACTCCTATGTGTTTAAGCTCTGAGCTCAGCCAATCGGCTCCCACTATATCAATCGAACTAGCTGATCCAAGCAAATATGCTTCTGAGATCACATAAGTCCCCACGACGTTACATGGATTCCGTTGTACATGCATATAGATATCATTATATATGAAGAGAGTTTTCCATTTCAGATTGGTTTTTGTATATAGAACTCATCCGAATTGCTGGTCAGGATCGTTGGCTGATGGAGAAACAGATTTCAGTAGCTTCGCGAAGCTGAAAGAGTACAGACGTTTGTTCTTCGAAAAATCTTCAACTGGTTCGTAAAAGGAATTTTTGTGCTTCAGTAGAAACTGAAATATTTTGACTTAGAAATCAAGATGAGTGGCCGACAAGTGGACAACTGGAATGGTAGTGGCCAGGGCCACAGTTACCAGTACCAGCAGACCACCTACTCCAACCAGGTGGCCAAGCCAAGTGCCGCGACTTCTAGGCAGATCCAAGCCAACAATCGACGGGCTGTCGTGGAAGTGGAGCAGATCACTCGTGCCCTGGCCAACAATGCTCCGCCCAACAGTGTCACCTACAACTACATCAACATCAACCACAGATATGCAAAGAAGTAATATCTACTTAAAGTGCAACTTGATGGCTTGTATTTTCCTTATTTCGTTTCAATTTCCAAGTTGCAAATAAAATAAAGAGAAACGAAACTAAAAAACTGTTTTCAATAATTACCTTTTCTATTGTTCCGGTAGATAGAGAATAAAGACCATTGTAATACGATTATTGACTCTATAATGTGTAGGTATATTTGAAAAATACAACTTAATGTCTAGCGTGATTGAATAACATACATACTCATGGTAAAATATTTAAGTCCTATACATTTGTACAATTCTAATGTGTCTAAAACAGTGTATAAAAGTCGGTAAATATCTCACAAACTGGCGAATTCTCTTAGCGATTAAAGACGTTAAATGGGATCCTAAGAAACTGGTATAAATACGCAACTCGCATTGGGTTTGACTTATATACGCTACTAAATTCAGTCTTTGGGGTTGGTACTCTCTGTTTTTTAGAGTACAAACTATGGGCCTGCAATCGATCGTCCAGCATTAAAGAAAGCTCTTGTAGAGCCGAATGCGTAGGTCTCAGAGTCATAATTGTGGCTGCTGGTGCAGCGCCAATGTGGCTGCGATATTGTTACTGGGTCGCTCCAAATAGGTTCCGTTTCCAGGCATGGGCATTGACATGGGCATCTCCAGATGGTGATGGCTTAGCTGCTGCTGCTGCTGCGACTGCTGCGGCGGAAGTTGCTGCTGCTGCTGGTGGGCTAACTGCGCCTTCAGTAGACTGGGAGATGCCTGTAGAGTTGGAGTATTGCTCGCCACCCCGGCACTACTTCCTCCGGGACTGGGACCGCCCTCCTTTAGCGGAACGCCGATGGTGAGCCGCACATGCAGACCCGACTCCTTGATGAGATTCACCACATCGCCGTGCGACATGCCGGCTATTTCGATGCGGTTCACCGCCACTATGCGATCGCCCACCTTGAGCTCGCCACAGCGATCCGCCGGACTGCCGGGTATTAGTTTGCCTGGAAATTATATTTATAATTAAAATACCTTTCCAAGAAGTACAAAATAGAGCCCTGCATGAATCATTCCATTTTTGTTTTATCATTGTATGCCATAAAAATATATTGAATGTTTTTCTAATTCATTTCGAACTGAATGAATATTTTTTATACATTTTTTGAATTTGACAGATTTGTTTTGTGCCTTCTTTTGAGAACAAAAAGTGGAAAATTTTTAACAAATCAATGTTAACTGCATAGTAAATAAAATTCAGGCAGATTTAATGACAAAATTTTGGCCCTTTCTTCTTCAAAATAAAATGTCGTTTGAATTATTTCGGAATTCATGCCATTCATTCAATTCTATTAAACTCAAAATTCAAATTCATTCAATTCTATTAAACTCAAAATTCTAATTAATTCTTTCATATAAAACAAAAAAATTCCAAATAATTCTTTGAATCCATTCATACAGGGCTCTAGTACGAAATAAACAACCCACCTATTGTCGAGCCGTAATAGTGGTTCGATGAAGATATAATGACAAATCCAAAGCCCTCGTTTTCATGCCGGCTGACAATCACATCGTAGGGATAGCGACGCAGTTGTGACTGACTAACTGGAGCCTGCTGCAGCAGCGGATTCCTCCGCCGGCGTAGAATCATGGTGACCTGGCCGCGCAGCGCTGATTCCCCCACCAAAGAGACCACTTTGTGGTGCGAAGAGTTGAGCTGTAAGATTAAAACAGAAGAATTAGCTAAGATGAGACTGTTTAAGCAAAAGTTAACCTACCACATTAATGCCATCGATGCTGAGAATCTCATCGCCGGTGGAAATGCGCTGGTCCTGATCGGCGGCACCGCCAGGCACAATGTGGCCCACGGTAACCTGGGAACCCTCCTCAGTCCCACCAACGATGCGAAAGCCAAAGCCCAGAGCCTGACGCTCCAGCGTAACCTCGGTGAGTTCGCACTGGTCCGCATCCTCGGAGGCGTCCAGCAGAGCTCCATTGCGCCAGCTGGGCGAGTGCTGCAATTGCTGGGGAGGATCCAGGTTGGCGAAGCCCACGCGTCTTCTATCACTGAGCAGCTCGTTGACGCGTCGCTGGATCCGCTCGTTCTGGAGATGCGCCGTCTGGAGCGGCGAGTACTGACCGGCGGACGCCTGCTGGGCCTGGACAAAGTAGCCACCGGGACGGTAGCGCTGCTGCGCCTGGCAGTCATAGCAGTAGCAGGACTCGTGGTGAGCCAGTGGCAGCGGGAGAGGCTGCATGCTGGGGGGTAAACCATAGATGCCATTTGGGTCTCCCTGCAGCGACACCTCCGCCAGACGCTCGCTCAGCCTGCTGATCTTGGGATAGGGATCCATGTACGGGATGTCGTCCAGCTCCTGCAGACTGCTGTTCGACTTGCCGGGCGTCCTGTTCTCCCTCTCCGCCGCCGTGGACTCCTCTAATTCGTTACTGGGCGTTTGAACTCTGGCTCTCCTTGTATCCACCAGTGGGGTTTTCGGACGCATGGGCAGCACCTCCTTCACCTGGGTGCTGTACAGATCCGCCGTGGGCGTCTTGCTGCGGAAGAGACCGCTGCCGACAAAGTTTTTCCGCAACTTGGCCACACTGCCCACCTGGTTGTTGGCCGACTGTTCAGGCGGCGTTCGCTGAATCTTCACCGCCGTCGGCGTCGTCTGGCTGCACTCCTTGAGCAGCTCCACCACATAGAAGTGCGGCTTGTTGCGCACATTCAGTCCATTGATTTCCAAGAGGACGTCGCCCTCCATCAGCTGAGTGCAGCAATTGCGATCGAGGATCTTCTTCACAATCTGACCGCAGGCGGAATCGGCGATGGTGAAGCCAAAGCCCATGGAGCCCTTCATGATCGAGAAGGTGTAGAGCTCGGGCTTCTTCATCAGGATGAAGCCACAACTCGCCTTCTTGGCTCCCTCGCCGGACAAGTCCAGGAAATTGTAGTTGCCGTCCATGTTCAAGCGTCGCTGCTTGTCCGCATCCCGTCCGTCCACCGCCATGGTGGTCACCACCTCGTTGTTGGGATCATTCGGATCGAAGGGCAGCGGGTAGCCGCGACACACCTCCAAGGAGGCCCTTTCTCCTGGCAGAATCGACTGGAATATGTTGACCATGTCGTGGTGCGTGTAGCCCAGCACACAGGTGTCGTTCACGTAGACCAGGACATCGCCCGTCTGCAGCTGACCATCCAGCCAGGCGGGACCGTTCGGCACCACCGTCTTGATCTGCAGGAACTCCTCCACATCCCCGCCAGCAGCGCTGCCGTCGCTGCCCACGATGGTGAAGCCCAGTCCACGCGATGACTTTAGCAGCGTGGTGTTGACCCGCTGGCCCTGCAGCTCGGCGGGATTGCGGGTGAACTTGTAGGGCAGCTTCATGGGGGCCTCTTCCTGCTCCGGATCCTCCTGACTTTGCTCCTCCGCCGCCTGCGTGGCCAGTGTCTCTGGCAGCACAGTGGGCGTTTTGGAGCGCTGTTCCTGAAGCTGCTGCTGCTGTTGCAATTGCTGCTGCTGTTGCAACTGCTGTTGTTGACTCTGCTCCGCCGCCCGTCGCTTGGCCTCCAGCACTGGGTTCTCGTACTGCGTCCGCCGGTTCACATGGTCGATAAAGTACATCCCGTACATGGAGTCCTCTATCTTCTCCCAGCCGTAGGGCAGCTCGTCCTCGCAGCAATCCTCTAGGGATTTCTTTTGATACTTGGAGAGTCGCGGATCCAGCCAGTGGGAGGTTCCGGTGTTGTGACTGCAAGGGAGGGGATTTTAGATTAGTCATTGATCATTTTATTTAATTAAATGTTTAAGATCGATGTGGATAATAACATTTTGTTTTGATACTGACAACATTTGTGCTTTTACGGTTTTAAAGAGCAAGTCCTCTCAATTCAAGAAGAAATGTTCTCAATTCAAGAACAAATGTTCTCAATTCAAGAACAAATTCCCCCTTTACAAGTTTTACTCACTCAATGAAGTACAGTTCTCCGCGTTCCGTGTAGGCAGTCTCCCATTTGGGTGGCAGGGGTCCCAATCCGTCGCCCGGATCATCGTTGTTCTCGTGGTTCTGGTGCTGGGCATCTCCAGCTCCGCACTCGCTGCCCAGACTGCTGTCCCCCGTTTCGCCATTGTAGTAGGTGTTCTGCAGCAGGTTCTCTGTAAAATATAGAGTGAAAACCCCAATCAGTGCATCATCCATGTAACATACTCGTAAAATCGTAAAAATCAATCACCAAACCCAAATCGTTCAATGAACTCCACACTCGGCAGGTGGAATTTTGCCAAAACGAGTCACGGAACTGGTGGAGTTTGATGCTCAGCCAGCCGCAAATAGTTTGGTGTGGTCTTTTGAAATCGAACCTCATACAAAAGCGAACCCCAATCCCTAGTCCGCATCTCCTGCCACTGGCCATTCCCCGCCAGCTCTCGTCGGCAATCCGGTGAAGCGTAAAGCGTTTTCGATTGGGGCAAGCCAGAATAATAATTATTATTAGCAGTTGGCAGGCTGGCTCTGGTCAGACGGTGACCTACTTTTCTGGACCACGGCGATAATGGGACGAGATGGCCACTAAGCACTAAGCACTCTCAGTCCAGTCCCCCACTCAAGTCGGATGAGTAATGGGGAAATTTTAATTATGGCCAAAGCGAAAGAAGTAAATGAGTGGCCTATGCTTTCAACCAAGGCCGACGTGATTTCGCTTGACAAGCCGTTGCGAGATGATCGAATGATAAGCCCTAGCCATGAGTCAGGTTTCCTCGGAAATCTCTTATGAAGTAAACATGTAAGAATTAAAACTCTTTTTATGTAAACATAGTTTTGGGTAAGGTATATTGTCATCAAATAACATTTTTACATTACCAAAAAAAATATTATTAAAGTATGTCATTGATAAAATATTCTAGAATATTAATAGCAAAGATTTTTAAATATTTGGTATTTCTACTATACAAAAAAATCATTTAAAATATTAAAATAAAATATAACACAGATAGAATATTCAGAAATATTTGTGAAAAAAAACTACGACCTAAAAATTAAGAACTATTTGCTATACAAATATTATAAACTTATCCCAAAGATATGATATTCTGGACACATTTTTTCTCTTTGACAGTTTGCATTATAGAAATAGGCCTAAACCTATGCTAAATTATGCTTCGATGCTCATTAAAAAATGGATTATGTAGACCACTCGTCGTTAACCCCTTTTGAGGTGCATGCCCCAGCCCAGATATATATAAGCATATGCATACATCCAGCGATAAAGCCATGCGAACAGGGCTAATCGAATGTCGGGACTGTTGGAGAGCGAAAAAATAGACCCACCTGAACATCATTCAAAACATATTGCGAATCATTTGCATAGGAAGATGAATATTTATGGCAGACACTTCCAATTGGAACACGGAAAAGGGGGAGCGAAAGGGCGGGCAGGTGACACATCTTTAAACGGTAAAAGCGCCATCGTCTCGTGTTTGCATTTGGGGCTGAGGTAGTGTGACAGAAACGGCGAGAAGCTCGTTTGAATAAGTACAGAGAAAGAAATAAGACTCTATATCAAAATAGTATTTGCAGGTCAACTAAATATTCCCACACAATATGATTCGAATTTGGAATGATTCGAAACATTTATTACAGTGTGATTGGAATGATTCGAAACATCTAACACAGTAGTAGTATGATTCGAATGATTTGAAACACCTTTTACTGTGTGATTCAAATGATTCGAAACATCTAACGCAGTGTAAATCATAGTAGTATTTAAAGTAGATACTTACATTCTTCAATTTAAAATTTTAATAGTATAAAACGATTTTAAAATATCAATAAATTACATGATTTTTTTTTTTTTTTGCGATATTTATTATTAATATTATTTTGGTATTATATTTCCTTAAACCTCCTAAATAGTGATAAATAAAATTAAAGATTTATCCCAAATTTCCCTGCGTGCAGTCCACATGTTTGTGTTGGTGGAGTCTGCAGAATCCATAGAATGCTGAAGAACCTGGTTCCGAGAGAAGGGAGAAGGAACGGGGGGTAAGGAGATTTTTCAGTACGGAAGTTGTTGGCGGCACAGTTTGCCTTGGCCTCCCATCACCACCCACCCATCCACTTTGTTTTCCTTTGCCGCTTCGTTCGCAACCTCACTTGCTTGCATTGTGTAAATATTTGTAGAATGCGAGAGCGAGAGGGCGTATTTGATCAACAGATGTAGCACAGAAATAATGCTCACAGCTACAGCTGAATGTGGAATGAACCAGGGCTGCGAGCGCAAACTAGAATCCGAACTAAATGCTGTTTACCTTTCACCCATACCAATCCGGCTTTACTTTCCATGGGTCTTCGTTTATCTCGTGCTATTGGACAAATATAAAAAATAAATATGTAGCACACGTTGCTCCAAATCTGCTGGACATGTTTTCTTATCTGCAACTTCTCGATAAGAAATGCAAATATTTTCCGTTCTAATGAATTACACATATAAGATCGCGAAAACAGATGATGCCAAGATGGTTAGGAAAAGTATAAGGTAATAATGAATTGAAAATCTCTATAGATAATTTTTTTTTTTTGGAAGAAAGGCTTCTTCCTTAAAAAAACAGCCCTGCTCAATCAATAAAAATTGCTCGCTCGCCCAAAAAGATCGCATATCTTGAATGGCAGTACGAAAAGTGACTCATCTGCTGGGAATGTTGGCCCGAATGGATCTCGGATTGAAAAAGAAGGAGACGAAAAGAGACAACGAGTATCCATTACTCATAATAACAGGGATTGCCGTAGTCCCAAGATGTTGGTAATGATTGACAAACGATTATTTTCCGAGATTGCGGCTAATTGCACACGAGATTCAAAGAGAAATTCGGGGAATCGTTTAGCCCAGATCATATCGAGACAGTTCAATCTGAACCCTGATCGGCAGTGGATTAATGCCTCGGTAAAAGTCTAAAAATAATTAAAACAAAACACAACAAAGAACAGGGAACTCTTGGCCAACATGTGGTACAATTGAAGCAGACACAAACAATCCCCGAAAATGTAATGTGCAGGCTACAAGTTACGTAAAGTCGAACCGAAATACCCGCCAGTTCATTGACTTTGACCCAAATGGAAAACAAAAGTCAAACGAAAAGCTGCGCACGCGCCTTTGTCGAGGGTCGGGGGGCGTGGCAGGTCGTGAGTGGAGTACCAGGGGGCGTGACGGTAACGGTGTCGAGCTCCCTAAGTACCCTCGAGTAGTAGTAAAAAAGTAGTAAAACAACCTTTACCTAATTGCCAATTTTCCCCATTCTGATTTCCTCTACATATCATTGTACTCTTCCTCTGATCCGTAAAAATGTTTGCAGATTTACATACTATTATACTTTTTTTTACAATATATCACTGGTTAGTTTTAAATCGTTTTAAACTAGATTTATAAAACTCCAAATTATAGTTAAAGATTTTAAGCTATATTATATTAAATTTCTAAATTAAAAGATATTTTTAAATGTAATTGAAAGGTTATGATATTACTGGCTCTATAAAGCTCTTAACAATATTTAAATATTTTTTACTATTCGCTAACCCGACTTTTTTTCCAAAAACTATGTAGTGATCGGGTCAATTTTTTTTCTCTCTGCTGCTTTAAAGTTTATACATGTACATTTGGTTTACCCTTGTAAGTTGTTATTTGGATCGTGTTTTTTGGCACGATCTTATGAGAAGTTGACAAAAACAGAATTCAAGGAAATCGATTTCTAAAGTGAGAAAGTAAGGGAACCTCAGCTTTCTGTTATTATAACTAAGTATTTAGCCATAAAGAAGATTTGCATAAATAAATCCCTCTCAAAAGTGGTTTATTTTCTTGAGATTTCGCAGAGTTTATGAGTTAATATCCGGGTTCTGTTATATTTTTCTCGAGTACAAAGAACTTAAAAATGCTAAAGTGAAAGCCCCATGTCGTTCCAACTTTAATTTGTATAATTCCCGAGTAACGTCAACATAAATTAAGCAGTAATGAGATGCGTGTTCCGCCGCTTTCGTTGCCGTCTGGACCGCTAGATTTTGCTGCTGTGGCCAATGCAATTCCCCTAGTTACGCAATAAGCACTTCAGATGACTCCAAGTCGTGGCTCAGTTTTCGCAATTTACTTGCTGTCCGAGTTTGCTTTGTAGCGGATCCATTGAATGCTCCCCGACAATTAGTTCGCCCGCGTTTGGAATGCAGGGCCCTTCTGGCAGAAGAACTGCCTCCAAAGACCATTCCACTCAATTGATGTCATCGAGTAGTCTGAGTTCCTGCTCCCCTTTAACACATAAGTCTACACAGAGAAAAAATTGTATATGAAATAGGATCATATTAACCTTATTTCATATCAATAAAAAGCCGATATGATTAATGTCAAATTTATGATTCAATCATATCAATTTAATATTTTATCATTTCATAAAAGTTATAAAAAATACTGTTTAAAAATACCAAATGTAGTATTTTTTAAACAAATCTTGTAAAATAAGATATCAAAATACCATATCAAAATGATACCAGCACATATCAATTTGATCTTTTGTCAATTTTTTTCCGTGAACGTCTTTGTTCTCTCAGGAAAAAAGGGGACGGCCCTCTGTGTGTCATTTGTGACGACTCCTTCACGGGCTCCCTGCTCCGCCTAATGATAGCATTTGGCTTTGCTGCTTCGTTAACCTGGCTTACTACACATGGCACGCCATAAACTAGAGTTACCCTTCTGCTGTCGCAATCAAGAAATTAATAATCGCAGCATGTGATGCCGGGAGGAGCAGAACTTGAACTCCAACGCCACTGCCTTTGCTGCTTTTCCTGCTTTTGCTAATTGCCACTGACGTGAGGCGTAAATGATAAGCAAAAGATACAATGTAAGGTGTGTGGAATGGTGAATAGATTTAGATCCAGGTGGGTGAGTTTCGAGCTGCCGAGTTCGTTGCCACCACTTGAGTTCCGAAGTTCATTGAAACTCCTGGGAATCCTGGCTCCGAAATTCCACCCCTTTCTCGCATTCATCTAATGAAATCCACTAATTTAGTTGCTTAACTCGGGCCCAAAAAAGCGTTAACCACTTAACAATGGGACCAAGCCAAGCGGCAAACGCTTAACAGATGATTCAGATACATACTAACCACCTAGTATCTTGCCCAACTTCCGAAAGCGATTTCCCATCTACACCTAGATGGTGTTGTCCAAAAAATAAATATAACGAAACGAGTGTGAGGGTTGTGTGTTTTAAATGGGAGCTCTGTGAAACTTGAAGAGTGTTTACAAACGCTAACAACTTAGTTTTGATCTTTTAAGGTTATGAAATTTTTAGATATCATATGAACTCGACTATCTTAACCGCAGGTTATTCAAAAATCCATTAGTTTATCGCAAATATGGGTATAGTTCGCTCTAAACGCTCGACCAATAATTTGGCTGAACATTTTAATTTAATGGCCCCAATCACACCTACAAGTTTAATGTCGCTGGGGTATGGTATTAAATTCCCACTTGATCTAGACCGGCAATTATATGAGTTAAGTCAATCAGCGACACAATCGAGGTTACCTAAATCCCCTCCACCTTTCCACTCGTCGACTCTAAAAGAAACCAGCTTTCTGGGTTTCATTCATGAATGTCGTCTTACGATAATTCATTCGAGCGACGAAACAATGCAGCTTGGGTTAGATTTAGATGGCAACTGGATCGACTGGGTTCATGGGGCTTCCACTGTTTTTGCGAGAAAGTGATGACGGGTGGATTAAATGAAACGGGAGTAGAGTAGAGTACTTAGAGGGTGAAACCGAGTGTAATATTGAAAGTGTAGCACTTAGTCCTCTAAGAACTGGCTAAGAACGGAAGACCCACAAGAAGAAGGTTAACAAGAAGTGGGTTTTGGTTTACAAGCGAAACATTTGTAGCCTTTCTTCGTCTTTGGCACGTGGCTGTCCGAAAAGTTCCACCCGCTGTTTCAGTACTTTGTGTTTACTTTTTCGTTAACCACCCGCTGATAGCAGACTAATTTCATTCCACTACACAAGTGCATTTCAAGTTGAAATTGAAACCGAAACGAAAACGTAATTGAAACCGAAAACCAAAGTGGGAGTGTGTGTTTTGCTTTTTTGGACGAATCACTCGCTTTCAACCATGTGGGGGCGGAAATGAGTCACTTGAGACGAACGCCCTAAATTAGGTTTAAGAGCTGGCCCACAGCAAATTAATTTTAATATTTTATGAGGCGCAACGAAAATGGAAATTCGATTTGGAGCACAGGTTCTCGGGCAACCACACATCTAGCTCTCTGCATAATTGATAGCTTCATGCGACAATAAATTTGAATTAACATGTTTGAATAATAAATATTAGATGATAAAATAAAGAGAATTTAGTGTGCTTAAGATCATGTATAAACATGTGATTTGGGATTTAATGAAAAATATATTTAAGTAAAATATATGAGTTATTATTTTAACTTGTTTTACCTTTTCATATAATATTAATTTAATTCAAACATGTTATTGCCTTTCAGTTTAATAAATTTAACACTAGATAATTGAAATGATTTTTGGAATTTATCAACATCATATCAAATGTAGTAGTCACAAAAAAACTGTGGGAATATTGAAGAAAAAATGCTACAAAATCAATATAACTCAAAATATATTTTTCTCTCATGCTTTCAACAATAGGACGAACAAATATATGAAATATTTTAGCAGAAAATTGCATTTTTCATATGTTTAACCCTACAATTTAAATTAAATTTTCTTCCTTACCCTTGCTGCCCTTCAGAATGCTGCTCGGAGGACCATTTCGTCCGGTTCCCGGGCCTCCTCCGTTGACTCCATTGCTCCCGCTACCGCTGCCAATGCCATTGCTCGGCAATCCGGAGATGAACTGATTATGCACCGACATCTGGCTGTTCAGCGAGGAGGTGCCACTCAGCGAGGCGACATCCTCGCGCGAGGCGGAACTCGCCCCGATGGCTGAAGTCGGTACGACGGATTTCTTGAGTGCCGGCGGCGGTGGCGGGCGTAGATGGTGATGATGATGGCCAGCTGGTGGCGCTAGACCCAGAGACTTGTCCCCGTTCCCATTCCCGATCCCCAGGCCATTGCCAACCACATCGGAACCTGAGTTTAAGCCAGCTGACAATGTCTGGGAAACTGCCGCTAGTTCGCCGGCATCGGCGGCATTATCGTCCACGTTGTCGCGGCTGCAATTGAATTTTCTGCTGCTTCCGTTGGCAAGGCTAGAATTTAGATTCGAGTTTCCGTTAAATGTTGCAAAACTGGTCGGAGCAGCGGCAACAGGATGTGGATGTGGATGCGAGTGGTGGTGCTGTTGGTGGGAAGCATTCAGAGGCGCCAACTGCTGCGGCTGCTGTTGCTGTTGATAGAAGTGATTGCCGAAGAGCTGTTGATGTTGCTGCTGCTGCTGTTGCTGTTGATGTTGCTGCTGCTGCTGTGACTGTTGCTGCTGGTACATTAGGTAATCGGTGGGCGATTTGGCGATTGCCACGCCCCTGGCTGCCACACCTGCTACTCCGCCGGCTGTCGACGTTGTCGTGGCCGTGATTATTGGCATTTTAAGCTTTAGCTTCTATCACGAATTGTTCTCAAAACGATCTACCAACGACTTGCGTTTTTTCCAACCATTGCATTCGAGTCTCGTTATTTAATACTTTTTTGTTGGTTTTTCTTGTTTCGGTTTCGCTTTGCTTCGCGCTTGTTTGCGGGAATGTTTAGATAAACTTTGAACGCTTCTTCATTTTGCCGTTTTATTAATTCATTTGTCATTGAGCCTCCATTCCGGTTTCGGGAAGCTGCAAAAACAGAACAATCAAAAGAGAAACCATTAATTAGCAATATGCAAAGTAATATAAACAATTACCGAGTATATAAACAATAGAATAGTTAGAGCCACCATAACGAAACAATAAAGAACGCTACAGTTGGGATTTGCGTCGTTAGGGTGCAACTATTCATTTTATAAAGGTCTAAATCCTAACGAAACGATTTTTATGTATTATTTATTTCAATATTAAATATCATTAAAAATAAACCTTATTTATCATGAAATGTTTTTTTAACCATCGTTTGTTCTCTTACTTACAAAATAAGGAAATGTTCCCTTGTTTTTTAAAATATGAAAAATAAAATGTTAGAAAATTATTGCCCAAGGAATATCATTTATTTGGTTATATTTTTTAAAAGTTCCCTAAAATTCTTTAAGAAAAATTTTCCCACAGAAACTGAAATAACTGAGAACCGTAGTATCCATTAACGTTCTCGGTTTCGGTTTCGACCTTCAACTATTTTCGCAATTTAAACTGCGTCGCCTAAGATGCTTTAAAATCATCGTCGAATACTTTGAATATCTAACATTGTTTGGACCTCAAACCCCGCTCTTCTCCTCTTAGCCAAGTTCCAAAGCCAACTATCCAGTTAGACAGCTCCGGGCCAGACAAGCTCATTGTTCGGCGGCCAACTCCATCCAGACTGCAGTTTGCAAGCGGTGCCAATCAACAGATTGTTCAGTTAGGCTTGTCCCGATCCCCTTTATATACCCTCCCCATTTTTATTCCCCATCATTGTTGACATTGCAATTTTACAGAGGCTTGCTTCGACTTTCCCATGACAGACGTATAATTATAATTATTTTTCTGTGCATTCCATGGCAAAGTTTTTCTTAAATTTTCGCCAGTTAAAGCCATTTTTTGCACTCTTCAAGTGCGTTTAATAAAAAAGAGTAAACCAGCTCGGTTAATTTGGATTTATATCAAAACAAAAACTTTCTTTGTTTAATTTGTTTGTAGTTAAACTTCGTAGTGAACTGGTTTAAATACTATTTTCGTTTTAAGAGGAGATTGAACCAATTTTCCCAACTCTCGCTGCTATTAAATATATGTATTTATAAATATTTAAACAAAATCATGGTTTCCCCGAGAGAAATATGAAAACGTTGACTCACGACACACACAATTATGAGCGAGGGGAAAGGAAAAGAATAAGAAAATTAACTGTGCGAAAAAAGGGGCATCAAACACGGCAGCAACATAAAATTCCTCAAGCGAAAAATTTACTCCAATGAGAAAAAAGGCAGAAGACGATCGACGGAGTCGATGGAGGGCAGAAGGAGTACGATACGTTGAGGCATTAAAAAAGAGCTGCGGGCACCGCCAGCCAAGAATTCCAGAAACGACAAGCAAAACAACAACATCGGCGAGAAACGAGTTTTTTAGAGCATGCCACCAGATCGCCAGAAAACCGAAAACTCAAAACTGAAAACCGAAAGGCAACCCCCACAAATACACAAAGGGAAAATAATGGTATAGGTTCTAGCAATGCGATGTCCTATAAGTTTAAAGTACGCTTTAGGATACAAAATGTTTCAAAAAATCGAAAATACGCAAAAAAAAATATAATTAAAAAATTTATATAAATGAATAGAAAATATTTTTGAAGGGTTACCAATTTTTGTTTTATTTTTACTACTTTAATGAAACTTGTTTTTTAACTTAAGCCACAAGTTTGTAAGATCTCTTTAAGTGGTTTATAAAGTTAATTAAATTAAATCCTAATATTTGAACACAATTTTTCTATTGTTTCGAATATCAAAGTTAGGAAATTCTGAAGATTTAAACCAGCGGTCGGCACACTCATACAATGACTTTTTGTTTTAGACTTGTGTGAGTAAATTGCACGGGGCAGCTCATTAGTGTGTGTGTGCAGACCGCTGTTCTACAGTGTACGTGAGAGGCAGAGGATGGGCAGAACAATTTCCTATGCTCACTTAATAGGGCGCTGCCGACCGCTGATTTAAACTATAATTAAGTAAAAACAAACCAAAGGATCTTTTCTCTCTCTGTACGAACACGTAACAGGAACGATCTGCTTCTGCTGGTAGCGATGGTGGTTGATTCACTTGCCACAAAGAGACCCAAAACAGAGACCTTTTCGAACCGCAAATGTGCCCAGCCACCTGTCGTTTGGCGGACAGCGAAAACTGCATGGAGCATTAGAGAAAAGCCGCGGAAGGAGCGAAAAGTAAAGTTAAGTAAACCGAAGGCAGGGAAAGGCAGGGCAAGAAAGGAGGAACGGGGCACTTTCGACGACCAGGCGGCGCACGACCAGAAGAAATACCGAGTGGCAATCAACAAGGGGAGCGGCGACTGCAAACCAAGTGAAAAGCGTATAGTTAAGCCCACAATTTCACTCCATGGGGAAAATTCATCATCTGCGTTTATGGCCGCCTGAGGTTTTCTGCGAAGCGAGTGCAGTTGGGTGCAGTTTGGATGCAGATCCAAAACAGCTTGGTGGCACTTTGTCAAGAAATGCATCGTACTTTATTTATTTTTCCATTAGAGTTTGGGAAAATTAAAATGGAGTTTAAAACATTTTTAGCACTGGTATTAAAATTTAAAAACTTAAGTTTATACCCAAAAATATTTCTAATTTATTGAAAATACAATTTAAAAATGTTCTTTATAAACAGATAAGAACTAATATACTAAGATATGCAGGAAAAACTCATAAAATTTCGGTACTTCCAGGAACCAATTTAGAAATCGTTAGAGATTTCTGGGAAACCCCGATAATGGACATTTGCAATTTTATAAGTCTTATTTACAGTGCCGTTATTTTAGATTATTATTACTTCCTTTAATACAATCGAAATTTTTTGAAATTTTACTTTTATGATAAACTTATTTTTGGTAGGCCTAATTAGTTATAAATACTAACAATAACAAGCAAAAATCGTTAAGCAAAGTAATCAGCAATCGCGGTTGTCAACTTTCAACGCTCGAGTGCCAGATACATTAGCAAATATTTATCTTTTCAAGCACGCCTCGCTAATTGCCATCGATCAGAGATAAACTTTCTATCGAGTGGTGGTCAATGCCAATGGCAAATATTGGAAAAATGTCAATGAGGGAGATAAAAACCATTTTCAGTCGCTTTCAAAATTCGCACCTCTTTTGGGTTTGTTTATTTGTTTGGCTCGAAAACGGGGTCCTAAAACGATGATCGTCGGGGGGCACTTTCCATTTTCATTCCGATTTTGATGTATTTTGAGTTGAGGTTTTTCTTCGAAAACGCGTTTTTCAAACACACACATACTGTGTTTATACGATGCCGAATTCACGCTATCATTTCACGCTTTCGGCCGATTCGTGCTTGTATAAACGCCATTTCGTGAATTCGGCAACACACGAAAGTTGACTATGATTTCAGCCCAAAAGCGTGATTTGGTGATATGCAGTATGGTAACTCTGTAAAAAATTATCGACGTTGCCAGATCGCTAGAAATTGAAGGCCTTTTATAGGCTATATCTCTAATCAGTGGTATTAAAAATAAGATATTTTTGCTGGTCCGGCATCCCTATCAGCTGAGAGTGAATAAAAGCATGAATTCTCGGCTGTCGTATAAACAGGGGTTATTTCTATTTCGCGCTTTCAAGAAATCGTGATTGCTATCGTATAAACATAGTAACACACTAACACGCACACTTGTCAACACTGCGATGCGGTGGCACTTGTTAACTGTGATATTATGGCCAAGTTTCAGCTTGTTATGGGCCAAAAACCTCCTGGAAAACCCGTTGGAATCGTCGCGCGACGTTCCACACCTGCGATACTGCGATACCTGCGACGCCGAATAAAAAAACGGGTTGCTCACTAATGGCTCGTCTCGTTTTCCATTAAACGCAGCATTAAATTGCAATTCGATTTTCCCGCAACGCGAACCGCACTCCACCGACTATCGAAAACAAATGAAAACTGAAAAACTGAGGTGGCGCGCCGAGTTGACTTGGAAAACCTGTTGCTGCTAGGCCCACGCACACAAAGGTATTTGCACACCGACAACAAAATATAAATGCACTCTTTGTTTGTCACTAGAAAAGCACTGGAATGGTTTAATATTTCACTTGTTCGGCATTGGTAAACCTCTTATTAAACGATTGTCCCAACTTAATTTACAAATAAACGTAGGAGTTAATTAAAAAACGCGAAACGAAAAACAAAACAGAAAACAAAAATAACGCGACGCTCAACAAGGTTGCGTGCCTGGCAGTTATCGACTATCGGCTATCGGTGACCATTCACCACGATGGTGTGACCACACACCCGATAGGCAAAACTTGGCGCCTTCTTCGATTTCCTATCGTTATATTCAAATTCAAAATGAAAATAGCAAGCCCTTACATATTTTTCAGTTGCAGAAAGTGTAGCACATAAAATTAAAAAGTAAATAAAAAAGTAAACAGCAAAATTATTAGTGAAAACCGTTTGGAAGTGCTGTTTAAATTAAATAGTTATTAAAATTAAAAACCATGGAAGTTGGGAGTAAGAAATGCGTAGAATATATCCTATCTTTTCGTTTTAAACCTCATACCCTCACCAGTTACCCTGAACAACGAACTTGAGACTCAGATTTCGGAAGCCTTTTGCATCTTTGACACGCATGGTGATAAATATATTGACACCCGAAATGTGGGCAACGTCCTCAGATTTTTGGGCTGCGTTCCCACCGAAAAGGAGGTCGAGGAAGTTATTAAGGCCACCGAGTCCACGGATTACCCAGGGGAGACCCATATTATCAAATTCATAGGCCATGTCTCCCAGCTGCTAATGGACCGCCAGTAAGAAATGTTTATTAGGATTTTATAAAACTAGTTTCACTTGATTTTAATCCCAGAATGGAACCTGCGTCGGCTGAAAAGTTGCTGGAGGCCTTTGAGATCCTGGATCCAGAAAACAAAAAATTTCTGACCAAGGAATATTTCGGGAAACTGATGTCGGAAGAAGGCGAACCTTTCACTCAAGAGGAACTAAATGCCATGTGGCCTGTGGCCATTGCCATTGATCCCATCACTGGAACTGAAAACGTTCCCTATACCTTCTACATCAATCAACTCAGGGTGAGGCAAAAATTTTCCTATTCATATACTTTTAATTTCGGTTTTTAATCTACAGCACAAACCGAAAATCTACGAAATCGCCGAGGTTATTAAAGAGGAATTGGCCCAAGTTGAAAGGGAAAAGGGCAAGAAACCCCCACAAACTATGTTTTCTTAAAAAAATATTTTGTTTCGATGTCTTCAAAAATTAAATTGTTTATACATTTTTGAATTGTATAACCTATTTTCTTGGTCTCTCATATTCCACCGTTCCACATTTCGAACTAGATGGTAACTCTGGCTAGTAATGGACCAACAATACATTAAAGAAGAATAACCGATAGTATCGTATAAATTCTATTAAATTTGTTCAATCATTATTTTATATGTTAAAGAAGGCTTAATATGGTTTAATTTTTACTTCAAGGACCATGATATATTTAAGTAAAGTCCCATTGCTCTCATTTTTTATTTCTTAATTTATGTGAAAGGGTTCTTAAAAACTATCGGCTGTTCTAACAGCACCCAAAGGCTTAATCGATAGTTTATAGCTACTTTTCCAGCGCTGAAACCACCACCAGAAAAACACGTCAGCTTTTCACAGCCATTCGGAAAAGAACACGTCAGCAGAAAGGAAAACCAGTTGGTAGTGGGTCGATATTGCAAGGTGGATGAGAAAATTGCGTGAGACGGAGCAAGAAAAGCCCGAGTCGGAGGCGATGAAGAGGTCCAAACCCGCAGAGCGTCCCAGAAGCGCAGTCGAAGCACAAGAGACGACAACCTAAGATAAACAAGTTAACAAGTTCAAGTTAAATCACGGATAAGCCATGCAAATCTAAAAGTGCAGAGGCAGCAGTTTATCATTTAGCCCCCAATCAGTTATTACCATGGCCCCCACAGCGAGTACAGTGCTCATTGCCGTGCCGCGGACAGCAATCACATCGAATAGTCTGCCCAAGCTGAGGCCCGCCCCCTTGACGGCGGCGCTGCTAAAGGCGGCGGCCACGCCCTCCGCCTCGCCGACGCCCTCGAGCTCGGGCTACGCATCCTCGTCCAACATGGAGGACGACAGCCCGGCCGCCTCGGCGCCCAAGGCCAAGAAGCGTCGCCTGGACCATCTCACCTGGGAGGAGAAAGTGCAGAGAAAGTAAGTAAAAATCATATCATTCAATCATATCATTTTGATATCAATAAAGTCTTTTTTTATATTATCTGCTCAAAAAGTACCAAATTTGGTATTTTTAATGATATGATCAAATATCATGTTGATATGTTTGAATCATAAATTTGACATAAATCATATCGGCTTCTTATTGATATGAAATAAGGTAGAAATAACCCTATTTATTTATTGTTCTCCTTACTAAATCCTCTTAAAATCCCCTACAGGAAGCTAAAGAACCGCGTGGCCGCCCAGACATCGCGCGACCGCAAGAAGGCGCGCATGGAGGAGATGGACTACGAGATCAAGGAGCTCACAGACAAGACGGAGATACTACAGAACAAGTGCGACAGCCTGCAAGCCATCAACGAGTCGCTGCTGGCCAAGAACCACAAGCTGGACTCGGAGCTGGAGCTGCTGCGCCAGGAACTCGCCGAACTAAAAGAACAGCAGCAGCAAAACACCCGGAATATCAACAGCAGCATCAGCATCAGCCAATCCAACGCCTGCGCAGGCGCTGAGGGCTGTGCGTCCACACACCTTGGATCTGCAGCATCCAAAGCTGACCCTCTGCCGCAGGGTACACAACAGGTGGACACACAGTCGTCAGCGCGTCCGCTGGCGGAGCAGCTGAGGAGCAGCAAGAGCCTGGCCTCTCTCTGGAAGGTTGTGGCCCTCTGCCTACTCTACAAGACCTGCTTGGCGACGTCGACGAGGAGTTCGACGTCCGGCGGCTCGAGGAGCTGGCCGAAAGTCTGCTCGCAGATATCACCACAGACCTGGAGGCAGGCGCTGGAGCGGGCTGCCCAGCTGCTGCCCAAGATGCAGGCGACGCAGAGCGACTGCCTGGACCAGTGGTGGGGTCCGCAGCAGAGTGCCTGGAATCCGACGGGCATAGAAGTGATGGCGTGAAGGAGGAGACGGAACAGGATGAGCACACAATCAGCCTGAATGTGCAGGTGTTGGAGATGAATGGAAACCCACAGACAGCAGCGCCTCCCTCGACGACAGCCACCATCAAGGCGACAGCGGCCGCCTCCCTGCTACAGGCCACCCCCGATACAGTGTATGGCACGTACGATGCCAAGACAAACTCGATCACCATCGTCATGGACGGCGATGCGGTGCCGGTGAACGAGGCCGTGGAGGAGATCTACTGCGACGGCGTTTCCGCTGGCGACGACGCGACGGACGTGATCATGAAGTGTCCGCCGCCAGCGACGTCGCCGTCACAGGTCTACCTCAATGTGGTGAACGCCGGCGACGACTCGGACGACGACGAGAGCAGCAGCTTCGATCCCATCGAGCGCTTCCTGCGTCCGCGCGTCAAGGCGATCTCCCCGCTGGCCAAATCCCCCGCCTTGTCCCTCCACTCGGCCACCTCGGACCACGGATACGAGTCCATCCTGGGCTCGCCCATGTCCACGGCCCTCACTCTGCCCACGGACGAGGAGGACTTCCCGTGGGAGAGCAACTTCGACGAGCTGTTCCCCAGTTTGATCTAAGTTATGTCTCTCTTGTATCGTTAAGTTTGGCTGGCCGCCGCTTTTGCTTAAGTGTCTTAGTTGATAGGCTGTAAATAAGTTCTTAGTCGAAGGCTTTATAAATGATATTGTAGTTCGAGGCGCTAAGCTTAGCTGTAGGTTTCCATTTATGTTTAACAATCTCTAACCACATAGGCTTACGATTACTTGTATTGTGCTCAAAGAATTTGCGAAAACATTCGAGAAAAAAAAAGATAATATATTCAAAATATAAACCAAACCAAACCACAACTACTATTTGTTTTTGTTTACTGAATTTCTTCTAGGTGGAAACTGAACTTTGGACGGTGCGTATGATAAAATTGGTAATCACGCCACTTTCTTCAAATCACGCCATATTTTCTGTCGTCATTGCTGCGTAGATTGTGGGTCTTTAAATGTAATCCCATGAGTCATTTCCCCCTAATTACGTACTATGTGTATTATGAGACTGCGCATCACTGAAGTTGAATGACTACAAGTAATACAGATAGATGAAATTAGAACAGCACTTGTTCTATGAAAAATATTATAATTACGTTCTTTAGAAACTGGGTTCGTTGGAAATATTAGTACCCATTTTAAAAGAAAAAGATTTATTGTGGGGTCTATAGTTTATAATCGATTGGTATTATTCAACAGCTATGTATGTATGACAGACATTCAAATTAAAGCTAAATATAGCATTTAACAATGCTGCTAAATGTTAGATTAAAAAAACATACATACATACTTATATATTAAATATTTTGCTGCATGGCTATAACGTGAAAATATTTAAAAAATGACATAGACAGTAAAATAAAGTAGATCTTTCTATAAGAGTTTTTTAAATATTAATTTTTAGTTTAGGTTTTTGATCCACAATAATCAAGTACAAAAAAATGGCATTTTTTGTCTAAAAAATGTTATAATATTTAAATAACAAAGTTTATTTTTTTTGTAGTAAGTAAATATTGATCCACCCTAGTAGAATACAAAATTCCAATTCCTTAATGAACTAGTTCCGAAAAGGTTGTTTATAAAATTGAACTAGTTTTTGGAACCGTGTGTTCTGTCTACGAAATTTGACCAAAACAAAACAATTTTAAATGCAATAGGCTCCCAATCTATTAAAATATGACGGAGCCAGCCAACGAGACCCCAGATGCGGTGATGGAATCACCCGCATCCCTGCCCATCGCCTCCCAGTCCCTGGACTCGGCGGCCATCGAAGATTTGGAGGAGGACAAACCGGGAGCCAAGGGAAAGAAGAACAAGCCGAAGAACCCAAAGGGTCGCCACTCGGAATCCGATGTGGGATCGGAGCTCAAGAAGCTGGCCCAGCGCAGGATCAACGTGGCCGGAGCACCGAAGATGCCGCTCAATGGCTATGTGAGATTCATGAACGATCGCAGGGAGGAACTGCGTCGGGAGCAGCCAACGCGCACTGCTTTGGAGCACACGAGGATCATCGGCGAGGAGTGGCACCAGCTGCCCGAGGAGCGCAAGGTGCCCTACATGGAGGCAGCCGCCAAGGATAAGGCCATGTAGGATCATAATTATACACACCTTTTACAACCTGGCACTCATTTAACTCACATATTTCCTTAGATACCAAGAGCAACTGCAAATGTTTCTCAAGGAACACCCCGAAATTGTGGCCAGAGAGCTGGCCAAGGCCAAAAAGGCCACCAAACTGGAGAGTTCGCCCAAGGAGAAGACGCAGAAGGGTGAATCCAGCTTGGGCAAGGCGAAAAAAACCAAGGCAAAGGCGGCGGCGGCGGTAAAGCGGCAGAGCGAGGATCCGGATGATGTGCCACTGGCCAAGGTGAAGCGGGCCCAGACTCCGCCGCCTGCTAACCCAACTCCTGCTCCCGTTCATCCCCCTCCGAGCAGCGTGGCTCCACCACCGGCAGCACCCGCACCACGACCCCTGCAGCCCGGCGAGATTCCCATCTACACCAACGAGTTCATCGAGCACAATCGCAGCACGGAGAACGAGCTGCGGACGCTGCGCAAGGCCAAGACCGATCTGGAGCAGCAGAACGCGGTGCTGGAGCAGCATGTGGACAACACCAAGGCCGGCTACGCCAAGGTGATGGGCGAGGTGACCGAGCTGATGGAGGAGAACCGCCGCCTGGAGTCTTATGTGCGCGGTCTGCGCCAGAAACTGGTGGCCGCCCTCGGCGGAATCTTGCTGCCTCCGCTGGAGCCCAGCGGTCCCAGTGTGGGCAACATTGACAAGTACATACGGCACTTGGCGGGACTCGTTAGCCAGCCAAATAATGTCACCCTAATCAAGGCTCGCGAAGCTCTGCGCAAGGTGGACACTAGCAGTCTGCTGAAGCCTTAAAAAGCCCTAGATATTAAAAAACATCGAAATTTCAATATTTAAATACTTCTCCCATTAAAAAAATCGATATTATCGAAACAATATTGTGCAAATATCTAAAATATCGATCAATTTCAAGCTCTAACCCCTTGAAGAATCGACATTCTTAAAAAACATCGACATTTCGATATTTAAATACTTTTCCCATCAAAAGCATCGAATTTATCGAAATAATATTGTGAAAATATCGATCAGTTTCAAGCTCTGACCCCTTGAAGATTCGACAGTATTTATAGAAAGCCTAGTTTTAAGTTCGCTTACATCCGTATTTATATTTTGTTAAATTAATCAACTAAACCCAAGGAAATCTTGTTTTACCAGTTAAGTTCCAATCTTTAGAACCTAAAACCCATTATCCTTACTATAAAATAAACTAAAAACCATAGATTTAAGAGCGCTCATCTGTGTATTTGAATTAACCCAAGGAAATCAAGTGTTGGCCAGTCATCCTATATCCTATATACCCTCGCTTAGTTATCGTTAGGTGCCTCGTTGCTAAGAGTGGAGAGGTTCCCAAAGCTGCGAAAAGCGGGAAGGCGAGGAGTACGGGGGACGTACGGAGTCCCTGGAGTCTTCAAGAGGCCATCGCTATCCACCGAGTTCTCCAACCGCGGGCTCTTTGCGCGACGATACCAGCAGTTGCGCAAAATATAGTAGCCCCCCATCAGCATGGGAATCACCATCAGCGGATGACAGGCTACGCCCAGCACAAACAGAAAGGTGGACATCATCAGGTTGATCACGGCCTCTGTGGAATCAGTTTGTTCACAAAAGGATCCATCAAGGATTCTACCCACTTACGTTCAACACTCCAAATGGTGGCCACTGTTGTGTAGATCGCATTCGATATGGTTTCCAGCACACCATATATCAAGTTTAGCAGCATTTTAATTGATTTATTTTCTGTATTTTCCCCGAGAGTGAAAAGTATAGCTCTGTGAAACCGAACTGAGCTGGGGAAAAGCCGAATCCTACGTCTCAACCTAAGGTTGCTATGAACCAATAAGGGAAATCAAGCAAACACAACCAAAAAGTCAACAAAATCATATGTACTTGCTTCTTGCAGCGAAAGGTTATTTTATTATTAAACAAAATAGTCGACGTTTCACTTCTCGTAAATAAACCAAAGCGTTTCTCTTAGTTGTTTTCGATTTTTTGTTTCTTAGGAACAGCAGAACTAAACAAAAATAAATTAAAACTTAAAAGAAAATCGTTTTCGTTTGATGTTTGTGGGTTTTTCAAAAATGATAAGTTCTAAATAATAGCATACACTTAAGGTTTTATAACAAAAATAATTTAATGAGATAATAAATCAAGGGCGCAGACTTCAAAAATATATATTCCATTGAGTTGGGGGGCCGAGGTCATGCAGGACAGCTGCTGTCCTGGTCGCCCCCCGATCAAGGCCATCACTAAGGTTGGTCCAACTCTCTCACAGCGTTTGGTAAAAGAATGAAAAACATTGTACAAAGGATCGCGATTGCGGGTAGTTCCTTCTTGGCTTGCTTCATCAATTAAAAATACGAATTGCCATTTGCATTTTGTTATTATTTTTAGAAATTTTTGTGTTCTGTTCTTATTGTTTTCAAATGTGTCTCGGGTTTCGAGCTCTCGAATCATCTGGTTAAAGTAATCAATTACTTTTCGTGTTAAGAGGGAGATACTGAATGTGTGTGTGGTGTGTGTTGTGTTGTGGTGGCGGGGCAGCTTCAAGAGAAATTTCAATTGGAATGCCAGATTCAATGAGGAAACTGATTGTGATTTTGGTTGGAGATTTTCAAAAACATTAGCAATTTTGAGCTGCATTCATCAGTGCTGCCGGCGCTTCTGTGGCGGTGTTTAAATTTTAAAGGAAACTGCTTATTCATATTACGGACATTCAGATATTGTAGGCAAACTCTGCTCATCGTTTGCTGTGGCGACGGTTGCTTGCGTTTGTTTTCCCTAATTCATATAAAGTATAATAATCTCAAACTTGTCGTCGCAGATGCAAATGCGAGGACGACGAGGACTGCTGCTGCTGCTGCTGCGGCGGCTGCTGTTGGCGTCAGGCATCCGTCCCGTTGTTGTTCAGGCCCACCGGCGACACGACCATCATGTTGCCCGTCTTGGGCGTGTACACGCTGGCATTGGGATCCAGCGTTGAGCCGTTGTTTCCGTTGGCGGCAGCCGCATTGGCCGCAGCCACCTGCAGGGCAGCGGCCACGCTGACGGGCACCATTTGCTGCTGGGAGCCGGGACCACCGCCTCCCTGCTGCTGATGTTGATGCTGCTGGTGTTGCTGATGTTGTTGATGCTGCTGGTGTTGCTGATGTTGATGCTGTTGGTGTTGCTGCTGCTGCTGTTGGTGATGTTGCTGCTGCTGGTGTTGTTGATGCTGCTGATGCTGTTGATGCTGCTGGTACTCCTGCGCAGCGCTCAGGCTGAGCATGGGCGAGGACGGCCCGGGTCCCGACTGCAGCGGCGGCGTGTCGTTCATGCGCAGCAAGCTGCTCGCCGGTCCATGCGGCCCGGTGTTCATGCACAAGTTGTCTGGCATCACGGCCAAAAGTTGGGCAATCTTTGCCTTGAGATCGATGACCTCATCCTCCTTGGAGCGACGATGGTCTGAAAGAGGGGATAAAATCAAATTAGCTACAGTATCGCCCGATTTTAGATCGCTACTCACTGTCAGATATTTCAATCTGGCGCTTGGCAGCGCCCAGAGCCGAGAACAAGTCCAGCTTGACTCTCGTCTCCGCGGAGAGATTCTTCTCCAGCGTTGCGTTCTTGTCCTGCATGGCAGCCAGGGCGTTCAAAAGCATCTCGGGGTCGGGCTGCGACGATTCGCGATTCCTTAGTTTCGCCTCCAGCATGCGGTACTACAGATATACAAGTAAATACATTTAATAAGGTAAGAATAATTTCAATTAGTTAAATTTTCTGCCCACCTCTTGCTCCACTTTGCGTCCGTGCTCGACGGCCAGTTGCTTGGCCTCCTCCGTCTGCTTGAGGTCGCCCCGCAGTCGCTTCTGCTCCTCATCCATCTGCTGGCGCCGCTGCTTGCACTGGGAGCTGCACTCCGGCCGAGCGGCCTTCTCCTCGGCCGCCTTGCGAGCCTTTTTCTCGTTGGCCAGCTGCGAGTCCAGGGATTGCTTCTGGCGACGCTCCTCGTTGAGCCGCCGCTCCACCGTCTGCAGATTGAGCATGTCGGCGTGCCGAGCGTTGTTCAGCTCCTGGATGCGCTTCTCCAGGTCGTCGCACTCCTTCTGCTTGGCCTGCAGCGTTGACTTGCTGGTGAGATTGGCGTCTAGTTTCTGGCGCAGTTCGTTTTCGATTTGCTTCATGTGGCTGATTTCAGTGCGATACTTCTTCACATCGGCCTCTAGTTTAAGACAGGTCTCACAGATCTTGGAGACCACCTTGCTGGCCAGGTTGGCGATGGCATTGCTCGAGGTGGAGCTGGCCGAGGATGAGACTGAGCTTGCGTCGTTATTGTTGTTGTTGGCCGTGTTCTCCTTGTCCTTTTCCTTCTGCTGCTGAGCCAGCTGCTGCTGATGGCTGTGATTGTCCTTTGCTGCATTATCCTTCTTGCCGCGATTGCGTCGACCTGGAAAGTGAGTTTCGGATTAGTTGTATATAACGCTTTATGATTTCCTTTTTGAGTTTACCCTTGGGTGCCTTTTCAGCAGGTGGTGCTGGCTCCACACTGGCCGTTTCCTCGACCTCAAGGTGATTGGCATTTCCGTTGGGAACAGCGTTAGCCGCCTTTTTGTCTGTGAAATGTGAAATGGAAAAATTAATAACCACATGTCATCTAAATAGTACATTAAATATATTGCATCATTAACATATCATCTCTCAAAGAAACATAATATTAATTTGAAAACATTTATATCTATGTCTAAAATATTACATACAATATTTGTCATATTTACTTTAAATATTTAACGTCATTAAAATCAAAGTTTAACATTTTTAAATCCACTATTTTTACATTAAATTTAATATTTTTATATTTATTTTTCTTTTTCATATCAATTGTATCTGTGTAAATTAATTTTAATTAATTTTTATACCCTTGTAGAGGGTATTATAATTTCAGTCAGATGTTTGCAACGCAGTGAAGGAGACGTTTCTGACCACATAAAGTATATATATTCTTGATCAGCACCAATAGCCGAGTCTATCTAGCCATGTCCGTCTGTCCGTCTGTCCGTTTCTATGCGAACTAGTCTCTCAGTTTTAAAGCTATCGCGATGAAACTTTCCCGAAAGTCTTCTTTCTATTGCAGGTAGTACATATGTCGGAGCGAGCCGGATGGGACCACTATATCTTAAGGCTCCCATAGGAATATTCAAACATATATAAGAAAATTCATTGTTACTTTGTAGGAAGTAGGCGTTTTAATTCTTGACTACTTAAAAACAAAATTCAAAAATAGAAACGCTGAATCTGGAATCCCTGGAACTGCACCGAGTGAGTATTATTTTATCTGCAAGAGTATATAAGCTTCGGCTGGCCGAAGGTAGCTTCCTTTCTCTCGAGCGAAATAGATTATTATTAAACACTTAATTACGCTGATTACCAAACGAAATCGATAAGATTAATAGCTATCTGGTTGCGCTTTTAAAAGCACTCAAATCTTAGGTGGGAACACCACTCACCGTGCTTTTCCTTGCCCCCCTGCTGCTGCTGTTGTTGTGGATAGTTGGTGCTACTATCCCAGTCTGACTTCTCCTTATCCTTATCCTTACTATTACTTGATGTAGCTGTTACTGTTGTGGTTGCTGTGGCAGCGCCGCTATCGACTTGGTGATAGTTGTTGTTGCTGCTGCCGCTGCTGCTGCTATTTTTACCCCCGTGTCGCGCTCCATTGTTGTGCTCATTATCGGCGGCGTCACCCTTGTTGCGATGCTTATCCTTGTCCATGCTGCGTCGATGGTTCCTTGAACCACCAGCGTGACCATTGGAGGTTGCTGAAAGGATATATTAATAGATCATTAAGTGCATGTTTATTTATACGCGTCGACGGTGGAACATAATTGTGTTTTATTGATTCGTGACAGAGGGAAGAGGGGACGTTATTAGTTGTTCGGGCGACCTCCTGCTGGCAATCGAAATTAGATTTGCATTGCAGAAGGAAGCATAATGATATGAAGGGGCTGACAACTGCCGACTGTGGTTGCTGTGGGTTAGATAGCCTCGCTGGAGGTCACAATAGATAGATATTGATGGGTTCATGGGTTACATGCGCATACAGAAACATACAAATGTCTGTCTGGTAGAAATTAGTAGTGGGTTCGTTCAGCAGAAAGCAGCAGAATGCATTATTACCACCACAACAACCGTCAGCACCGTCGGCACCGTCGGAAGTGCAGGAGGAGGAAGAACGGGCGGAAGAAGCCCCCGACGGATGTTGCTGCTGCTGCTGCTCAGCAGAGAGAGCTGAGACGGGAGTAGTAGAAGAAGAAGAAGTGGTTGAGGCTGCACCTGTTGTGGCCGCGGATGCAGCAGACGCCGCCGACTGCTTGCCCGCCGTCGCCGACGATGATGATGATGAGCCGGTGGACGCTGAACCTGCAGATGCTGCCGTTCCCGCTCCCGAGGAAGCCGCTGCAGAGTACGAGGAAGCAGCCGCCGCTGTACTGTCGCTCGTACTGTTGTCCTTGCCGCCTCCGTTGTGGTTGCTGCTTCCACTGCCACTGTTGTTGTTATGATGGTGGTGATGGTGATGATTGCTATTGCTCGAGCTGCTGCTGCTGGCGCCGGCGCCGCCGCTGTGATGATGCTCATGATGGTTTTGTGCTTGCGTGGCAGTGGCCAAAATTCCATTCGCCGACGAAGATGATGATGATGATGCGACCAGGGCCGCCGGCGTGTTGGCTGATCCATTGGCCACCACGACGGTGCTGCTGGATGCGGCTGTCGCCCCCGCAGCCGCCGCCTCCTCGGCCGTCGCCTCCTCAGCGGGCAACGCCTGCTGCAGGAGCTGCATGTAGAACTCGTTGTCCTTGGCCACCTCGCGCTGCTTGCGCTGGCGCATGCGGTAGCCCACGTAGCTTTTGAAGCCGAATCCGAGCGTGACAACCGGATAGCCAATGCTAAAGGGAAGAGTATTTAGTAATAAGTTTAGTTAAGTTTGCTTTCATCTCACCAATGCGCTGCGAACGGCCGGCAGAGATCCAGGTGCGGCATGTGGCGACTGTCCTTCCATCGGATGCCCACCTCCAGGTAGACAAATAACATCCAGAGTATTATGGTCGGCAAACAGATCCCCTTATCTGCAAAGAAATGGGTAAATGGTTAGGCCAGAAAGCAAGAGAGGTCCCGAGAATGACGCACCTGTATGCCAGACGTACTGCACCCAAACATATGTGCTGGCCGCGAAGAGCAGCCAGTGAACGGGGATGAAGAACAAACAGACCAGATCCGACGTTATCGCTATGCACACGAACAGTACGGAGAATGCCTGCAAATGAAGTTGGCCCGTATAGATTCGTGGGTAACTCAATGACCCCATCTCCATCTCCATTCACTTACCAGTCCCTTGTACTTGAAGGAATCGTGCACGGAGCGAAGGAGCAGCCAGAATGGCCACAAGAACTCAAAGCGGAACATGAACATGAAGTCGGCAACCATCACGATGGCCCAAAGGATCAGAAACTTCATGTACAGAACTGTTGTGCTGCAATGATAAGGGGAAATGTTTTAGAAATTGATCTAGTAATAATAATAAATAAATATTATAATATATTAATAAATATTATTATGCTAAAAAGGTGTAATACTTGTACCCTTTCCTTAAAGATACACAGAAAAAAATATGGTAATGGTCAATTTGATATTTTTGTAAGATCAAGTTATTCATATCATTTTGATATGAATGAAGATTATGTTAATCTTTTTTATATTATTTGCTCAAAAAATACTACATTTGGTATATTTTATGAAATGACGAAATATTATGTTGATATGTTAGAATCAGGGACCGTAAATAACAGTTATTTGTGATTTTTATTTTAAAAAGACTACTGTGATATTTGGTTTTAAACGTCAAATATAAAGTTCTTTTTACTTTTGTCCACAAAGTATATGCATTTCAACAAATCTGGAAAGCAAATTAACTGTTATTTGTTCATGTCTATAAAGTGCATAAAAACCAGTTAAATTGTTGATTAAATCTTGTACAAATCTCAGTAGGTCTTTTAAAATAAAAATCACAAATAACTGTTATTTACGGTCCCTGGTTAGAATCTTAAATTTGACATAAATCAGATCGGCTTTTTATTGATATGAAATAAGGTAGAAATAACCCTATTTCTTATAGGTTTTTTTAATAAGTATGATGTACATTTCACAAATTAAATTTCCCTACCTCCATAAAGTCGAAAACCACTTTATTTAGTAATTGACAACAGATTGACAGTATCTAAGCGTTATAAATTAGACTATTCTTCAAGATAACTTCATCTAACAGGAAATACGTGGAACAGTTCCCATTGTAAATTTGTTAATTTGATTAATTGTGTACGACAACACCAATCATTTCGAATAAACAATATTAACCAAGTCAAATTGTTATGCGTATGCTTTTTCATCAAAATGAGAACGATTAAGGGTCACAACTTAAATAACATGTTTCTGAGACCCCAGATAGAAATCAGCATCCATCAATCAGGCAGTAAAAAAAGGTTTAATGAGATGAGCACAGCCAGAGATTTAGAAATGTGACGAAACAGAAGTGCGAAGAGGCGGGTAAAATGCCAAAAACGAGTAGCGTCCAAATAAATACAGGCATAACATCATAAAACAACAGCACTAAGGCGCAATCAAAAAGTAAACAAACGTATAAATAATAAAAAGCGAGAGGAGCGGAGCACACAAGTTCCTCCACACGAGCAGCACACTCTCGGAATTTCGGTGGTCGTTCTCTTGCGACTCAAGAAATCTGATAATCATCAAGTTGACTTGGGGGGCAGCAGTTCGCATGCCAAATAAATCGAAAAGTATCTTTATTACCTCAATTAAGAAACAGCTTGATTGTAAGAAAAATCATAATTTAATTAATGGGCTGTCACAAAATTCTATTGGTTTTGAAATCTTCAACAGTTTTCAAGTGATTCTGAAGAGTAGAACAAATATTAACAGATTTATTTCCACTATAATTATAGTTAAAATTGAAAATAATATTTTGGACATTTTTGTTACCTTAGAAATAGTTATAGCCTGATCATTATTTATAATAAAAACCAAATTTTATTATTTAGGTTCTCATTTAATATTATTTTTATAAAATTCTTCTTTATCTTTACGACCTAAATTATTTTCAACAACGATTTTGCTTTAATAATAATCATTTAAGTATTTTGTAATTCATTAAACTCAAAGTTACCCTCCTAAGAATTAAAATACCTTCTTCAGTCAAGTTTTTTAAGACTTAGTTTGATTATATAGTCAATGATTAGCTCACCTGCCGTACATTCCCTCTGTGATTTTGTTGCGCTTGATGGGCCGCCGCAGCTTGCCACAATCGGCGTTGCGTCGCTTCATCTTGGATGCGCGGCGTGTGTCGTCCTCCTCCCGAAATGCTCGATGATATCCCTGCTTCCCCTGGATAGTTTGCTCTGATCTCCTGCTCCCTGGCTATATATCCTATATCCTAAACTATGTCGACTTATTCAACTGCTTCGAACTTCGATTGGGTGCTGACTCCACTCCACTCTTCACTTGATAATCAGATGCTGCTGGGGCTCCTGGTATTTCCGGAGGCGATGTCGGCGTGGTTTTGCTTGCTGGTGCCTCTGCTGCCGGCGCGACGGCATCTCATTTACATCTGATGCGTTTGGAAAATGTTTTTCGCCTCCTGCTGAGCCGGCTTTTCTTCACTTTTCACACTGCGAACAGATGACACAAGAAAAAAACGAAATAAGAAAGGGGTTGAGAATGAGAGATGCGAAACAACCGAGAGAAAACGTGAGAAAATGCCACCAATCCAATCCCATCCCATACGATCCTCTTGGCATTGAATTCTCAGCCGAAATTGAACAAATGTCACTACTCCTATTTAAAATCATCAAGCATCTTATAATAAGTAAAAGCAAAAATGTTATTTTTAGGCCTGCCATTCTGTTAAATGCACTTTCGCTTTGTTACAAGTGCGGGCGTTTGAAATTTAGAGAGATATCCAAATTTCAACGCCCCAACTATTGCCAAAGAAAATTTAAGATAATGCCTAAGAAGCTGAGGAAATGAGCAAATTGACTCATCGGGATGTTAAGTAATCAATTTGCAATTTATCAAATGTCAGTCATTGCAAGAGCAGAGAATTTTAAATATTGTGAAATTATTTTGAAGTTCGCAATCTTCCAATTTGGCAATTATGAGTCATTTCGCAGGTCTGATTTTTAAACACATGGAGTGACTATTAAATGTAATAACAATACAATTATACTATAATCTACAATAGTATTTTAATTAAAATATGATTTTTGTTTCTGATGAAATTCCATAGCTATTCAAAACGACACCCAACTATGCAATGAAAATCGCATATCTCTGTAACTATTCTTGTACTTCGACGAGTAGCCTCTCAATAATAAATCGCTTATACATGGAGATATGCATGAGCTTCTGAGAGATTCGAAAAGCGTTAAAAGCACACCTGTGGGCCAGAGAAAATAAGATTATACTGGCGGTGTGTGTACTCAGATACGTGCCAATAAGGCGTTCTGCGAGTTGCTGGAGATTGGTGGAATTCGAGTATTTTTAATGACACTTAATGCACAGACAGTACTTAAATATATTAAATTAGCCATGGAATGAAATATAATCTCAAGAACATTTTTATACATTTTCCCAACGTGGTTCTTATTTTTCACACTAGCAAGTTATTATAAAGGACATCTTTTCATATTTTTCTTTTTGGTCAATCAGAAAGACGATTAAACTTAGTCTACAGATCCCATTAGTCTTACTGATTTTTACCAGCTTTTATATAACTTTCTAATAGCACTATTTTAAAAGAAATAACTTTTTCAATGGTAAAACCATTAAACAGGCCTAGCCGATTGAAAAACACTAAAATAAACTCTGGAAAAGGACTTGAAAAATACAAGTGCAGACGGAAGAGACGCACACTCACTCGCGAACACAAACAAATCAATGCAACGACGGGTAATTCGAGAGTGTGAGAGTTGAGTTGAGTTTCGGGACCTGGAAAGGGAACCCGGGAAGGGAAATGCGCTGTGCCCACTGCCTTTCAACATGTGGATGTGGATGCTGCCCGGTAAATTCGGTGGAACGTGAAACACAACACACACTCGCTGTTGCGCCAATACAAGATTTAATGGATATGATGAATGTGGGGATGTGGGGGTATGGCTAGAAAGCTACATGACGATATGGATATGGAACGGACGTGGCAATGCGGCTGCGCCAACTCAATCGGAAGCGGAACTATGCAGATTTCAAGGAAGCAGAGCAGAATCAGAAACAGATTCACTCGCCTGGCATCCTTGTGTGTATGTATACGGGTGAAAAGGTTTATAAATAGCATCCAAAAGTGGAGCGCATCCATCGCATGGCCACATGGCAGCAAAAGCAACAGAAGCTGAAGCAGAAACGGAGCAAGAGGAAGAGGAAGCTCCCTTAACCACCGATGACGTCTGGTGCTGTTGCTCGATTGTCCTGTTCCTGTTTCTGTTTCGGTTTCGGTATCTCGTCCTGTGATGGACCACAAATGGACACCTGAATGCTCAATGGGCTTCCTGCTCGCACCACTGTTCGGCTGGCTGAGTTCGTATCCGCCATTTTGTTATCCCCCCAGTCTGCATCGGCAATCAAATATACATAATTGCCAAAAGGGCTGTCTCAGATAAGGCCTAATGCTATCGAGTTTTACTTACTACTAGCTATATTTCGTTTCTAGCTACTGGAATATAAGTAAATCCTCGATACTTCTGTTAACGTCAACATCTGGTTTTTAATAGGTAAAAGCTTCTGTGACTAACCTATTTAAAAATAGGAAAGTAACTGTGTTTATTAAGCAACATTTAACCGTCGATAAATGTTTATTTCGAATTGTGGCCTGAGGCCCCGTTCACAAAAGAACTGGCGTCTTTATTGCCGCTTAAGCGAAACTAATTTTTTAACCCATTCATAAATCGGTAAGGTCTATTGACTAGTGAGTTGGCTTTTTTTAGGTATCACACATCATACTATTTATGAATCTGCCGTCCAAAATCCTTAATCTAGTCTTTTGAATTATGTTTTCTTCTTAAATAAAGCTGATTAACAGAATAACAATATTTTACTAAAACAACATATTTTTGCTTTACAATGATGAATCAACTGTAAACAATCTTTGTGAATGTAGTTTATCGCTTGGAATATGAAGCAATCTGTATAGTTCCTGAGATCTTGGTACTAAGAGGTCCTAAGAAGTCCTTAGTCCTCATTCACTGAGTAAACAGAGATTCCACGGCTACCAGATGATTAGGATCGTTTCTTGAGATGATATTTCTGTGGGCCGATATGATCGAGTATGTAACATTAAAATGACCCACAGTTTTCAACGGCTCATAAAGTGCACTGATTCTCTCTCGCCTGCTTTGTTTCGTTCGCTCTCCCTCTCTCTTTTGTTTCACACTTTCCCAATTGCATTTCGTTGGCCAAAAAGAGATCGCACTGACACACTCCCACGCACAGTGCACACACACACGTAAGCGCTCGTCGCATTTAGAAAAGCCACAAAAACAAAAACGAAAAACCAAAAGCGAATGGAAGAAAAACAACAACGTCAGGGCGACAAGATTCGACGCGCAACAAAAGGCTAAAGAACTTTGATAAAATGCGGTAATTTGGTTTCAGCTTTTGCATAACTTGAGCGAGTTTGGCGATAACAGCGCTCCAATAATGTTGTGGTTTGGCCTTTATCGGTAGGGTAGGGTGCTTATCAGATGGAAGTAGCAGCTTGGTAATAAATTAGACAAATAAATAACGGTGCCGGTTGTCTTGATCACCTTCGTTTTTTTCCGAAAATAGCTAGAATAAAACAAAACATCTGTGTGTGTGTGGGGGTATGCATGTTTGTGCAGGCAGAGGGCAGCAAAAACAAAAACAACAAAAGCGGCGGAAGGGACCAAGTGAAAAGTTGTTTTTCGCCGAGCTTTCGAACAGCATCCACATTTCTGGCCCAGGAAGCATCCTTTCGGCTCTCTCCTCTCATTTTCTCAGCCAGGAAGCATCCTTTTTGCACTCTCTCTGGCTGCTCTGCCAGCGTCGACTGCGGTTACGTATGCACGAGTGTGTGTGTGGTTTGTTGGCGGCTGGGCACACGGACAGGGACACCTATGTGTTTCTTTTTTCACACTCCTCACCTACACGAACACTACGATGTACACAGCCAAAAAGCACTGCAAAATTGCACACGTTTTTTCAGTATTTGGGGCCTGCCTTAGGCATTTTCATTCGCACTCAATGCCCCTTGGATTATTTCACTGCGTTTTTCACTGGCTTTGCTGCTGAATTTATTTACTTTCGAGCGGATTTCTAATACAATTTGCACATTTCCACCAAATGCGCTGTGTCTCTGAGCATGTGTATGTGCCTCGGCCTGCGTGCTGTGTGCGTGTGTGTACGGATGGATTCTTTGGCACCCGAAATTCGCTCCTCCTTTCTGTTCACTTTGACAACTCCTCCGATGCTTACACTCAATTAGCACTGCATTTTCTGTCCCCGTAACCGTTACCGTTGTGCACAAATATTCCGGTGATCGTATCGATTGACTTGCGTTTTGTATATTTTAACACGAAATCGAAAACTCGAACGCTTCGAAATTAGAGATGGAACTCAGCCGATGGTCATTGGGCCCCATCGATGTTTAGAGTATTTGCGATAAATCGATATTTTCTCTGCATCTATCGAATAGCGGACTGTTATTTTAATCGACTATTTACCAATTTAAAAAAACGTGTAAAAAAATAAAAAAGACGTAATAGTTGAAATTGCGACATT
Organism: Drosophila takahashii; assembly: GCF_030179915.1. Classification (NCBI taxonomy): domain Eukaryota; kingdom Metazoa; phylum Arthropoda; class Insecta; order Diptera; family Drosophilidae; genus Drosophila; species Drosophila takahashii. The sequence continues at coordinate 43,372,551 of NC_091679.1, forward strand.
TACTAGGGGTAGCGATTTGGAAGTTTAAAAGTAATCTTTTAAACGGATTACTTTAGTATAAACTAACAAAAATGGTTAGTATAAGCTTTAAAATATTTAATTTACCTTATTTTTGATTTTTGATTTAGAGACCGCGATAAATAATAGACTGTTGAAAAATTGCCAAAAATAAACCAGGCGATAAATCGTCGTGTGGTGTAGAAATACGGTGGACACTAGCCGGTTCCCAAACCGATCTATGCATCCTAAACATTGGTTATTTTAAATGTTTTTTTTATATTAATTACTTAATAAAACAATAAAAAAAAGAAGATTCTACTAGTAAAACAAATTAAAAAAGAGTAAAAAAAAATAAAAATAAACCTATTGACCCCGACGTGATTTGAACACGCAACCTTCCGATCTGGAGTCGGACGCGCTACCGTTGCGCCACGGAGTCAGATGCGGGGAGGGGTGTGAAATACCCAGAATGAGCAAAAGATCAGCAGAACCAGACTGTAAAATATCAAATCAGAATGGTTCTCCGCCTATTCAACAGCATCGGTGGTTCAGTGGAAGCAAGAATGTTTGTATTTAATGCAGAAGAGGAACCTAAAGAACCTGCCACCTGCGTGGCCATTTTAAAGTTACGTCGTGTACCATAATAAAGATACAGTCCAAACAAGCTAAGTTTGGAAAAAAAAATCCATGGTAAAAAGATTTTAGACTAATTTTTTTAATTTCCAAGGTTCTGGCCTTCCGCCAAACTTTTGAATTTCAGTATTGATCAACGATGTAATCAGTATTGTGCAACTGTTTTTTAACGTTGTTAGGGATATCGATAAAATACCAGATTAAAAAACATACAATATACCACCAACTGAAATTATTATCAGCTGGTTCTTAGTTTAATTATAAGGGGTCGTAAGAAAGTAAATATAATGTAAAGACGATTTCTAAGTCATAATTCAATTTCAGAACAATGGAGTCGCTAAAGTGCCGGGATCCACTGGAGGGATCTGATGCGAAATGTGATAGTCAGCACGTGGTTCGAGTTAAGGAAGAAGATCCCGATGATTTGGGAGACCAGGAGGAACCTCATGAGGACCTGTTGCTGGTGAAGAACGAGCCCCTGGAGAGGACGAGTTCGATGAAGAAAGCTGCCTGACATCAGACTGCGATATTGATCCGTCGCTGGACGAAGTAAAAATCGAGGTGGTCGAAAACGGTTTGCCAGAAGATGGAAATGATATTCCCAGTGAGCCCAGTGTGGATGATAGTAACTTGCATAAATGCTATGCCTGCCTAGAGATTTTCGAATGGAAGTTTCAACTAAAAGAGCACCTGCAAACCCACACAGAAGAGTCGCCCTTCCGTTGCGCACACTGCTCAAGGGTTTTCAAATACAATGTAGGGCTTAAGAAGCATTTGAAAAATCACAATTCCGAAGGACAGCACAAGTGTTTGTTCTGCGACGTTACTTTTCTTAGTAAAGGGCAACGTGCAACACACATGTATACACACACCTTGGGAAAAAAGTGTCCCTACTGCCCAAAAATTTTTCATAAAAATCAGGGAGTTATGAAACATATTAAATTTCATTTGGCCGGTAGGTCTACCGAGTGTTCGTATTGTGGCAAGACTTTTAAACAAGTCGCACAATTAAATCTTCACTTGCGAAAACACACAGGATATCGGCCGTCCAAATGCCCAAATTGCCCAGCTAGTTTTACGGATACTTCAGCTCTTAATAGACATCTAATTAGCCACCAGGTTTTACGTCCGTTCAAGTGTTCTCATACAGACTGCTCCGCGGCTTTCAAATCGAACCGAAATCTTCAGGACCACCTGCAGACGCACTCAGGAGAACGAGCAGCCAAGTGTCCCCAATGCCCAAAGACGTTCATCCAACACAAAAATCTTCAGAGACACCTAAAAACCCACTTTGAAGATCGGCCCTATAAGTGCTCCCACTGCCCAAAGGCCTACACCCAGAATACAAATCTTCAGATTCACCTGCGAAAGCATACAGGTGAACGACCGTTCAAGTGTTCCCACTGCTCAGAATGCTTTATGAGTAGACAAGAGCTAAGGATACATTTGAAGAAGCACGTATCAGAAAGCTGACCTTAATTTAGACGTAAGCCGATGTAATAAGAATATTGTGTGCATTTTTCAGTCAATGTATATGTTTATTTGTAAATATGAAAATATAGTCCTTAGGGAAATCATAAAACTAAAGAATTTATTTATAGAAAAACCAATCATTACTAATATTAGATTGAAAGCCCCGTATTGATGATATTGAAAATAAATGTCCCTAATTCAGTTTGCAGAAAAAACTGTATTATTCTATGAATCAATTAATCTCAAATATTTATTTAAATTTGCATAAAAAAATACAAATAAATATTATTATAAAATGTGTGGTTGGTCAATAGATTTTCGATCTAACGGAATTTGTTTTTTAAAGCCAGTCAGATTAAGCGGTTTTAGAGCTAGAATGGCATCACTGCCGCCGCTGTTATCGATAGACCGCCTGTCCAACGCACTTTCTGGCATTTCCAGAACTCACTGCGCGGTATTACTGCCTAAGATTTCTTTCGAACAACAATTCCTGCTGATTTTTATTGAACAGCGAAAAGTCTTCGGGAGCAGAGCTTCAATTGCGACGTGACAAATACAATCGGTTGACTTGCACTTTCGTGTACTTCAGGCCATTAAAAAAAGCGCAACAACAGTGGTAAAAACAGTTAATCTGCTACATTTCCTGCGACGCAGTTCCGAGTGGTAAGTTGAAAATATTATTCCCTGCAGTTCATTTTGCAAATAAACCTGCCCTGCATTAATGTCGGCTAAATATTTATATTGAAAGTAGCCGTTAGACTTGTTGAATTCAATTGCGTCATGCCTTTGTCTCGACTTATTTACACTTTAATTACACTTCAAGTCGGCATCTTCCTCTATTCCCATATTCTGTATTTCCCCATTCCCCTTTTTATCTCCTATTCTGTTGCGCTTCTTTGTTTAGATTTTACTGCTCTCCGCTTTGTGCTGACCCATTTTCTAGTCTTTGTTGGCTTTATCGCACCTGATACCAATATTCCCCTCGTAGATGAATCACCTTGAATTTCAAAACCCGTTTTCGCCCTCGAACTTGGCACAAATTGCAGGCCCATTTGCACAATAAATAAATAACAATTTTTATCAAATGCCTCTTACGTTTTCTCAAAATGGGCGCAAAAACAGTACAGTAAATAAAAAAAAACGCAAAAAATGGCAGACTTTTTGAAAAGCAATACGAAGCTATATAGCAAAGTGGAATGGCCGATAAGATAACGTACCTTTCGACTTCGAAAACAACAAACTAAACAATATCACAAAGCAAACGCCGATTTATACACATATAAACGCCCCGCAAATCGGTGGTCTTTATAAAACATCATAAAACGAAGCCATATGGCCCAGTTTTTTATTAAAGTTTAGAAAAATAGAAATTAGAAAATATATAATTTTAAAGTTTTTAGGAACGAACCCTAAAAGCTGAGAAATTTTTATATTTTTTTATTATAATACAATTTTTTTTTTAAATAAAATTAATTAACAAAATAATAATACCAATTATTTACCAATTTTATGGGTGTAAAATAAACCAGTTTTTACCGTAAACTACTTCTATATATTTTAAAAGATTATTTTTTAAAAATGCTTAAAAAGTTTAGAGCAAAGAACCAATAATTTTGTGACATATACTTTCTAATTACCATTAATAATGTTAATAAATTATAATTCCAGCTACTGAGTCATAGTTGAGATCAAAGAACCCAGTTTAAATAGGTTAGATTAAAAATGGCGAATGATTTCGAATTTTATACTAACTTTTTTATAAGCTTTGTCTACCTTTTATTACCCAAATCATTATATTATAGTTATAATTATCGGAAATCTGGTTTGTGGCTGGTCAAGCTTCACGTGACTGGGATTTTTGTACTAACTAACTTACTAATTGTGTGATTTTTTTTTACAGATTCTCCGACTCTTCAAAATGCGCACAGCTGTGTTGCTGCCTCTTTTGGCCCTGCTGGCGGTGGCCCAGGCCGTTTCCTTCGCCGACGTTATCAAGGAGGAATGGCATGCGTTCAAGGTGAGCTTCAACCGGGATGATCAATGGATAAACTTTCGATTTGTCACCCCAGGAAATCGGAGCACAACAAGTGTTCTCGGGTAACAAGGGCGATGATTAATGCCTGAATTGATTGTATTTTTGGGCCTTTGTCTTGCGCAGACTTTGTTTGCATAGTTGGACTGGCATTCTTCCGTTTGTGACGACGATTCTGATTCTTCTCGATTGAGTCATAATGTGAATGCACTGCATTGCAGCGGCTGCTTCAAAAAGAAGAAAGTCCAGATAAGTCCACAGTCTAGGCTGAGCAGTCACATGCCGGCTCACATGACCATTGTCCGGGCTTAGCCCATCCGTAAACATCGCTTGGATGGACTGGGACAATCGTGGGTCAGTCAGTCGGCCAGCTGATAAGCCGTGCAAGACTCGAACTGGTCCACTGATAAGCAAGTCACATTTTTCGCAAGCAATTGTTTCCTAATTCAGTCTTTGATTCTTGCCCCCTTCTGCAGATTGCACATTTTATTGCCTGTAGCCGTAGTTTCATTGATTAATCGCCCATTGTCTCGCAACTCTGTGTGCCCATTTGATGGATTCTCTATTAACTAGTTGAATGTACCCATAGTGCCGTCCATTTCTTATCGGGGCGAGTGAAAGGTCGGGATTTATTCCATTATTTTGCTGAATAGTTGTTTTCCAAAGTGCCGTGCCAAGCGGCACTAATCACAAATGGGGGCGTACAAACAACAATTAGCTGTGCAGATCCCGTGTGATAAAAAATATTCATATATTTATTTGAATTGCTTTGGATTTCCCCTTTAATGGTGTATCTTTCATTTGGAAATGTAATTCCAAATGCCACCCGCATTCTTTTTTGATAAGTTCTTGAATGTGGGGATTTTTCATTTAACTTCCTTTCATTTTTTAAGGAACATTAAATTTTATGACACATCATTTTTTTATTTAAATTCTTTTTTTTGCCAAATCAACATAACAAATGAATAAAAGTACTTATAAAAACAAAATTTATTGGCAAATTTTGCAAATCGAGACTGGAATATTTCCTAGGAAATTGCTATTAAAGCGTTGTGTTTTATGATTTTTAGGACTATCTTTTAAATCGTGTTTAGCCTGCAAATAAACTTTGATTTTTAAAGCCATAAAAAAAAACAATTTAGCAACTACATTGATAGAAATTCTATGATAGAATAACATCTACATTATATTAATTAGCTTAAGTATTAAATTTACACAAAATAAAATCGAAATCAAAGTAAAGGTATTAAAATCTTAATTTATATGTTCCGCCAAATAACTAGGTTCCTTAATTTTACAGAAACCAGCTATTCACTTTGCAATCAAAAGAAATGCGAGCTTAACTGACGAAAAAATCTCACCAATATTTTATTTAAAATCACTGATTAAAATCACTAATTTTATTTAATGTTGTAATTACTTTGCTTACTTTACTTTTTCAAATTAAGCGTCCGTTAAGTATTGTGTAAAATATCAAAAACAGTCAGCATGGTCACACTGCCAAAACAATGCTGCCCATGCCTGCTCTCAAAAGAATAGGCGCGCAATTCAAATTTGATTTCCAGCCGACTTATCTGCTAGTCTCACTCAAGCGAGCGAAAAGCCATCTTCTGTAATCTGTGTGCAGTCCAAAGTGCCAGAGTTGCGCTTGCAAATGCACAGCTGCAAAAGTCACCAGCGCACAATGGCGTACACTACTGATAAGCACTAAAATTTCACATAAATGCGTTTCAGTTTCCGATAATGGGCAAATATTTTGAAAAACATTATCGGGCGACGGGGGGTCGCGAGCGTTTTGGAAATGACGCGTGACGAAAGATCGCGAGGGGCTTATCAGAATTGGCATTTTGTTGGTATTTCCGAGAGCCGCGAAAGCTCCCTAGCGCGAAATCCGAACGGCAAGTGCACAAACAAATAGGCAGCCGTAAATAAATAAATAATGGGGAAAAATTTGGCTGACTTGCAAAAGTCTCTTTCTTTCTTTATTATTATGGATTTTTTTCTTATTTTTTTTCGACACAACCGAACCGGTTGGCGCAAACATATTTGAATATACCCACCTCTCTCGCCTGAAATCCTTATAAATCATGCGATTCGAAAACCGGTTCGTTTTGAAAAACTGCCCACAATGCGCGCGCGTTGCAAAAAAAGAAACCAAACGAAAAAAAAATAAGAAGAAATCAAGAAATATATAGAGTACGCCGCTTCCTCCTCGCAATCCCAAATAGTTTGCCTACGTAGGTTGGCCTCTCATTTCGGCGATACGAAGTGCAGAGTGTTCGAACTCGGCTCTTTTTTTCCCACCCGAACGAGAGCCACCACCAAAGCAGAAGTAGTATTTTTGTTATTTCCCTGCCGACGCTCCAAGCAAACGGAACGCTGCGGAGAGCCAGCGAGCCAGTAAAGAATATATATAGAAATTTGAGAGAAAAGAAATAAAAGGAGCCAGCTAGAAGCAGCCCCCCAAGAAAAGCACGCGCGTCATCGTAAAAACGTGCTGCGAGAAATCCAAGAAAAACCAAAGTAATAGCGGGGTAATTACATAAAACCCAGAACGATGACCGATGCCAGTGCAAATAGTCTGGATGTCTCCGTGGACGTCGTGTGGCCCACCATCATCGTCCTGGCCATGCTGGTGATAAACGGCTTCGTCTTCGCCTACATCATGCGAAAGCGGCGGGAGTACAAGAGCCAGGAGGAGCAACAACCTGTTCCACAGGCCACCTACTCGGCCACCAGCGAAGTGGCCACCGCACCCACGGATCAGGAGGAGGATGATAGCTGTGCCATCGAGATGGAGCGCCTGTAGGATCTAAAATCGTATTAGCTATCAGCCTGTATAGCTCGCAGATACTCACTGTACCCCCTATAACGTCCAAGCTCTCAACTGCAACGAAGTTTCCTAAGCTAAAAGATATATCTAGAGGTCTAGAAATAGAACCTAGAGATATTCCAAGATATACAGTACGTATACGTCGAGTGCCTGGATCGCACGTGCATTTAATTACGGTTTTTAAGTTGTTAAAAAAGTATACAAATAAAAGATGTGTGAATATTTTATCATGCCATATCGAGGAGAACCCAAGGAAAATCAATAGGTCAGTGTGCTTTTCTCACCCAAGTGGAAACGGGGCGGTGTTTTTCTGTTCTTTTTGGATGCATGTCTCCATAAATTCGAATCAATTATGTCAATTATACGAGTCTGCCGTGGACCGGGCACCCCATCCGGTCCATTTGGGGCGACAATTGCTGATCTGCTGCTCCGCTTTGATGTCCAAAATAATTACATATGCATGTTTCTCACATGACAGCGCCACTCGGTTATTCAGTTCATTGTGACGAGTACCCTAGAATATCTCTGTGAGCCATTCAAAACCACTAAAAAAGCAATCAACTTGAGGATAAGTTCGGTGAATCTACATAGATACTTGCCTTTTCGTCGAGTGTGCATTCTGTTTATATACTATTCTCAAAAACATGGCACTTAACACCTTCTAGTGAATGAGATAAACCATTATAGCACTTAACACTTTGAGGAAATGCAATTTCATTTTAATATACTCTAAATTCAGCTAGGAAATAATAAGTTTCAGTCAAAAAATATATATAAAAGTCTTTGTTCGATGATTGATATATATGGAAGCTGTGGTTTTAACAGCTTGGGTCGTTAAATCTATAATTAATTTTCTGATAAATCTTTATGGGTTTTAAATTACATGAAAAGACGTCCGTGGTTATAAAAATATAATTACTAATCCCATTTTGGGTTTGAAAAGAAACGGATTGCTTAAATTCCTTTTAAAATAAAATCGATAATAAATAATCAAGACTCATATCCATTGAAGAATATTTTTCAAGATATACCGGCTTTGTAAACCCACCCCTATAAAATATATCATTGAACATAATGGATAGCAGAGCAGTCGACTTCTTGCTTGGGCCTTCCAATTCTCTTTATAGCTATCATTTGTTTGGTGTTCTTGCTATTTCCGTGCTGTGTAAATATGCGGGTCGAACAAACAACCCCGAACTGGAGAGGAGGGAGGTCTCTAATCCGGGGGACCAATGCAGCGAGATACAGCCTGCATTTTCCGCTTTTACCTGCCATGAAATTCTTTGTTTACTACCTGGAGCATTAACACCAAGTTTCCCAGTTGCCCGTTGTTGGGCAATCGTTAAAACTATTGGCCATGCTAGATTTATAGGCTGTGCTACTGTGGCCGCGAACTAATAGAGCGATTCGCTCGTGCCAGGTTGACGGGGCTGTGATAAGGTTATCTCGAGATTAAGAACTTTTGCCTCCGCGATCGTAAATCCAGTTTACGTAAAACAAGATTTTCAAATATGTTCGAACAGCTAACATTTCAATTTGGCTCTACTTTTATTTCTATCTAATCTTAGTACAAGTACAAAAAAGTCAATTGATAAGCCAGTCTACCTTTGATAAGAGTGCACTATCTAAAGGAGAACCTTTTCTTTTTTATGCAGTTGGAGCACCGCAAGAACTTCTGGCTTCCGCCTCAAGTTTAATATATTCTAAATTAAGCTATTTCGTGTGAGGAAAATGTAATTTTCAGCCAAAAATATATACAAAAGTCTTTGTTCGATGATTGATATTTATGAAAGCTGTGGTTTTAACAGCTTAGGCAGTTAAATCTATAATTAATTCTCTGATAAATCTTTATGTGTTTTAAATAACATGAAAAGACGTCCGATTTTATTATTTTTAGAAAATGTTTCGGTTTTGAGAAGAAACAGATTGCTTAAATTCCGCTTTAAAAATAAATTGATAATAAATAATAAGCCATGATAAAAGTGCACTATCTAAAGGAGAACTTTTTCTTTTTTATGCAGTTGGAGCACCGCAAGAACTACAATGACGAGACCGAGGAACGCTTCCGCCTGAAGATCTTCAATGAGAACAAGCACAAGATCGCCCGGCACAACCAGCTGTTTGCCCAGGGAAAGGTGAGCTTCAAGGTGGCGGTCAACAAGTACGCCGATATGCTGCACCACGAGTTCCGCTCGGTAATGAACGGCTTCAACTACACGCTGCACAAGGAGCTGCGGTAAATTAAGATTAGAAAAGATAACCACCCAAGAACTCGGCTTAATTATCCCCTTCATTACAGCGCCGCTGATGAAAGCTTCAAGGGAGTGACCTTCATCTCGCCCGCCCATGTCACGCTGCCCAAATCCGTGGACTGGCGCACAAAGGGCGCTGTGACCGCAGTTAAGGATCAGGGACACTGCGGCAGCTGCTGGGCCTTCTCCAGCACGGGCTCGCTGGAGGGTCAGCATTACCGCAAGGCCGGAGTGCTGGTCTCGCTCTCCGAGCAGAACCTCGTCGACTGCTCCACCAAGTATGGAAACAATGGATGCAACGGCGGTCTCATGGACAATGCCTTCCGTTACATCAAGGACAATGGCGGCATCGATACCGAGAAGTCGTACGCCTACGAGGCCATCGATGATTCGTGCCACTTCAACAAGGCCACCATCGGAGCCACCGACCGCGGATTCGTCGACATTCCCCAGGGCGATGAGAAGAAGATGGCGGAGGCTGTGGCCACCATCGGACCCGTTTCCGTGGCCATCGATGCCTCCCACGAGTCCTTCCAGTTCTACTCCGAGGGCGTCTACAACGAGCCCGCCTGCGACTCCCAGAACCTCGACCACGGCGTCCTGGTTGTTGGCTTCGGCACCGAGGAGACTGGCGAGGACTACTGGCTGGTGAAGAACTCGTGGGGCACCACCTGGGGCGACAAGGGCTTCATCAAGATGCTGCGCAACAAGGAGAACCAGTGCGGCATCGCCAGCGCCTCCAGCTATCCGCTGGTCTAATCCGGAACTGATGTATTTTAGCCACAGCCTTCATATGATATGATATACAAACAAAAACACACCAACGCAAGCATCTCAAAAAGGAACTTTAATAATTTAGCCCAACCTCATATCTTAATTTCGTATTGGGTCCATTTAAATCATGTATCTCTGCCATCATGTACGATATAGATGAATAACTGATATGTTGATGTTTGTAGAAAAATAAATAAAAAGTATATAATTTTAACAAGTCTGTGAAGTCTTTGGGATAAAGATATGATCTGGAATACAAAGTTATTTGGGTAAATGGAAATTATAAAGGGAGTAAAGGTTTTACTCAGTCGTTAATAATAAATGTATTATTACTAGACATCGGATTTTAATTGAAATCTTTATTTTTAAATATGATTTAAAACCACATTTGATTGGTTAAAATTTTTTTTACAAAAACCTCAATTAAGTTTGGCCTAAATCAGCGGTCGGCACACACATACGTTGACATTTTGTTTTATATTTGTGTGAGTAATTTGCACTGGGCAGCTCATCGATGTGTGTGTGCAGACCGCTGTTCTACGTTATATGTGTGCGAGCAGCGCGCCGGCAGAACAAAACCCTATGCTCACTTAATAGGACGCTGCCGACCGCTGGCCTAAATCAAGCTTTAAATCGAATATAAAATAAACGATTTCACCTCAAAGCCGATGTCTAATTATTACTTTCAATTTTCATGAAATTTACACAAAATAATTATTATTTTGTTTTAATTTCTGCAAATAATAAAATACATTTTAAAAAACTGTTTTTAAAAATAATCGCTTAAAGTTTAAACTTGTATACTAGTGCTATCGATAGCCCCAAGAACCAATCATCGATACACATCCAGAATCGATAGACCACCCGATGGGTTCAGTTTTCATAACGTAAAATGAGATAAGTTAATTTATTGGAGCCGAAATCAATAAAGATGCTGTTGACACTCCGCGTGCAGGGAACGCGGCACTGGGCGCAGTGCACCCGGAGCCTGGCCAGCAGCGCGGCGCCGGAGAAGTCGCCCTCGCCAGCGGCCCCGCCGCAGCTGGAGGTCAATGGGAGCACGTACGCCACCGACGGCTGGACGAACGTGACGCCCAAGATCCTCTCCTATTTGGGAGCCAACAAGCACCTGCAGACGGACCACCCGCTGTCCATCATCCGCCAGCGGATCGTGAACTACTTCTATGGGGCGTATCGCAACCAAAGGGGTAATCCCCTGTTCTCCGTCTACGACAAACTCAATCCCGTGGTCACGGTGCAGCAGAACTTTGACAATCTGCTGATACCCTCGGACCATGTGAGTCGCCAGAAGTCCGACTGCTACTACGTCAACCAGCAGCACCTGCTGCGCGCCCACACCACCGCCCACCAGGTGGAGCTGATCTCGGGCGGGCTGGACAACTTCCTGGTGGTGGGCGAGGTGTACCGGCGGGACGAGATCGACAGCACCCACTACCCGGTGTTCCACCAGGCGGACGCCGTGCGTCTGGTGACCAAGGACAAGCTCTTCGAGCGCAATCCCGGCCTGGAACTCTTCGAGGAGACGTGGTCTGGCTCGGTGGCTGATCCCAAGCTCATCCTGCCCTCGGCCAAGTTCATGGACCAGACCAAGCAGCCCTGCCACACGCTGGAGGCCGTCAAGCTGATGGAGCACGAGATGAAGCACGTGCTGGTGGGCCTGACGAAGGATTTGTTTGGGCCGCGCATCAAGTACCGCTGGGTGGACACCTACTTCCCCTTCACGCAGCCCTCGTGGGAGCTGGAGATCCACTTTAAGGACACCTGGCTGGAGGTGCTGGGCTGCGGCATCATGCGCCACGAAATACTGCAGCGATCCGGCGTCCATCAGTCAATGGGCTATGCCTTTGGTGTCGGATTGGAGCGCCTGGCCATGGTGCTGTTCGACATACCGGACATCCGGCTCTTCTGGTCCAACGACAGCGGCTTCCTGTCGCAGTTCAGCGAGAAGGACCTGCACAATCTGCCCAAGTACAAACCCATCTCCCACTACCCGCAGTGCACGAACGATTTGTCCTTTTGGCTGCCCGAGGACATCGAGGTGGACGCCGGCTTCTCGCCGAATGATTTCTACGATCTGGTGCGCTCGGTGGCCGGGGATATGGTGGAACAGGTACGTGGCAGCTAGAGCCCTGCATGAATCGAATCAATGAATTATTCTGAATTTTTTGTTTTATATGAATGAATTAATTAGAATTTTGAGTTTAATAGAATTGAATCAATTTCTTTTGAAGAAGAAAGGCCCATAATTTTGTGATTAAATCTGCCTGAATTTTATTTACTAAGCAGTTAACATTGATTTGTTAAAAATTTACCACTTATTGTTCTCAACAGAAAACACAAAAAAATCTGGCAAATTCAAAAAATTCATAAAAAATTATTCATTCATTCAATTTATTTTACATAGAATTGAATTAAACAAATCATAAATTTCATGAAATATTGCTCTACTAGCAGCTTTTCCCAATCGTACTTCTATTATTATAACTTCTGATTACTTAATTTACAGATCAGCCTGGTGGACAAGTTTAAGCACCCGAAGACGGGCAAGTCGAGTGTCTGCTTCCGCATCGTCTACCGCCACATGGAGCGCACCCTCACCCAGGCGGAGGTCAACGAGGTGCACAAGCAGATCGCCAGCGCCAGCGTGGATAGTTTCAATGTGCAAATACGTTAGTCATAGTCTAGTTCTGTTTCAATTTAAACCAAAAAGCGACACCAGTAAAGTTAGTCATGTATTTTATATGGTCTTGAAGCACTTAACGTTCTGTTCCACCCACTCGTTGGCGCTTTGTAACAGCTTGGGATTCTCGACGAACTCCTGCTGCGGCTGGCGTTCCGTTTTGGCTCCACTGCGTACGAATCCGGCTTCTCCCTTGTTTAGGATTCCCACGGAGGCCATTTCGTGCATGTTTACAGACTTGTTCTCCCGAAAACTCTTAATGCTCAGGTGATCGAGTAGCCCATCGAGATCCTCCGGCTTCACTGGGCTCTCCAGGAAGTTGGCTATGCTGTGAACGGCGCCTGGCAGATCCACCAACATGTCTTCGTAGCGCAGGAAGAGCACATTCTCCAGATGGGCAAGCTGGCGAGCCTCCTTTACATGACTATAGTAAGGGAGCCAGGGATCTGTAAGAGGGATTATTTATGACATGCCAGCCATTGCAAATGTAAACTCACTTAATCCTCGTTGAAAGTAGCGCCAGTAGCGCTCAAAATCTCCAACGTAGCCCTGAGTGCGGAAGAGCCTGTTCAAATGGTAATAGGAAACCGCCACATCCTTGGGATCGCGTACCACATAGATCACCTAAAGAGGAGCTATAGTTTTTATATTCTTACTTAAATTTATTTAATTTAATACACGCACCTTGCATTTATTTTCCAGCACACTGGGCGGCATCAAAGAAAAAGGAAAATGCGTTTTGATAAATCGCCTTTGGGAGCGGGGCAGCTCGCTTAGAACCTCGTAACCCGGTCGGGAAATTTTCTCAATGAACTCCAGGGCCTCAGATGAATTGCTGTTCTCCTCCTGCAGCTCCTCTTTGACTTTGGGATGCACAAAAAGAGGAAATCTTGGAAAGAAGATTTCTTTAAATAAGATATAAGATCAAATAACTCGTCAAGAACTCACTCTAAGAAAGGAAAGCGTTCAGTTAAAGGCCTTTGCTGAGCCTGCTCGTAATCTAGCCCATTGGCCACCAGCCAAATGAGCTCCTGCGTCCAAGTGGTCCCCGATCTGGGCACCGTGGCTATCCAGACATCATCCGGACGTGCCTCAAAGTTGTAATACCTCTCGGCCTCCTCCTTGTACTTGTGGGGAAAGAAATATCCCTCTGAACCAACCTGAACGAAGCCAGTTCGCTCGCCTTTATAAAAGAGACTTGAAGGATTAACTTGTATAGAAGTTCTAAATCTAGAAACCCACCATGGAAGTAGTTTAATAACTCCGCATTGGTGGCCTCATCCACATCGCGAATTTTGTGAGGAAACTCGAGAGGCGTCTTTTCCATTGCTCGCGCGTTCAGTTGCCAGCGTTGACTGAGGAACCGCCCGTTGGGAAAGCGTTTTGACCCCGCTTTCGGGCCTGAGAGAAAGTGCCAGCTGCTTCTGGCCTGGCTAGTCAAGCACTCTGCGGCTGGCTGCTTGGCTAAGCGCAATTTAAATAACTCGGTACTTGTTGCTTCACTTTTATCGTATGTACTTGCTGGACAATCACGCTGACGCTGGAGTTTTCAGAAAGGTGTGCCCCAGTCGAAGCTTTATGACCAACGTAAGATTTTATTGGGACTTGAAAGGAGGTTGCACCTTTTTTCAAGCGATATTCGGCCTAAAAGTCAAGTCTTAAAATAGACCCAACGATGCTCTTAAATTAACTAATTTATGTATTGGCGTTAAAGAGCTTTCGCTGAATCTGAAATTAGTATAAATAACTATATATATATTTTAAATATTTTGGTATATCTTTTGGTAAGTCTGCTAACCATCTAATATCCAAACTTATTATTAGCAAGCTTAACTAATCGCAATCAAATTTGAGAGTACTTGTACTTGTTCTTTCAATTTTGGAAAAAATTATCTGGTATCGTAATTTGTAAATAATTATTAAATAAAATTCTTACTAATTTGTTGTACCTTTTTTCAAGGCGAAACTCGGTCTAAAAGTTGCGTCTTAAAATAGACCCAACGATGCTCTTAAATTGACTAATTTATTGGCGTGAAAGAGCTTTTGCTGTATCTGAAACTTAGCATAAATATCTAATCATAATATCAGTATGCTTAAACACTAATAACAATCAAATTTCGATTTCAATTTAATTATTTACTGAACTTTTGGTTATTGTTAATTTGATCTTGGAAAAAATATTCTAGTAGCCTAGTTTTCAAATACTTATTTATTCAAAATTCTTACGAAATCTGAATTTGTTAAATAATTTGTGATTTCGGTAGGTATATTATATATTATACCATTTTTACAAATTCATCTTTTCGTAAAAGTATATCTTCTAAATATAAGGAATTAATTTTTCGAACTGCTGTCAATTCGAAAAACCTTTAAAGATAATATAATCCAATAACAGAGACTTTACTAACTTTTTAAAATGGAAAATCTTTCATTCACCAGTACGACACAATTAATTTGAAATATCATTCTTAGTTAATTTAATTCGTTTCCGGTTCACTCGTTCAGGTCGACGTTGTCGAAGAGGCTCAGCAGCTCCTGCTCCTTGCGCTTGATCCGCTCCTGGATGTTGGTCACGGACTCCGACTTGGGCACCGACGACTGCACCCGGCTGAAGAAATCGTCCATGGACTTGAAGACGTTCTGGTACTGGTTGTCATAGGGGGCGTACTGGATGGGCGGCGGCTTCTTGGGCGTCCGCTTGGTCACGGCATTGCGCAGGGAGAACTCCTTCAGCTCGTCCAGATGCAGTTCCTCCTGCTGTTCGTAGTCTGCGAACCGGCGCGTCGACTGTCGCTCCCTCTTGGCCTTCACTTCTTTCCGCTCCCGATCAATTTGCTCTACCAACTGCGCTGAGGGGCAAACTATCCTTACTCCGCCGAGGACTAGTTTATGGTCCAGGATCTCCGCCTCGTTGGTCTGGATGCCCGTCTCCAGGAGCTCCTGCGGCTTGGACTTTTCAGCCTGTGCCTCCTCCAGCATGGACTCGTAATCCACCAAAGGACTGGGTTCCTCCAGGGGTTTAGTCTTGCGCAGATTCGAGGCGAAACCTCCGCCTCCCACCGGTTTGGTTGGCCAGAGACGGGCCCGTGCCGCCTGCTTGGCCGCTGGGGTCATGACCCGCTGCTTGGGCTGCTTCTTGACCTCCGTTTCCATGGTCTTCGGAGGTGGACCTTCAGGTTTTACAGCCTTTTGCTCGAACTGCTGCTTGGCCGTCTGCCTGTTGGCGGTGGCCCTCAGCGATGAGGCTATGGTGGGCTGGACCAGCCGAGAAGGTGGACCAAGTCGACGGCCGGGCTGCTTCCAAGCCGCATCGGTTCCTCCATCGCCCGCTCCGCCGTGAACAGTTTTGCGTGTTCCCGTCGTCTGCGTCGTTGGAGGCGCCGCTAACTTGGATCGCACTGTGACCCCGGAATTGCTGTTGCCACCTCGACCACTCGGTCCACTAGGCTTGCCAAAAGAACTCATTTTCACGGGTTACTCTAATGCGGAATCTCACAGTCTTGGTTCCACTGTAATTTTTGGTAAGTTTAGAAAGTTTTAATTTTCTATTTCAACTGGTTGGAAGCGTTAACGAAAAATATATGCTCTAAACAGTGGAGTTGTTGACCCCTGAAAATGGGTTTATTTGAAAGGCCT
The DNA here is from genome assembly GCF_030179915.1 of Drosophila takahashii. NCBI lineage: Eukaryota > Metazoa > Arthropoda > Insecta > Diptera > Drosophilidae > Drosophila > Drosophila takahashii. Next base: position 43,388,885 of record NC_091679.1, read on the forward strand.
ACTGGGATTCAAAGAAAGGCGAACCTTTTTAAATAAATTTAAACTGATATTTGTCCAAACGCTTTGTAACAACTATCAGATTGTATCTCTATTTACATATAATTATAATCAAAGAAAAGGAGCTTCAAAGGAACTTGTTCAACTCATCTCTTCATTTCAAATTTATAATATCATATTATATGAAAATAGTTAAGCGATTAGGATATGGAATCTGCTTAATGAGCTTAGTTGCTCTTAAAAAAAGTAAAGTATCGTGCGTTTGGACTCTCCATAGTGACCTCAACAGTCAGGTATTAGATTATATCATGATCATTAGATCATTATAATAAACCGAAAAATGCGAATATTTATTGGTAGATTGGGTTACGTTTATTCAAATTAGACATATTAATTGCCATAAAAAAATAAACCGTGGAATACATTAAGCATTGTTCCTGAACTTGTATGAATGGATAAAAAAACAGAATACACATGAGTGACGTTTATATTAAAAGTTTTTAGTCTTACATAGATATGGAACGGTTACAGGAATTCAATGGCGCGGTTTACATACTTATTTTTGTGGGGATCCAGTTTTATACTGATCCCCTCTCTGTAAATTATTATATATTTTAAAACACCCAAAGTCAAACCTAAAGACTGAATGGCTCGCAAGATTTGCGGCTTATACTACGAAATCAGAAATCCAAGATCATAGGATAAATCGAAAAAACTCGGGCCGTTACAACCGAAAAGTGTTCACTTTGAGGGCTCCATGTCTATGCTCGAATCAATTACATTCGCAAAGGATGCGACCCAGCGGGAAAAACAGGACAAAAGTTTTCTTTTGAACCTGCTCTTCCAGCAGGCGCACATCAGATGCGAATCTATTTGGTAAGTTGTTTTGCTACTTGGCGCATGGATGATCGCAGATCGCACAAATGCCAATAGCAAAGTCAAAAAGGGGCCCACACGGCGGTCACTTGTTAGGCCAAGCAACCCCGCTGTCCCCGTAGATAGGAAGCAGTGCCTCCACAGAGGCTACTGCAATTATGAAATGATGCATGTCTTCTTCTGCCTGGGCGGTGGTGTTGGTGACGGAGGAGGCGACCAACCGAAGTTGTTCCAGTTGCCGTGGGGCTCGTTGAAGGGCGGCTGGCGCCGGTACTCCACCGGCGTGGGACGCAGGTTCTCGAACCGGTGATGGCCACTGGGAATGTGGCTGTAGGTCGTAGACCTGGTCTTTGGCGGCGACAATGGCGGAGCGCTGGGCAACTCAATGCCACAAGGCACTCCATTAATGTATTGTTGAGTTCCACGTGGATCTGACATCTGGGTTTCCGGTCGCTTGAAAGGCGGAATAACCAATGGTTCAGATGCCTTGACCACCGGACGTCTGGAAGACGTGGGGATCTGGGGCTCTGAAGGACGTGGAACTGCCTTTGGTGCAGCAACAGGTCGTGGAGCTGGCTTTGGTGTAACAAGGGGTCGTGGAGCTGGCTTGATTTCCAAATTCAAATCCTTCAGTTGGGCCTCTATTGAACGAACCGCATCCGAATCATGATTCACATAGCGTGGAACCTTGGGCAACTCCTCAAATAGTTTGTCCACCTCCGATTTCTGGGGCTTGCACTCGATACCCAGCTTGAGCAGTTCTTCCTTGTTGTAAAAGAGCTTAGCGGCCTGAGCTGGATTCTTTGTGTGGGCAGCTGAATTGAAAAAGATTTGGGGGTTAGAGGTTTCAAATAACTTTTTAACTGAGCTAGAGCTTAAAAGATATCGATATTTTCGATATTTTGATAATATTGTTTCGATAATACAGATAATCAGAAAAACATCGATCTTTTGAAATATATCGAAAATATTGATATTTTAAGCTCCTTTCTGCGGGCCAGAGAAACAAGCAATCGGTGATTTAAGAACTATGACCGTATAGCTGCCGATTTATTATGCAATTAGAGCAGAGTCATCGACAATAGTTGGATTTGGATTGGTACTTCTTAGCTCACGATTTGTTTCTCTGACGCACTTTAAATGGATAAGGATTTTTACTTCGCTTTAGGGGTTGTCCCAAACCGGATGCAGGCTGCTTCACAGCTGGTCCTCCGTTTTCCTTATTCGCATTGACTTCCTCGCGATAGTACGGGCATCCAACCAAAGTTTTGCGATCGCGACACATTTCGATTATCCGCCGGAAATCATTATTCTGGCTAAGCGTTCGTGGATTCCCGATAAGAATAAGCAGCGACATTGGACGCGAAAGCAGGACATTCAGACGCTAAATGATCAAAATATATTATTAGTTCAAGAGGTTTCTCCGGGTCTTTGGTTTCTCGCATTTTCAAACTTATTTCTCTACAACATCTTATATACACTTACCCTTTCATTGTTCAAGAAGCCCAGTTTGGGAGTAAAGGATCGCACGAAGGACACTATGATCACCTGCTTCTCCTTGCCCTGGAACAACTCCACAGATCCGCAATCTATCTGCGACCAGTTGCGCATGTTCAGCTGCTCCTGGATGCGTTGGTACTGGTTCTTGTACGGCGATATGATGCCGATGTCCGTCTGCAAGACCTTCTCGCCATTCAGACCAAAGTACATGAGATCCTTGACGTAGTCCATTACGGCGTCGATCTCCTTATTGTTGCACAGGCTGGTAAATGGTATATTATAAATATAAGGATAACAATCGTAAAAAATATAACTGGAATTATATCTATAATCCATTCCAAATATCCCAATTTATAGTGATTTTTGTTCAAAGAAACCTATTTATAGAATATCATGATAATCTTATAATCTTATGATAATCTTATAATAGTTTTGTTCCAGATTGTTTAAAATCGGATGTTTAGAAAATGTTTTTCAATTTGTTTTCTATTTACAATGTATTTACTAGGTTTTCCGATTCCTTTTCTTCCTTAAAACTCTCGTCATCGCAAAATTTTAACTATTTTCTATATTATAATTTTTAGATTTTTCGTATTAACCAGTTATTATTCTTATTTCCCCTTGATTATCCACTCACCTCACAGAGCTCTTGGTGTTCATGGTGGTGCCAAATACCGAATGGAACATGATGGGAAAGTCAGCATTCGGCATGTGAAACCAGTTTTGAAAACGGCAAACACTTTCTGCAGAGCAATATAATATATAGTATTATGATCCCGGGAGTTAGTTAAACCATCTACTCACCCATGGGCGCCTGAGCCCTGAGTTTTCCCTCGTAGTAGAGCTCGTTGTACAAGGAAACAATCTCCGGATGGGAGCGATAGTTGCGGATGAGGCGAGTCTGCACAGCCGGATTGTAGTTGCCGTCCTCGTCTATTTGGTAGCACTTCCTCTGGATGAGTCTCTCGAACAGCGACAATCCCAATCCCCATTCGTTGGCCCTCTGCGACTGAAGGACCGGTCCCAGCTGCTTGTGATCCCCGGATAGGATCAGATTCGAAGTAGGCGACAGGGTGCAGGTGATGCCCATCAAGGCCTCCGCCTCCGTGGATGCCGCTGCCTCATCTACAAACACATGCGAGAACAAACCGCCCTTGGCAAATCCTCCAGTGGACAACTTGCCGGCCAAACTGAGGGTGCAGACGACAATGCGGTACTGGTGCACCGCCTGGACGGCCGGATAAAAGTGCAGGGCGTACATGTTGGAGTACTCCAGCAGCAAATCGTCGATGTTGTCGATGCGCCGATCGCAGCTGGCGGCGAAGATGCGGGTCAGCGGTCGCGGCTGACTCTCCGGAGCCTTTGCAATGGCCTTCAAGAGCCGCAGAGCCACTTCATCGCAGGCGGTATTCGAACCAGCCAGCACCAGGATATGAGTTTCAGGACGACGCACATACAGCTGGTAGATGGCCTCGCAAATGGTCGCCGTTTTCCCAGTTCCCGGAGGACCAAAAACGATATACGGAGCTGGAAGCTTCTCGCTCAGCGCTATCTGCTGAACCGCCTGCATCTGCTCGGGATTACTCGAAATCCTCCGGTTGCTCAGCTGCAAGGCGCCGCGAGCAATCGAATCCCGCGGGATCTCACCGGGAAACAGAATCCGCTGGACATCCGAGTGCCTGGTGAGGGACAACTGCTGGAGGGCCCGGTACTGATACCGCATCACCGCCCGCAGCGGCCGGAAGATCAGGGTGTAGGTGGTGTTGTCCGGCAACTGGCGCTCGCAAGTGATGTTCACCCGCTGCGTGGAGACGCCCAGGATGCGGGCAAAGTAAACCCGCGGCTGCTTGTCCAGCGATCCGAACCTCTCGTCCACACTGCGAGCCCACTTTAATATGGAATCGAAATCCTTGAGGGCCAGTTCCAGCACCTGGTTGTTGTCCTCCAGCAGCTGGCGAACTCCCGTGCTCGGACTGCCCTTCTCGTTGATGATCAGCACATCGTCGCCGGGCGAGAGGACATCCTCTACGCTCATATTGTTGCCGCCCAGTCGCAGCTTCACCGACAATTCCCTTCCGAACTGATGCAGCTCCATCTTGGACTGCTTGAGGCCCAGGTAATGCTGCAATCGTTCGATGTCCTCCACCTGGAGCAGGGTGCGCAGCGTGCCGC